>NC_133819.1:143492813-143795844 GCF_047830755.1 Zonotrichia albicollis
CTGATAGGGAACAAAGTGGACTAGAGGTCTTTTTTTATGTCTTGCTATAAATGTATCAGCAGTTAAACTACAGACCATGTCTCAGATGCCTCTTCCCAGGCATTATCATTTATAGACATTTAAAAAAAATACCCTCAAGTTCTATCACATTATCTATTAGACTATAAGGAAGCACAGAGAGGGATCCATCATTTCCCTGCCTACACAAGGCTTGCCTGTGAGTACAAGTACTAACTCAATCTGTCTGAATGATCTTTGAGTCTCCAAAGAATATTTTCCCTCCATTAAAAGAGTTAAGTAGTCAAATGGCAAACCCCTGAAGTCCATTAATATAGAAGCAAGCTTTTCAGGGGGTGCCTTGACCTCAGCTGTTTTGCTAAATTAGACACCAATATGAGAGAGAAATGTGCAAAACTAAAACTGCCCAGACACTGGTAACACAGCTGTCTCCCTCTCTGCTCACACCTGTGCTGAGCAGCAGCAGCAGCAGCCCCCTGCCACCAGGCCAGCACAGCCACTGCTGTGACCCCTGCACCTGCCAAGGCACTGCTCCCTGCTTCAGCTCCCAGGCAGTGAGGCCATGGGGCCTTTCCTGCTTCACACCCCATGCAACAAGGCAACTGCTGGCTCATGCTGTTTTCTCTATTTCCTGCATTTTCAGCACTTTCCAAAGTTAAAACATACTCATTTGCTTAACCAGGGCCATCACCTGGAACACGATCAAGATTACGAAATTTGCATTTTGAGTCTCTCTGAACAAAGTGCCTCTAGGTGAGATAACACTCATTTCCCGCTCTGTGTCAGCAACAATTTTGTCTCACTTCTCTGGTTTTTTTTTTGTTTTAATATGAAATGCATTGAAACAGAACCCAAATCTTTCCAAAGCTAACAAGGAAAGGATTTCTTCCTCTGACTGAAGCTGAGTTAGTAAGATTGTCATGAAGCACAGCGTGCTGAGACCTGTACAATGCCAGCAATGAACACGTATTGAGATGAGAGGAGTCACTGTAAAACCCTGGGCAAAGGGGTTGGGCCCATTTCTCTACAGCCCATTGTCTACCTCATTGTTTCAACAGCAGGCAAACAGCAAGACCAGATTGTTTACAAGAGTGTGGAGGTCAATCTTGACAGTATTTTGTTTTTTCTGTAGTTAGTGATGACAGAAAGGTGATTATGAAAGCAATTGAAGCATTTCTTCTCAGATTGGATGATTCATAATTACTTGTTGAAGCTGTTGTCAACCAAAGGTTGAGCATGGTGAGAGGAGGAAGAAAGAGACAAAGAAGTAATACAGTGCACTCAGAGCAATCTCTTTGCAATCCCCAAGTTGCACACACAAATGAGCACACAGTTCAACACACAGGCAGGAACAGCAGTAAAATATTAAACAATGTACAAAAGCAATGTCTACATGGAAGGCAGAAGATTAAATGCTAGCAATAGTCTAGACACTGGGTCATGCACTTAAATCTCATTCATAATTTCTAACATTAAACCATCACTCAGAGTACCCAAAAATGACTAAGCCTGAGTAAAGCTCAGAAAAGTCTTTGTCACAGCACTGGGAGCAAGGAGGGCATGGTTAACTTTGCTACATCCCCACCTGCCTTAGCCAGGATAAGGAGAACAAAGCCACTGCAGCTGTGCCAGTTTATACCAGCTTAAGCTATGACCTGTTTAAACATTTTTGGATGGCGTCCAGCAATAGTGTCTAGACATTGTTATTCAGAAATAACTTGATCTTCATCTTTTGCTTTTGTACAGAAAGGAAGAGGAAATGTATGTCACAAAGCAACATTTCATGCAGAACTGCAGGGAAAGACAGGATGGTAACCCAATTAAGGCAGATCAGAAATCTTTCAAAGCTGTTTATAAAGAAACATACTATTTGCAGCCTCTAGTAAATGAATGAAAAGAGATTGCATGGAGCAAGCAATCAGGTGATCTGCCTTGCAAAATTTTCTTTGCCTCAGAGAACAAAATCCAAGAGCCCATTTCATCAGCCTTGCCCCTTTGGTCACTGTTGAAATCTTCTGCTTTTATATTCCTCAGTTCCTGATCTGGCAGACCCAGTACCCAAGAAAAAAGCCTTGCTATGTCATGCTAGCAAGGAAAAATCTAAGGAGCTTGCAAGGTCTTCTGTGTTTGGAGGCTACGTCAAACAGCATTACTTTTTTTTTTTTTTTTGTCTCTAGCTGCTTACTAGAAAGATTATCTGTAGCAAATTACCTTCTTTAATTCTGATATTTTGTATCTTTCTCTTCTTGATTGCCTCTAGGTCTCCTAGTCAAAAAATATTATTTGTAGATTACTTCTTTTTATGTAACTTTCATGGAAGAATTCAGCATGCTCCTTCCACATGAATATCTGCACTATGAGCAGGCAGATGAGGGATAATTTGAAGGGAACTTCTGTGGAGTCTTTGTGCTACAGCTTCCTGAAGGCTCTGACTTTCTGTCTTTTCCTTTGCTTCTACATCAGCAACTTGTCTCCTCACATGCAGCTTTTAAGTATATTTTTAGATAGTTGAACAATTCAAACCGTTTGCCTGGAGCCAGCATTTAAACTTAGACCTGTATTTTCAGGAAAAAAAAAAGATTAAAAGTTAGAATGGCTATTTAGAAGTTTCAAAAAGGTCAATCTCCTGCTGACATTTTAACATACCTTATTTTTGTAGCTGTCTATATTTAAGATGAAAAAAACTGTATGTTATAAAGAAACATATGTTTCAAGAGAAAGAAAATGAGGTCACTAAATTCTGGCATAAAATGTAGGCTTTTATTTATTTACCTTTACTTCCCAGGTTAGATCAGTGGGACTGCTCTGGTACAACCCAGACAACAATTTGATGAGATGCTAAAGTCTGTGTTCAAGGCCCTTGTACTGTATCTCACACATCATGCACACAAGGACTGGTTCAATTAATACCTTCTACATTTGCTAGTTCTTTTTTACCAAAACCATTTTTGTAGATGAGGCAGGGTAACCAGGATTGTATTGCTGTGTTGCATGTTGTCTGTTCTCCTGTAGCTGGCCAAAACCAGCATAAGCCTCTTCTCAGGAGTCTCTGCAAGCTGAACAAAAGCACACTCACAGCCCACCCACTAATTTCATCCAACAGGACACAGGTTCTGCTTGCAAGTGGGGAACCACAGCCTTAGGAGGTACATGGAGATGAAAACCAACAGATCTCAGCAGCTGTCAGAGAGCATACAGAGCTTAGATATTCAGGGCCAGAAACGCTAAGACAGGCCCTCATCTCACAGGTCCCAGACCACAAGATTCATTGGAACACATAATCAAGCTGTGTTGATTGATCAGCTCTCCTTTAGGAAAACTCCAACACAGCCTCTTCCAGTTGAGGTATCTCTTGGGAAATTGTCTCCAGCAAGAGTATGAAGCTGCTGCAGAAAGATGACTGATGGCAAACTCCAACAGATTTTGCCAGGAAAAGAAATGAATGATTCCAAGGATGTAATTCCTTCCTTGCCAGTAAAACCTGTGTTAGGTATCCAGCTGGCCTCTAGAAGATCTGATGACACCAGCCTTGGCAGCTGAAGACTTGCCTGATCCCATGGGTGAAGTCTGACCACAGCAGGGCTGTGCTGGCCCAAGGTGCTGGGGAACAGAAGTTACACAGGAGCTGCTGAAAATCCATCTGTGACTCCCAGGTGTCAGCACAGTTCCTGATGGCTTGGCCATATCTGCTCACCTTTGGGATTACTGCTATCACCTGCCTGACTGCCTGTGCTCCTCCATTGCTGCTATTTCATTAGTGTAAAACCAAATAAAACATTGCAAATAGAACTTTGCAGTTCTTTCCTTCTTCCAGTGCCACTCCTGTCTGACTCATCCACCAGTCACCTCTTCACTTTATATTTGCTATTTCTGCTGGAACTGCATGTCCCTCTCATGCCTCCCATAGAAATGACACTGGCAGCCATGAAAACATCAGGATCTTCAAAGACTGGCACAACTACAGGCCTGATAGATACTTCCCTTCTCCACACTTAGCAGCATAGCTTTTCCTGTCAATTACTTCAGACATATCCTGGGATGTTGAATTAGAGGAGACTAAGCAGAAGGAAGATCAGGACACCAGTGGTATGACTTGACTTTGGCAGTCAAGGAAAATAGTATTCACGTGCCTAGGACAGTGGATGGAAGGGTTCCAACAGAATGGGACTAGGTAAGGAAAAGCAGTTGTGATGGGGCTGTACTGGATGGACAATTTACTTTTCAGCTCATCTGTGTTTTCTCTCTGTGGTAATAATATGTTGTTATCTAAAGCACATGAAAAGTATTCCAAATAAACTTAGTATTCTCATGACCCCAAAATGGAAATCCAAAACAAGTGGATATCTTTGATATTTGCTTAACTGGGCTTCAGCTCTGCCTTAGTAAAACAAGGAATTATATTCATCTCCAGAAAGGTATGAAAATGGATTCAATATTGATGATAGTTCCAAGAACCACAGAGGAGGCTATGAGGAAATAAAGATTTGTGACTTGGGTGTAGTATTAAACAGAACACATTTCAGTGTGGTCTGAAGCTGCACAGTGAAACTGTTGAAGCTGATTATTCAACAGAAGTCACCCCTCCTTAGCACCAAGCAAAGCAAGCATCCTCTGGAACACATGGCACAGACTGATGCAATGAAAGCCTGTATCATAACACAGACAGGTAGTAAACTAAGGAATGTGACAAATGTTAATTTTAGCACTTATCATTAGACTTACTGCATTTATAATTTATAATTCATTTTTTTCCTAAAACATTGGTATTTGCTAGCAAAAAGAAATTCAAACACGACAGCTGGATATCATTTTTCCCTTCTAAGGAATGTCACGTTTGGAATGGCCCAGTGGGCAAAGGAGAATACATAATGGTTATTCAGAAAGCAATTAGATTCTGACCTCAGGGAAATGTTTTCTGAATGGAGTGAGCTTTAATAGAATAGACCCAACAGTCTTTTTTGTTCCTCTATTTCTTATATAAGACTCTTTTTTCCCTTAGAGCTAGGATCTGGGTTAAGGATGATAATATTCTTCACACAGTTTTTCACTGTGAACTTAAATATATCTTAATAGTTAAAACAACTGCATTTTAAGGTAGATGTAAATTAAAAATTAAAAAAAAAGTTGTTTTGAGGTAAATTACTTAATATGATACCTTCACTACAAGCAGTTATGCTAGTCAATGTTTTTGCCTTTTCATTTACAGAGATAGGGTATCATAGGAGTAGTGAGTATTTTGGGCTGATATAAACAACAGAAGTAATAACCCAAGCCAAACACAAGCCAAATTGAAATTAAATGGAGTGAATTCTAAGGATTTAGAAATGCCACATCTTCTTATGCTGTTTCTTTCAGTTCTAAGAGAAGAGAAGCCAGACAGGCCTGACTCTTCTGTCAACAAACAGGCAAATCTCAAAGCAAGAGCAGGAGGGTTCAGGCAGATTATGTAAGCCAGCACTGCTACCAGGCCTCATCAAAGGCTAATCAGCAATGGAAAGCAATAAGGCTGCTACAAATCAGTATTTGATAATATAAGAAAAGTTAAGTCTTTACAGTATCTAATCTTATACCACTGTAATGACAAACTATAAATGTCTACATTACCAAATTACCAGCAGTAGGCAAGATTATGCAGTAACACAGCACAGAACAAACACTGAAGGAGGGTGGAGAGAATGAAAAAATATTTTTTCTTTGTTTTTCTTAAAGGCACTGTTGTCCAAAGACCAGGCTGACAATTTGCCCCGACCTAAGGGCAAGGCAGAAGAGAAATAGATTGGCTGAGTAGCTGCTGAGAAAAAACATGCCCTTCTAAGCAGTGAAGCCTCATCAGAGTAGCAGCTACAGTTATTTTCTGCATAAATTGCCATTGGTCTTTTTTCACTCTTCTCAGTAACACTCAGAGGCTCCCCTAAAACATCACAATACTGCAGCAGTTCAGAAAGAACTAACACCTCAAGACTCATTTTTTTCCATGGGGGTTTTACAGTTCTCAGTTGCAGCAGTTAGTACATCAGAGCAGTTTCTGCCAATTTGAATGCACCATACCAGCTGCTGCTGGCCCTCAGAAAGAATCAATTTCAAGTGTTTCTAATTAGCCAGTGAGATTAGGTGCTGCAGTGTTGGATCAGCCTCTTGCTGTATTAAAGCCAGACTTCCATGTTTAACAGTGATCAACAGCTGAGGTGTGAGTGAAAATGCCTGAGGTTACATCATCTGCTTTTCTGACACCAGGTATAACATAAGGTGGACAAATTGCTTCATGTCCCATTTGATTATTTTGATTTTTTTTTTTTATGGTTGTGGTGAAGATTTTGTCATTCAATACATTTCTGTGTCTGAGCAGATAGAGTACTTGTAGTACAACTCACTGTTGATGTCTGTGATGATTTAAAAGAAAAATAAAACTTCTTTGATTTGGTAATGATATCTACAATATTCATTCTCCAGTGAACAGTATCCAGCTATTAAGTAGAAGAAGGGGCTTTTTTTTATTATTACTGACATGCAAATAGAGCATGAATTCTAATCATGAAAGCTGTTCATAAGAAAGATAAAACACCTGCTTGGATAGACACCAAAGCTAAAACACATTCTTGATATCACAAGTCATCAAGTGATAAGATCTTGCTCTTATGAAGTGTTTTTAGGTGGTAGGTTCAGGTTGTAAAGCATACTTAAAGGGAAATCAATACTGCAGGAAAACATATTGGGAAGCTGGCAGAGTGAAGGAGGCACAAATTCTGCTAGCCAAGAGGACAGTGGGAAGAAAGTCCTTGTCTCTCTATTCCATGATCAGGCTCATTTCCTTGCAGACTGCTGCTGTGTTATTTTAAGATATGCATCATAAAGATGTGTGCAAAAATACCAAGAGAAAAACAGCCTTTGTGAATCATTGTTGGAATTTAACCCCAGCTGGCAACCCAGCCCTCATTCACTCCCTCCCCTGTGGTGGGATGGTGGGAACTGAAATGGTAAAAGTGAGAAAACTTGTGGGCTGAGATAGAGACAGTTTAATAGGCAAAGCAAAAGCTGTGTACACAAGCAAAACGAAACAAGGAATTCATTCACCACTTCCCATGGGCAAGCAGGTGTTCAGCCACCCCCAGGAAAGCAGGGCTCCATCACACATAGCAGTGACTTCGGAAAACAAATGCCATCACTTGGAATGTCCTCCCTTCCTCCTTCTTCCCATCTTTATGAGCTGAGCAGATGCCATGTGGTGTGGGATGTCCCTTGGGTGATTTGGGGTCAGCTGTCCTGGCTGTGTCCCCTCCCAGCTCCTGGGGCACCCCCAGCCTCCTCACTGCTGGGGTGAGGAGCAGAAAAGGCCTTGACTGTGTCAGCCCTGCTCAGGATAATGAAACACCCCAGGATTACCACACTGTTTCCAGCACAAATCCAAAACACAGCCCCATGCAGATACCATGGAGAAAATTAACTCTATCCCAGCTAAAACCACCTTAAGTGTTCATTCAAATTATTACAATACTGTATCAGGAGTTTGTCCACTGAAACCCAAAACTCTCCCATATCACCAGTTCAGCCTCCCAGAACACATGGGACAACAGTGTTTCATGATGTTCAAATAATATGTGAAAGAAAAAGTATACTTTAAATGTTTTTACAGTCACTTTTCACCATATAATCCCTTAAAATAAATATCAGGATTATGTTCTGCTGTTTTTGAGAAGTATAAAATATGTATATTTTCTTCTATACAAGAAATTTGTAAGAAATGTTTGAATAACTGTTTTAATTTATTTTCTATCTATAAAATTCTCTTCCTACAATGGATCCTTTAAACAGAAGCTGATAGTTTAGTGGATGAAAATGTATAAAAGTCCATAGTCAGTCACCTGCCTTTTGTAAGCCACAGTAAAATCAGTTATGATGATGAGAGGGAACTGATTTGGAATTGGAAAAACTGAGTTTCTTGAATACTTTCACATACACAATATCGTTTCTTACAGATGTTGAATTTACTTAGTTTATGATCTTTCCTCTATATCTCTCTGAGCCCACTGGTTTGGATCTGTGAAGTGCCATGATTTATTGAGGTTAGGCTTTGGTGGTGTTTAGGTATTCACTTTAAAATATGCAAATCTCAAAAATTTCACTTAGCACTACACGATGTCTGTAGAGATATAAACTTTCCCTCATAAATTTTTCCAGCGACCTACAATTCTGCTTTTAGGACTTCTCAGAAGGACCAGTCAAGCTCCACAGTCAGGTCATCCCTTACCCACATTGTCTGAAGGTCCTGATCCCATTGTTGCGCTCAGGGAACACCTATAACATCCTTTTCCTCCTGTGGCTACTGCCACATTTGGAATCATGGCTAGGAGAAATCTCCCAGAGATCATACAGCTTGTCTTGTAGCTTAGGTGCTCTCATGACAGGACAGCAAGGACTTGCTAACACACATGAAGAAGGGGTCAACCACTTCCTGCCTCCCCTAAAGAACATTGTGTCATTCCCTTCCCTTCCCTTCCCTTCCCTTCCCTTCCCTTCCCTTCCCTTCCCTTCCCTTCCCTTCCCTTCCCTTCCCTTCCCTTCCCTTCCCTTCCCTTCCCTTCCCTTCCCTTCCCTTCATTAATTTTTTCACGTTTCCTGGGCACAATACCACAATTGGGATTATCAATTATATTGCAAAACCTGGGGTCATCCAAACTTTTTAAATAGAGAAAATAGCAGAGAAGGTAATTGCATATCATCCATAAGACATAGCTACACAGCAGATTTTTTTTAAGTGCTCTATTTTCAATAAAACAATACTTTAAAAATTGGTCTGTAAGCTCCTAAAAGCTCCTAAACCAGCATCCTCTCTTTGTTCCTTTTCCAACCTCTGTCTCAGTTCTTCTTGGATGTCCCAGGATATGAGTCAAGAATGACACTTGCAGGCAAGGGAAATCTGCAGCAACCAGCAAGCCTATTGTTCCATGGTAGGTAAATGCATTACCTGAATACACAGTCATCCTTGGCATAAAACCTGCTTGTTGATCCCAGCCCTTCTTTACTTTAATATTCTTTACTTTTACTGTATTTTATTCTTAGATCTGAAAATTCCTCGATTCCTTTAGTACACTCATGTGCTCAAATTCAAAGCCAGAGTTTGTGAGTAGATCCTTAGCAGATTATAAGGTGCCTTTCACTATTTTACACATGGTAAAATGTTAAATTGATTTATTGTAAGAATATATTGCAACAAGAGTTTGTCTTGAAATCATGGATCATCAACCAGGGGACAAATTAGCCATCTACTGTACTCTGGGCTTCATCTTCTGTGACAACCCTGGAAAATACTTTATAGTGAATTTTAATGCCCTCCTTAGGTCAATTTTGAGCTGCAATTTGTCATGCATCATTAATTTAAAAGTCTAAACAAGACCTGATATTAATTATTGCTTCATAGTAGCTGAACATTGAATATTTATATAGCTGCAGTAATATTCCTGTTCTCAATCTCTACCTAAAAGCATCTGGCTGCTGAGCATTTGGTACTCAGTGCTTATTTTGTTTCATGCACTGCATTTGCACCTACTAGGACAAATACTACAATATAAAGCATGAGATTATAGTATTCATTTTTAAACCTCCTGTGTGGTATCTGGCACACACAGAGATTTTCCCAGCTCTAGAAATCGAGTCACTGTCGTCTCAGACCAGCAACCACAACCAATGTTTTCAAAGCTGTCAGAAGCTGCACTCTTTTTTATACCCTTAGATGAAAGTGACCAGATTTTTGGAAACATAAAAACTCCAATAAAATCCCAGCTGAAATCAATGAAGTGTAATTATTAGTACTTCTAATTAGCAGTAGTCTATATTGACTCTTATGTGTTTGTGTCTGGTCATACTCTTTTACCTCTTTAGCCCAGACACTCCCAATAAACAGCCTGTTATATTAGAAAAGGAGTTCTTCAGTTTGATATTAACGTTTCACAGAGTGACTGTGGCACAAAGGAACACAGGTACAGCTGATACTAATACATTAATTGCAACCAGAGTCTCAGAGAACAGATTTCTAATAGTATTGGAATTACTGTGAATGGATAAAAATTACAAAGTGCAACATGGGTCTAAAAACTTGTCTTTACATACTTAAAGAATTTGAGAGTGTTTTAATTCCAGAGCTAATCATTAGCTTTGCAAAGACTGATAAACAAAAGAAAGGAGGGGAGGGCTATTGTCAAAGGATTTTCCCTTAGAGAATCGCCTTGAGGGCACGGTGGGAGAGGTGAAGATTCCTTCCCGTCAGGCAGCCAAAAGGCAGAGCTTTCTTCCTTCAATCCTCCCTGGCCTTTCCTGCCCCCCTTCCTGAAGGGGCACCGAAATGACGGCTGCAAAGGCAGCCCTGGGCTCCCAGCCCTGACATCGGGGTGGCTCCGGCCGGTGCTGAGGCTGCAGGGGGAGGGAAGGGAAGGGCAGGAGGAGCAGGAAATCCCCCGATGTCAGGGAACAGATAACCTTCCTCGCCCTTCATCCCAAGGGCACTTTGAAGGAGCTGACTCCATCCATCCTGGCCTGGAATGAGCCTGTGATTTAGCCTGCCCCACCTTTTGTGGTTTGTTTCCCTGCAGCAGCAATGCAGCCGGGCCAGTCCGGCTGCGCCCAGCGGGCAGCGCTGCGGCCGCCGAGAAACGCGGGATTCACATCCAGAGCTGGAACAACAACCGCGGTTCGTGCAGGGGGCAGAGCCTGGGACTCTGCTTGAGAGGCCTGGTTATTTATTAATTATATTTAAAGTTTTATAACAGCTTAAAAGGAATGCGAGCCAGAGGCAACACTTGCAGTGAAGCCTCCCTTGTGCAATGCTTGTGTAATTCTCTTGCTTTAGCGCTTGGATTTGTGCAGCTGTATTAGACTCGAGACTGTTCCCTTCTCTGATGCCTCCACTGGCCCTGGTGATTTCTTCATCCTTTGACATGGGAATGTTCTGACAGACAGACTCCCCCCCAAAAGCACTACTGTGTTTTGGAAGTCGAGCAGGAAGACCAATACAAAATCTTTCCCAATCTCTTTCTAAGGAAAATCTGAAAGATTCTTGCCTTTTGCTACCCTCTTGGTGAAATTAGAGAGAATATTTTGCAAACCACTTTCCTTCTCCTTAAAGTCCCACTTGCCATAATGAGATGAGCGTGTTTGATAGACTGCAGGATCAAAATTTCTGATAAAGAGCCTGACAAAATTAGAGTATCAAGGAGTGGTGTCAGTGAACGTGTTCAGGTGAGTCCAGAATTGAGGTATACTGGCTTGTCGAGTTGGGAAACGCTTTGATAAACATATTTATGATTTGCCACTACCTTTTACATAGTGCAAAGCAACCATTTATTCAGTAGCAGGCACTTCTGAAGTACAGATTCCCTGGTGTAAATGGTTTGACTTCAAAACACTGGGAACAGGAGAAATTGATTTTGGGTGAGCCTATTTGGTGCATGGATAACCAAGGGCCGGACCCAAAGACTGCTTGCAAAGGTACCTGGTATTAATGACCGGTGAGCCTGCTCCGGGTCTCCTCCAGCATCCTGAGACCTGCCCCATTCCAGGCAGCCGCTGCCATCTACAGCCACCTGCTGGCCCATCCCTGCATCCTGAATGTTCTGCACAAGCTCCTGCAAGGCATAAGGAGAAGGTAGGGTGTCAGTATTTCATACCACCAATGTCTTTTTAAACAAATATCACCTGTTTAATCTGATCATAGCTTCTCGTTCTGAAGAGATCTGTTGAGAACTTTTACTGCCTTCGTGTTCTCTTTTAATCACTTTATGTGAGCCAAGTTTCTTCCAGACACTTAGCACACCTTAGCTAATGAAAACATTGCAGTTTTGCATGGCAGATGAGTATAATTATACCCATTTTGCAGCAGAGAGTACTGCGAATTAAGCCAGGTGAAGCTCCAAGGTCTCAGAAGCATCATTGGTAGAGGCCCTTGTCTGACCATTCCTGCCTGCACAGTTTGATACTTGCTGGTGTTTCTTGAGATGCTGGCCCCAAGGAAGGAGAGACTGGGAAATAAGATCTGCTGCACCTTGTTAGAAGATATGTGAGGAGTCCTTGGAAATCTTTTCACCCTCTGTCCTTCCCTACTGCTGTGTTTAGCTTTGCAGAGTGCAAGCAGGGCAAGGCAGGCCTGAAAAACACAATGCAAATTCAATGTATTGCAGATGAGGTGTGGGTTGTACTTTAATTTACCAAATTTGCATAGCCAGTATTAGCTATATCCTAATGTACTTAAAAATATGTTAATCAATTAAGAAGTGCTTAGAAAATGATATGCAAACTAAATGAAATAAGGCAGCTGAAGGTATACTTAAGCAAGTGGTTCTAGAGAGGTTTCTTCAGCTCAGTGTCTGTGGAGAAGATGCCACCCCATTTCAGCAAGGCCTTATCAAGATAAGCTACTAAGTGACTGCTTTGATTTTAGCAGTAAACAATATTATCTGTGTTTCTTGATTTCTTTTAAATTAATGTGCAACTTTCTGTACTTGTTGCAGGTTTCATAAACAAACACAGCAAAGGTAGCAAATGTAATTGACCCACTAACCGCAATGTAAAATGATAATCAACAGCTTTTGTTATTTCCATTCTTGTTTTGCTGACTGTGCTATTTCTTCCCTATTCCCTTGTTCAGTGCATTAATCCTTCAGTTACCCTGTTGATTTATTTTTTCCTGGGAAACAAAATCTTCCTGGCCCATTATGCATCTCTTCTGACCTTTGGTGCTGTTCACTTGACTAGAGAGAGAACACTTGTTTCTACAACTCTTGATGCTTACAACTATTACAAAGAACAAAGCAGATGAACAAAGTGACTGTGGTGGCAATAAGGAAATAAATAGCTGTGATCTTAGACCAGTTTCAGTCTGTTCCTGATGGCTCCTCTTTGTAGGCATCCTCCATGTACAATCACTGAAAAGTCTACTTCCTAACTTCCAAGGTTCAAGCCTGCATATCTTGGATGATCCTCATCCTCTCTGATTTATTGCCCTTGACACCAGTATTAAATGTCTGTGCTCTGATACCTTGTAGCACTGGGCATAAAGATTTTTCTATGCTCTTTTTGTTTCAGTCTAGACTTTCCTTCAAGTGTCTTTCCCCAAAGCTTTTCCTCCCACCTCAAGGTGAAGCCTTCTCAAAAGGTATTGCTGCCTCCCCATCCTGAGTCCTCTGTCCTTGGGTGACCTCTCCTGCTGATGTGTATGTAATTATTACCTCTACCCAACTACCTTTAAAATATTATCTACTGTTGATCTTCTACACATCAGTTTCACATCCCACTGCCTCCCTTGTGCTATATCCTCACAGACAGCTTGCTACCAAGCTCTCTGAGATCCAAAAAAGGAACTCATTAAAAAACAAACCCAACAACACAGCTTTCCTTAGGTCTCTGGCCAGCAGCCAGTGTGTGTGTGTCAATTTAAATGTCTTTGATATTTAAATTTAGCTCCCTCTTGCTGCTGATACCATTTGGCAGAAGGTATGCTTACAACATTATTCCCAGAGCTATGCACCAGACATCACTGCGCTCCACTCAAAACTTCCCAAGAATTCACATTTTTGAATAACAAATATGTAGGAATGAGTAAATTATCAATGTTATCCTAATTGGCTAACAGGATGATTTCCTTGTTTTCACTCTCTTCTTTCTGCCGTCTATGTTTGTATGCTGTACCAAATCTTCTAGCCAAGGAATATCTTTAATTGTTCTTGACATACCTTAAGGTTTCTTGGAAAATTAATATGTGTTTTACAAGTTTGGTTTGTTTTGGTTTTTTAAAATAGAATTGCAAGGCAGTAAAAACATAGTTTATTAATGGTATAGTATGACTATAGAGCCGCAATGCTGATATGTGGTATCAGAGGCAAATGTATTATCTGACTGAGAATGCTGTACTTCTAGGTCCCAGATTTGACATAGTTGTGCAAGGTAGTGCAGATCAGACTAGAGATTTTCACACATTGAATGTCTTGGTTTAACAAGAGAAGGAAATAAGTTGCCCAGCAGAAAGACTGAGAAGGATCCTTCAACTATATTAGCTCATGGCTTTTCTCAGAAAACTTCAAATCTTCAGAGTTGTGCAAGAATTGCCTTCATATATTTCTGAAGAATTACCTTCATATATTTCTGAATATAAGAAGAATTCATATATTTATGAATTCTTCTTCACTGAGGTTCCTAGTTTCTCTTTTGAGAGGGACTGCTGAGCACTCTGTGTTTATTAGTATTCAAATCTGTAAATTTTAAAGCATTACAGAATGAAGTTACAAAACTAGGATTCAAGTGATTCTATGTAATTTTAGGCGGTTTTGAGCAAAATATAGGTGCTATTAGCTGTTATAAATCAGTAAATACATTTTTTCAAAAGAGAAAATTAGTGAGAGTTACTTAGATGTTGCCATAACCTGACAATACTAACATCTATATCTTTACAGGACCCAGATACTTTGAATTTAGACAGAAATCTCAGATTCAGGGGACAATTTTTTTATCCCTCCTATTTCATCTGCAGGATTTGATACAATTTATATGCTGATATGTAATTCTATACAGTCATGGCTGGAGGTGTCTGCTTTTCATCCATAACAGCTCAGAAGTGAAGCATTCATCCAGACCTAAAACACCTCCAGGTTTTATCTCAGGACATTGGAATTGGCTAGGTGAGTGCTGTAGTCACCCAGCTGCTCAGGGGAGAAGTTCTGAAGTGGGCATTTCATTAAATTATTAAATACCAGGAAGAGCTGGGTAAAGCACCCACTTCTTGAATGCTCTAACAACCATATTGTACTATACTTATTGGCTTTCTTTGTCATATTCAGGTGTGTCATACAAAGCAGAATATCCTGTAGTAGATGGATAAAGTGAAAGCAAAGAGGAGGGAGCTCTGGACTAACACCTTCTCCAGAGTAATGGCACTTGAACTTTGGTCTCCCACATCCTGGGTGCCTTGCCTGGGCAGCCAGATTATTGCCTTGAGCATTTAGATAAATGGTCAAGTCCTGGCAATCCTTTGAAAGGGCTGTTGACCTTCATCCTACTTTTCTTCCTAAGAGGACAGTTACAACTCAGTAACTGCAGAATCAGAATCCCAAATGCAAATGGTTAGAAAGCAGGAAGTAGAGTAAAGCTCCCGTGGATAAAATCTTGTAAATAGATAATCATCTTTCATGGATACCTGCAGAAATCTCCCCTCATGTCTTTTTCCTTAGCCCTTTTTTGTTCATGCAACCCTAATCATTAAGCTGCAGAGAAGACCTGCTCCTTTTAGCTCCTTAGAACTATCCAGCAAGGACTTTAAGGGGGGTACTTAAACATGCAAGTTATACTGATTTTAGTAGTCAATTTGGCAGATTTAAAAATTCATTTTTTCTTCCAGCATCAGCCTGAGTGTAGTATTTATCTGTGAAGCTACCTATGGCTTGTTCTGTATTGCATTTTTTCTTACATAGTTGTATTTTCTTACATATTGTATTTTTTCTTACATAGTTTTTGTTCACAATATAATAAAAAACCTATTTAATTGAGTGGGAACTGTGTTGTTGCCTCTGTCACTCAGCTGGAGAATTTTTCTCATAGTGCTTTAAAAGCTCTGCAAAAATACAAGCAGGAAAGTTTCAGTGTGAGAAAACTGTTTGACATTAATTATTAATACATATTAATATTCATAAGGAACTTAATTAGCTGGGAAAGTCATAGTGATCTTATTTGCTGATTAGCAGAGAAAACACTGACATATTTTTCCTAAATTAACCTTGTTGACTAAAATTTGTGTCAATGAGCAAGTGCAAGGTTAAGAGCAAGAGGATAATCATCCTGGTGAGATAATAAGTGCTGAAGGAAAACTGATGCAACAGTGATTTTTCAGCATTTAAGAAATCTAAAGTGATAGATAATTCAGTTTGGAAGGACCTCTCAAGATAGGTTGGTCCAATTCCCCCAACAAACCTGGGCCAAATTCAAAGTTACCTTCCCCAGTGCCTGGAGGCGACACTGCAGTGTCTACAAAACACCAAATGGGACACTGCAGTGTCTACAAAACACTCAAATGCTTGAGCAAAGGAGGTAGATGTGATTACGTATAAAAGACAAAGTTAAGTGTGGTTCTTTCCAGTTTCATCCAGGGAAAAATGGTTTTTGCAGTCATCCAGCTGTCCTGTTTGGCCAGGCAGTGTTAAAAGTAAGCAAGATAAAATGCTGAAACCCTATTTAAAATGAGTGGTTTCATTCTGATCATAAGGAAAGGTCCCCCAAGTGTTGCTAAAATAAACCTCAGACTTTCTGAAAAAAAAAAAAATAAAGACAGTGATTCAGGACAGCCATGAATGTACTAAGTAGCAGGTAGGCCTTATCAGGCAATTTTTTTATGATGTATCTTCTCTCCTTACTGATGGGCCACTGCAGAAGTGGCTCACAGGAGACACCTGCCTCAGGCTGCTGGGGTAAGGCACAGACAGGCAGAAGAGCAGCCAGGCTACGGGGATGTGGTGCTGAGAGCTGGCTGGGCTGAGCAGCAGCAGCACAGGCACAAACAGCCTCTGGAGGGAAGGGCAGCACCTCCTGCTTGCCTCCTGCCTACTTACACTGCTCTCCATCACATTGATTGAAGCCAGCAGTATTGCTTTATTCCCACTCCTAGGAAGGGTCATTACCCAGGGATTTCATCAAGGAAACATTCAACCTTGTTACAGCTCTGCCCAATGCTGTTTATGTGACTCATGTTGAGGGTGAGAATCAAATGCAAGTGAAGTTCTTGTGGGAGCTGACCTTGTTCAGCAGGGCTCTGCCATCTTGAGATAATTTTCAGGTTGCCTCTTCACAGCAAGAAAAGGCTGTGATGGAAGAAGAGGTACTCAATACTTCCAGGGACTTTTAAAATTGGATTTTGGCTTCTGCTATTTCCACATTGTGAATGTTGCTATTTTTGCAGCTGAGATTGGGATAGTTTGACAGCTAGGGAAAAAAACAATGAAGATTCTTATGGAACTACTTGTACTTTTCCCTATAACCTGTACAGAAAGCCTCAAAATTTAAAAAATCAGGAATCTTACTTAATCATGTGAAACTTTGTGGATGCCTGATTTCTTTTTACATTTTCTTCTTATTTTTCTCCCTAATGTTTGCTTTCTGTTTTGATCCACAGCCTTACTGACTGTGCATGTTTCATTATTTGGGTCTGATGCATTGGGGATGAAACTTTTAGGATCTGATAGCTATTCTATTGTCTCATGAAGTCTTGTAACACTTGCTTTAATTTTTTTTTTTCTGCTAGTCAGAAAAGCAAGTAAAAGTCATATTAAAAGGTTGTCTTTCCAGTGGTAGCTTTTGGATTTATGTAGGAGCCAGAGACTGAGTTTTTTTACCTTTCTGTTATGTTTAGCAAAGTGTACAACGATTATTTTGGTAATTTGACGTCTCCAAATTAAATTTTATCAAAAGACAGTGGGTACAAAAGAAAATTTCTGAATAATATTAATCTGTGATTATAAAATTCCTAGGATAAGCTCAGATCATGTTTTTGCTATGCTGTTTTGAATTTAAAGCAGCAGAAATTCCCAACTATCTCCCTGAGAAGATGAGCACAATAGACTCTCAGTTCAGACCTGTTTTCAAATGCACAGGAATGTGCATACCCAGAACTAAGGAAGATAAATTCAGAAAGGTTTAAATGATTGAAAAAAAGGCAGGCTGTGGTGTACCCTGAAAGCTGTGACTATGACAGCAGAAAGGGAGAGGAAAGACTTATGGATGTGACCTTAAAGAGAAGCTGAAATTTGGGCTTCCAGGGACCAGGCCCTGGAGTCAGGCAAACCCTCTTTTACAGGCATGGAAACATCCCAGCACAGCTTCTGCTTCTGCCTGCATAGAAATGGGATCTATGCACATTGTTTGCAAATAAACAAGATTATACTAAGAGCATATCAAACTTGTATCAACAATTTTTATTCCAGTAGAAAAAAAAATCCTTGCAAGGCCTTGCAGTTTGATGATCTACTTGAGTGGGAAGGGTAACACTAGTCAATAGTATTTCAAATACAAAACTCTTCAATGAACCTTGAAAGGCTTTGAAGAGTTTACTTTTCATTAGCATTTTTTTCTGGGGTAGGTTACAAAGTAAACGAAACCATCACATTGCATTTCTAGTTTTTCTCCAGTACTGGAGAGCAGTATGTGTGTTCCTCCTGTCTAAAACAAGACTAAAAGGAGAATTGCTCAAACTGATATTCAGAGCAGGCAAATCTGGACACAGAAGACGAGTAAGGAAACTGAAAAGGTTTGGAAAATAAATAAATGCAAATCAGCAGAAAGTCTGAAATAGACCAGAAGTCTCAAACATGTTTGGTACTGCTACAGCAAAGGCAGGACTTCACATAATGGAAATTTCTACAGAGCTAGTTGGAAATGCAAAAGAAAATGCTAGAAAAAAAAATTCAGAATTCTTGACAAATAGGAATACTTGACATTTGTAAGATAATGAGAGATTTTTTTTGAGGAAAATATATCTTTTAGACGGAAAATTTCAAAAAGTGAGAACAAAGTAAAACAATTTACTTCAGAAAAAAAAGGAGTGATACCATGTTTTCATAGATGACAATAAATCAGATTAAAACAGAATTTTCCTGAAGCTGCAGATTCACCTTCAGGTCCTTGACACATATGCAGTGACAGATTAAATCTGGTTGGCTGAAGTTGTTCTGACTCTGCCTATCCACCAAACCCTTAAGGCACAGCTAATGCCAGAGTGCTTTCAATCAAAAATCCAAAAATGGATGGATCCTAAATACAACTTGCCTTATCACAGTACTTATTTCATGGAAGGGTGAGGCACCTAGATGGGGTGGGCTGAATCTGCCATCAATTTTAATCTGCCATCACATTGTGTTTAAGCATTAAGTACAGTTCTGCTGCTGCTAGAGAAGAGGAAACTTTAGCCAAGATATGTCATTGGACAAGACAAACTTGAGCAAAATGTTCAGTCTGATCTGTGAGAAAAAAAAAACATACTGAAAGCCAGAGAAACTGAAGTTTTGTGGGTGAGAACAGTTCTATTAAAGGTATTAGCTGATCTTTAAATATTTAGCTCATCAACTGTATTTGGGAACAGCATGTAGAGGAGACAAAAAATACCCTTGTTCATGCAGCCAATTCTTTTTCTTTATAGAACAGTAGCATGAATATGGCCCAGACCACTTTGACCTTAGCTAATGACTTCTTTCAAAGCAGAACTGCCCACGAATTCAAATGCTCCCTGCACGGTCTACTTGTCATAACAATCCTTTTGAATGTGAAATCAGGACTTCTCTGGGATCTTCTCTTTGGATCTGGCTCCAAATAACAAGAATGCCTTCTGGCATCCCACACAGAGAAAGTTAATGGACAGACCTCACTTGACACAATTCTAATGAACATGTTTTGTCTTTGTTGCTCTCAGTAAAGTCCAGGCACTCTTTTCTCAGACCAGATCTCCCAGGAATATTTGAATTGCTACAGCCCATTAGGTAATTACAGACCAGGATTCCTGAAATGCCAGAACAAGGTCTGTGTTCAGGCTTATCTAGGTCTGGCAAGACCAAGGAACAGCCAAGGCTATGGGGAAAGCTCAGTCAGCAGTACAGCAGGCTGAAAAGGAGGGCTTCTTGGGCAGCAGGGAGCATTCTGTGTCCATTTCCCTGAGAAGCAGGGTATTTGTCCAGTCCTGCTACCTGGTTCTTCTGTCAGAGCACCCTGGGCTCATCTCTCAGTCCCTCCTGATGCCTGTGTCTGGCTGACTGGTAAATAGTCAAGAATGTGGCTCATGTCACTGATAATCACTGAAGAAACTGTTATCCAACAACACATCACTTGCTTTCACTCTGGGAGGGTGAACCATCCCACCCTCCAGCCAACAGAAGTGGCATGCATAACAAAACATTAAAAACAAAAAATAGAATATATCATCTGGTCCAGCTGAGTCTGAAGACCTTCTTGACTTTGGCTCCTTGAGAAGTGGGCCCATGAAGTTCCACAAGGCCAACAGCAAGGTCCCTCACCTGGGCTGGGGCAATCCCCAGCATCAACACAGGCTGGCAGTGAAAGGGTTGAGAGCAGCCCCATGGAGAAGCACTTGGGACACTGGTAGACAAAAAATTCTGACTGAATCAGCACCATGCACTTGCAGCTCAGAAAACCAACAGTATCCTGGTCTGTATGAAAGGAAGTGTGTCCTGCAGGTTGTGATAGAGGAGGGCTTTTTCTACCTCCACTCTGGTGAAGTCCCACCTTCAGCTGCATCCAGCTCTGGATGTACAAGAAAGAACAAGAAAGACATGAAACTGTTGGAACAGGTCAGGTGGAGGGCAGCAAGGGTGGTCAGGGAGCTGGAGCACCTCTGCTGTGAAGAAAGGCTGAGAAAATTGACTCTGAGGAAATCTCATTGCAGCACTTCCATACTTAAAGGGGGCTCATATGAAAAAGGGAGATAGGCTTTTTATTAGGAGTGTAGTGACAGGACAAAAGGCAAGGGTTTTAAACTAAAAAGGGTAAATTTAGATTAGACATAAGGAAGAAGTTATTTTACAGTGATGGTGAGATGCTGGAACAACAAGTTATCCAGAGAAGCTGTGGGTGCTCCATCACTGGAAGTGCTTAAAGTCAGGTTGGATGGGGCTTTGATCAACCTGACTCAGTGCAAGATGAGATGTTGGATTAGATGATCTTTCAAAGTCCCTTACAACCCAAACCATTTTATGATTTTATCATTCTTCACACCTGTCAGACTGTCGAAATAGAGAACAGATGGAAAGGTTGCTGTAGATCATAAGACAGAAGAGACCTCCTTTTCCAGGTTCCTCTTTGTACCTCTGTGTTTTAAGGTCACTGAAAGAATCACCTTCAAAGGAGTACTATTGGCAAAACCAGATTTAATATAAAAGCAAAAGCATATGAAAGTTTGTTGGCAAGTTTTCACTCTATTACCTATCGTGTAAAGCACACAGAGAAACAGCAAACAAAAATCCAAAATAAATCAATCAATCCAAACCAAAATAAACCCAAAACTAACTATGTACAGGCTGAGGGAGGGGTGGGGGTGGTGACAAAAGGATAGGGAAGGGTAAGGATAAAAAGGAATATGGAAGACCTTCCTGTCCCCTCACTAAACAGAGCCTGGACTTACCAACAGGTAATGCCTAAGGGCCCAACAGCACTTAATCTTATGAGCACTTAACCTTAACAGCACTCAACAGCACTTAATCAATGACAAGTTAAACAACTTGACAAAGGATTAATATAAAATTTATAAAAAATTCATTATAAAATTTACAATACCACAGCAGTAACTTAGAGGCCTTGCTTACTTACAAATCTGAGGTACTTAAGAATCTAGGAGAGCAATATTCCTACTACATTTGCTATAGCATATTCACACTTGCATGCACACAGACATAAAGGAGTCTGTACAATGTATATCTGTGGAAAATTTCCCTTGAATTCAGAGAATTACTCATGCATCCTCTCAATGGGTGAAGCGTTGAGCCTTAAGGTGTGGGTATATCAGCCACACCATTCAGCTGTCCTCCGAGTTTAGCAAACTTCAGGTTTAGCAAACTTCAGAGTTTGCTGCCTCTTAGAGGCCCCACCCAGAGGGATTTTGCTGTTTCCAGCTGCTGCAGTCCAGGACAGCTCCAAAGGTCTCACTTTGGACTGCTCTATGTAGGGTTGTAAGAGAGTTGGCTTTAGTCAGAGTGATTTTCCATCCTGGCTGCAATTTACATCAGTATCTTTCTTTGAAAGTTTGATAATGAAAATATTATTTCTCTTGGGTTGTTATTCGGGCAAGAAAAATAAATTTCCAATGCTGTTTGTTAAAAAAGCAGGAGCTCATTAGACAGCACTAGTTCCTGGGAGCCCTCAGTGTTTCTGACAAACTCAAGAGGAGCTGAGCCCAGGTGCTGCTCATCAAGGTCAAGGCCTAAGGAATGTTTCTCAGGTCACAGTCAGACTGTGAGTGAAAGTGGGATGCATTACCACACTGATGCATTTGCTTCAGACTTGCCCCCTTTTTTTTTTTTTTTCATCTTCTTGCAGTCACTGTAATTTTGGGAATTCTCTTCACAAGCTCAGTTCAGGTATTTGCTCATGGAGGAAGCAGTACCTCCCCTTTCCCAATCATTACACTTGTATCATCTTCGTTTCATTATGTCAGCTATCAAGAAGTAACAAACTAATTTTTCCCTCTGCAAGGCAAAGCTGCATACCGCTTTAAGGTTTTCAGCTAGCATTTTCAAATAGCCTGTTGTTACACTCACTGCTTTTACCATCAAATCTGACATCTACAGCTGACTCTGCTACAGTCAAGTACTTTGGTTTTGTATTTGGGATTTTTCCTAATACTTTATTTAATTAGCTTCCCTTGGCATTTTTTAGATGCTCACATGGTATCTGAGGAATGTAAGGGTGACTACTTCATTCATTAGCTCTACTTTCCTAGCACTATTTTCCAGCTGATAAACAGATGGTTTTGAAACCACAAGAGAATACAAATTCATAGAACTGAGTTCCAGGAGGAGACACAGTAATTTAAACTGTCACATGTAACACAAACCATCTTATGTCAACCAGTTACCTCTGTATTTAACCCAATTACTTGTGTTGAACAAAAGCATTGCTTGTGGTTGACTAAAATATGTACATGACACCTGATTTACAGCCAAAAAAAATCATGTCTCTATCATCTCACCAGAGATGGGTTCTGGGCATTAATCACACTCAGTACTAAATATTTGGGCCTTATTCTTCATTTGAATGACTCTGGATCTGTTGGCAGCCACTGCTGTTTGTAAGAAACCCATTGGCATGCAGAACTTTTTTCCTAGAGGTGTTTATTTGCTACATCCAGTCACTTCTCATTTATTCGACAAATTCAACACAATCAATATTTTAAATATTGTAGTGAAATGCATTTTCTCAGTCTAAGAAAACAGGTATAGACCTCTTTTTTTCAATTATTAAGGTTGATTTTTGTCCTTGAGGTCACAAATTCCCACAGACCATTCTGGCAGCAGCAATACCATATACCACAGTGAAATAGTTTTACTTTTCCTACTTGCAGTGGTCATTTATACATCCAAAAATCACTGCTTTAATATCTCTTGCTACAGCACTTCTATGGATATGCACGTTTGGTGAATTTCACAGGTACCAGTCCCTCATTTTGTATTGATTAAAGTTCCAAGAGAGCTTTGAAGATCTGTGAAGCTAAAAATATGTAAAGCGTGAGTTGAGCCTCAAGTACCTGTGTTTTTTTTTTTTAAATGCTGCATCAACCAGTTAAAATAAAACTGAAAAAGCTGAAGACATGGATTAAGAAGTCCAAATAAGCCGAAATTAGTGATAAAGTTTAAAATAAGTTAAATTTCTCTACCGAAATCCTCCCATCCATCCTTGGTCCATTTCTATTGCTAACTAGCAGACAGGGCAGAAGCACGGCTGAGAAACTGATTCGGTGACAAAATACAGGAGTTGTGATGTGTAATTTAGCAAAAGTCCACAAGAGGGGGTACCAGCCACAAGCAAAGCCTGCTCTGAAAATGGGATCTGCCTGGGCAGGTCTGCAGAGGGTTTTGCAGTAAGGTTTCACTTACATGAAAGCGCTTCTGGAGATCCTTTGGAGATGGGCATCCAGCTCCAGTGTGTTTTTTATTTAGACAGCCCGACCTCAGTTGTTTTTAGGATTCTAAAATAACTGAAATAGTTTCCATACAAAATAGTTGATAATAACATGTATTGAAGTAAACAGTTGAAAATATCCTATCAGTTACTTCAATTTTTGAGATAATAGGAAACAAATTCTGGTTCTAGAAAGAAATACAGCAGCACCTAACATTAGAATTTGTTTCCATGCCTTTATAGGAAAGGTAAAAACCCCAGAGATCCCTTTTTTACAGGGGGGTTACTGTGTTAAAACTGCAGATCTCCCTTAGGCCAGTATTGGTCATGTATGACTGCACCATACAGAGCAGTGCTGAAATCCCCATTTAACCTTTTCTCTTACATTTTGGCCCTAGATATTTTGTGTGGATTTTTTTCCAGTCTTGAGAGCTTGAAACACAAAAGTCTAAAGCACAAGTCTTAAAAAAATTTAGATGTTTTAGATGTTGATTTACAATGCAGCTCCATTCTCTTTTTTTCAGTGCTGAATGCTATGTAGAGAAGTACTCCTGTAATCAGGACACTGCAATAGCTGTTTGCCTGAAGAATCAAAAGCTCAGCCTGAGGATCCTGACATTTCTGAGCAATACAGCATGAACTTCTCCAGCCTTGATGAAAGCTGAAGGCAACTAGAGTTCTTGAAAATCAGTTTTAGCTAAGAAAACTTCGGTAACTTTAGATAAATGTAATTTCAGGTAAACCCAGTGTATATGTTTCTTGACATTTACATTTCCCCTGGAATGCATTTGTACTCATTATGCACTCCTTTCTCCTTTTGAAAGGTAGATGATTGCTGGTTACTGCTGCTGTCATCCTGGAGATTGGAGCACCTGGCAGCTGTTGTAACTTAGATCTGTTACAAGAGGGTGCAATGGAAATGCAGTAATTGTAGCTGAAACTCCAGGTCTGGAGGAAGAGGACATGGGCTCTTTTCCCACTAGACGTGGATATTAGCTCATTACACACAAGTACAGAGTCCTGTAGGAGGCTGTAAATACTGTTAAATCAATCCCTACAAGGGTTTCACGTAGGAATATTCATCTGCATTTTGACAGAGGGCTCTGGAGCATCTAAAGAGTGACCACACTCTACCATGGGTACAGCTCTTGGGAGACCATCCTTATCCCACCCATCCTTGCTGTGTACCTGCCAAACTCCATGTTTTTCCCTCACTCTTAGTGACTAAGGGAAGGGAGATTACCCAACCTAAGTGTGAGTCCTCTTGGCCTTCCACCAGGATGCTTGTGGCTGGTTGTAGGAGGCAGCAGCTCTACAAAGCCTGACTTCTTTAAAGGCTGTACAGAGGATGTCCATTGTCTGTCCTGGACATCACTTGTGAGGGACCCAGCTGCTCCCCAGAGGAAGAAAGGAAGCCAGGAATGACCATCAGTAAGCATCATTCTGCTCATCAGCATTCTTGAAAAGCACCCCAATCTTATACAAAAAAGAACAAAATTGGGAGCCAGGGACCTGCCCTAAGCTAGGGAAAGCAGAAGCCATGGGACATGGACTTGGCACTGACAAAAACATGTGGAAGATGCTTGAGTTGGGGCAGAACTAGAGAAGGATATTCAGCAGTCACCATCTAGAGAGGAAGGGTGGAGACAGGCAGCTGACTATAATTGCAGGAGTGATTCTGGCTTCATCTGAGGCACAGGTTATATTTCTCTGGTGGAGGAACAGTATGTAAAAAGGCAGAGCAGCCTTTCATCCAGGGGTTCCACTGCCTCTCATTCAAATTTGACATAGGTGAGTGAATTTCAGTCACTTTTATTGAGAAAATTATTTAGGTGGGAAAAAATACATGAAAGCCTCACCAGATAAGACAAATAAGTAGCAAAAGTGAAAAAGTTGAAATTCTAACACTTAGGAGCATAAAGGTTAGAGGAGAATTCTGATATGAAAGACAAAAAAACCAGGAGATCAGAAGAGAGCAGCTCAGCAGTACTGAGGGCATCCCTGCTCCACAGAGCAATGGAAGTCAGCCTCTCCCCATCTCACTCAGGTACTCCTCTGATAAGTAAAGAGCCTTAGGACATCTTACCATGGCCAGTGAGCCCAGTAGATTATTAGTTCTAGCTCTGTATTTCTTACGTATTTTCATAAAAAAATCTTTGAGTTTGGCAGTTGGCTCTTTGATAGTGTTTATCCTGCCTTAAGAGTTCTTGCTTAGAAAATAAAAGTTACCTGAACAAAGTGGCTTCTTTGTTTCACCACCTCATCTGAGCAGGGTGAATGTAGAGATCAGTATCTTCAAGGAGATGAAAGAAGGGATGTTAAATTCCACTAAATTAGTTTTGGAGTTTAGAGGTCAATCCAAACGTGCATTTTGTTTAGGAGTACTTTTCCCAGTGTTTGAAGATTAAGAAGCAATTGCACCCACTAATGAGAAATTGAAGTAGATGCAGAAGAGACTGAAGAGAAACAGGGAAGATGGATGACAGAGAAAATATACAGAACTGAGTGGAAGAACTTATCTATGTCTTGAAATGATATATTTTCAGAAGGCTTTATCACATGTTCCTACAGTCTAAAGAGACAATCTTTAGCTTACAAAGCAAGCAAGCAAAGAACCAAAAACCCTTCTAAATTGAATTTGCTAGCTGTGGATCCTCTCCTTGTTTTGTAGATCAGACGTCTTGCTGTAGCGTGCTTCTCTACAGTCTGTAATTACAGGCTGTCCTCATTCTTACTGACATTTCCAACCTATAATATTCAGTCATAAATTCCACCTATCTTAGATGCCAAACTATTTGGGCTTTTATTACAAGCAGTACTTTTTGTTATGAAGTCATGTGGAATTTAGTATGTGGCAATTAATCTTCTTGAGATTCATAGAATATAATCATTGATATAGGAAAATACCTATAAATTCATCAAATCCAACCATTAACACAGCACTGCCATGTCCACCACTAAGCCATGTCTCTAGGCACCACATCTACTCTTCTTTTACATACTTCCACATTGGGTATCTCTACCACTTCCCTGGGCAGCCTGTTCCAGCCTGACAACCCTTTCCATGAAAAATTTTTTCCTAGCAATCAATCCAAACCTCTCCTAGTACAACCTGAGACCATTTCCTTTCATCCTGTAACTTGTTACTTGGGAGAAGAGACCAACCCCTATCTAGTTAAAACCTCCTTCCAGGGAGTTGCAGAGAGCTGCAGAGAGCCATAAGGTCTCCCTTGAGCCTCCTTTTTTTCAGGCTAAACTCCCCCAGCTCCCTCATCAGACTTGTACACCAGTAAATTTGCTCAGCAGCAGGATAGAGTTACTCAAAGCAGAGTTGATGTGGATTAATTCCTGTAGGTTTGTTTGGGTTTTTGGGGTATTTTTTAGTAATTTCCAAGCTCTCTCTCCTGTTCCCTTCTTTTCTGGCTTGTTCTTCCTTCCTATCTGCCCTCCAGAGCTCACCTGTTCTGAATTTCTAGAGCTTGCGTGGATTACTGTAATGTGTAATTTGCAATTCCACCTCATAGCAATTCACAAATACACCCAGCTCTTCTGTTCATAGAGCTGGTGCACCTTTTGGTTCAGCATTGCTGCATATTGAACTTGAAGATGTGATTGTCTTCTGTGTGAAGCTGAGCTTCAGCTATGTAGAAACAAACTACTCACCAAGCAAAATGGAGTGAAGCAAACTCTGGGGTCCACAAGGAGAATGTATTTGGATTGCATGTGGCAATAAAGCAGTACAGAGGCTGCATTTCTATTCAGTGCTGTGCAACTGCTCAAAAGGAAAATATTTTTTAAAAATGCCACTGCAATGCTGAAATGATTCTCCACCCCAACTCTGCCTCCTGGTTCTTCAACCCTTTTTTCTTTTCTCATGATCTGTAGCATATCTGCTATCTATTAACACTAATCCTACATCACCATCTTCTCACTATAAGCCTGAAGATTGCAGTGCCTTGTGAAAAAATTTTGCTGTCTTCAGCAAGGAACAACTAGGAAATGTCTGTGAAACATATAATCAAAGTCAGAGAAAAACACAAAACAGTCACAAGCTGGTGTGAGGATTGTAATTTTAAAAATAATGAGTTAGCCTCTCCTTTCCATCCTTCCATCCTAGTTATCTGACTTGTGATTACGGATATCATTGGCTGAACACCCACTTACTCTATAGAGTAAGAAAAAGAGTAAACATAATGATAGTATAGTTAAAAAATCACCATGTGAAATCTGAGATAAAATTATATAAAAATGGACAGCATAATCCCAGCCTTACACAGAAAACAGAAAAAAGAAGGGGACTTGTTGGGACCCAGGACATTCCTCTGACTGCCCTGGATGACTCGAGACCCTGGCAGGGGGCTCAGAGACCTTGGCACAAAGACACCTGTGCCTTCAACTTTAACCCCTGGAAACAATTACCACTTTGTGCAAAGAGTTATAAGCCACAAGAGTTTGAGTAGAATGATAGTTAATTTGTCACAGGGTGAAAAAGTAGAATTTTGGGGATTTAGAATGGGGGGTTCAAGAGGCAAGATGGAGGAATCTGGGCATGTCCTGTCCTTCTTCTTCTTGTCCTCCATCTTCTGCTGTGATGGTGGCACTTTTGGATTGGTTTAGAATAGAGATAAACTGTCTAACATAGGTGATAGGTATTAGGAAATTATTGTAAATAAAGTACACGTAGTTCTTAGTATAAAAAGCTAACACCAAGGGCAGTCAGTGTGCCATGAACCAACCTGCCAGACAGATCTCAGCAAGTCAGAGACAGAATGTTATAGATAAAATAAACAACCTTGAAAAGCAGAACCAACGAATCTCGACTTCTTCTTCAGTCCCAGGGCTGGGAAAAAGGGACTTTCTAATACCTCAGGGATCATTTCAAGCACAGAAAACCCGAGAGGGACAAATGCCTATGGGTGTAGCTGTGGGGCTGCCACAGGATATGTAGCCACTGGCTACACCACAGCCTGTGTCCCTCAAACCCAAACAACTTTAAATTACTGCCAGGATTCCCCAGGAATTACAACTTTGCCCCAAGATAGGTACCCTTTTAAATATTCTGTACTATCCAACTGCAAAGAACATAACAGCTAGTGGCTTTAATTCCCTAATTATGCATTAATAAGACACAAATTATTTCACAATGTTCCTGCTGGAATAGAGAGAAAATATTGCTAAACATCCCTTGGTACACTTTAAAAATACAATAAATATATCATCAGGGTCAACTTTTATGATGCGTTACATAATATTTTTAACTCCTTAATACAATTCCAGTTCATGCTTTACACATATATTCGATAATGTTTTTGCTGCTGTTCAGACACTAAGCTGTTTTTGTGACATTAATTAAAATAATTCTGAAAACATTTGCAGAGTTCATTGTGATCAGTATTGAAAATATCCAGCTGCACTGCCCTACTTCTTTTAAAAAATTAGTTTAACTACCCAACTTCTCAATAAAATGCCCACATAAAGGACAGTGGGTTTTTTATTCCTTCACACACCCAGTGATATAAACACAATTATTATAGCTTTTTATGTAAGTGGCCTCTTGCTTCAGAGCTTGAAGCATCTCTGATTCTGAGCAACTTTATATAATCATTCTTCTAGTTCTTCAGGATCCCTACCACGCCTTGTCCAAACATTTACCAGGCTCTGCTGCTTCTCATGATGATGAGTGAAACACAAGAATAGATGTTCTTCTTTTTCATTTCAGTTTATACACCAGACTTGCTCCATCTACCTACCTGTGCAGGTAGACCATTACTAATTAATGAATGACAAGGATGCATAGTGTGACCAGGCTCTTTGTCACCTGTAGCACATCCATGGACAGCAAGGGTCAGTGTCACACTGCACACGCTGTCACTGACACTGCAGACATTGGTCCTCATTCTTCTGCTCCTGGGGCAGTTGTGACCAGGAACCACCAGGGACATGTGTTTTAAGGCTCTGCAGCTTAAGATGGCTCAGAACAATGCCTGCTCCTGCACAAGAGGCAGGTTTCATCAAATGATTTATTTTTTATACCTTGGAGTTCAGTCATTTCAGGTTATTCCAACATCACACCGCTGCCCTGCCAATTGCTGATTGTCCAAGTCTGAAAAGAGCATTTTGCTGAGGGAAGGTGCATCTTGAGAAGGGTTAAAAGAAAAGACTGCTCAACTCCAACCTCTTCTTGGGAACCTTTATTTCCTGGTTGTAAAGTTGTTAAAATTTTAGAAATTCCTGCTTCAGCCTTTTCATATTTACCACTGTGAGATTTAAATCATTAAAAGATGTTTCACAGTAGTCATTTTAACAGGGTAATGCAAATGAAGCAAGAAGTTCCTCATTCTAGAAAAGAAAAAGTTCAGGAATGCACATAAATTGTAAAGTTGGATAATAAGGTCATGGCATTTAACAACAATAAAATCAGTAGCTCTATCTAGGTATCCACCTTAGTTACAACAACATAAACAAAAAAAGGTAGCTCTTACATTCCAAGAAATGCAAATATGCCAAGCTCTTCAACACAGCAAGGAGATTGAGAGTAAATGAAGGAGCAGGGAGCCACCCACTTCCAAAGTCCTGGCTGGAAATACAGAAATGTTCTGATAGCATCTGAGCCTTGAACAGATGCATCTGTCAGAATTCTGCAATTGCTTCAATTCCCAGCACTAACCACTCCAAACCAAGAAGTACCAAGAAAAATTACTCACAAATTACATAATCTTGAAGGAAATTTTGCATGAGTATTTCATATAAAGAAGGCAATTTCTTGGGGTGGAAGGAGAATAAACATGAAGTCTTGCTGATCACCTAATAAGATTTAATTATAGCCTGCAGCCAGAGAAACACCCACACTTACTCATTCCCATCCCTCCCATGGACTGCTGCCCTCTGCTCTGGCTCAGGCACAGTGGCTACAGGGTGACTTGAACATGACAAAAAGTTCATGTTCTGCAGTGGGTTACACATACCTGTTGTGAGCAAAATAACCTTACAGCTGCATTAAGCAGGATCCTCATGGGGTGAAAGGTTTTGTGTAGTTGGCACTAAAAGGAAGGAAGAAATTCTACTCTAGTTTTAAAATCAACATTCTAGAATCTTCATTCATAGAATTCTGCTTCCATCTGTCTCCTTGCCTACCATCCTTCTTTCTAATAGCCACTTCAGCTTGTTCTGCTCCTTGGCACAGTTCTGAATATGCACTTGCATTAGTCTGGTATTAATTTTCAGCAATTGTTGGTTCATGTATAATAATTTACATTTCTTAGTCTTCTGAAGGTTTGTGTTGGTTTCAGTAAGTTGAAGGCTACGGCTCTTCTTGTGTTTGGTCTCTAGCAAGAAATACCCAGAAGGGTTAAACACAATTTAACTCAATATGTGGAGATGGGACCATAAAGAAGAGACATTTTTAGCAGGCACAAGGAATATTTATAAACGGAACATAGGAAATCAAGTTCAGTCTCCAGTGGTTTAGAACTTGTTGACAGCTGTAATAACCCTTGTTCAAACTGGGGAAAAGCAGTTCCTGCTGTGAACATGTTTTTAGAGATAGATGTGTATGATTTTGGATGCTACTGCTGCACCAGAATTCATTTCATTGTTGAGGGAATAACCATCATTGCTGGACAAGACCCAGGTTATTACCAAGTAGAAAAATCTGAGTTTGATCTCTTTAGCTCACAGGATCTTTACTTTTAGCCTGAACTGACAGATCAGATGAACGAACCAAAACCCCACCTCTTAATGGCTTCCAATTTCACCTAGATTTATTCAAAAGTGTCAAACTGGTTTAATCTCATTTCATTGAGAAGCTACCAGATATTTCTCCCCTCTTCAAAATCTATTCCATTTTACCACTGGAAAGATCTCATCTCCTTTAGCTCGATATGAGTGTGATTCGTTTTGATTATTTCACTAACCTCCTGAAGTCCCATCGTGTTCCACAGATTCCTCACTTTAATACGGTTATGCTGTGATAGACAGACACGTTTGATATTGTTGCATTGCAACAAGTACACAGCCCAAGAAAAGTCTCTCTTGGAGAAATGGGAGGACCACAGGTTAGTGTCCTTGAGGAGTTCAAGGCTAAAAGAGGAAGCTCAGGTTAATCGTGGGCTGCAGCAAAAGCAGAGTGGCCAGCAGGATGAGGGAAGAGATTCTGCTCCTTGGCTCTGCTCTGCTGAGACCTCACCTGAGAGCTGTGAGCAGCCCAACACAACACACACGGATCCATTCCAATGAGCCCAGAAGAGGACCACAAATCTGCCCAGAGGAGGGGCAGCACCTCCCTTGCGAAGAGGGCCAGGAGAGATGGGGCGTTCAGCTCGGAGAAGCCTCTGTGGAGACCTGACAGCACATCCCAGTGTAAAGGGGCTACAACAGAGCCAGAGAGGGACCTTTCACAAGGGCATGGAGTTACATGACAAGGAGGGATGACTTCAAACTGAAGAGTAGATTTAGATCAGATAGCAGTAAGAAATTCTTTAATGTGAGAGTGGTAAGGCACCGGAACAGGCTGCCCAGAGAAGCTCTGGATGCCTCATTCCCGAAAGCGCTCAAGGTTGGGCTGGATGGGGCTTTGAGCAACCTGGTCTAGTAGAAGGTGTCGCTGTCCAACCTTCCAATTTCGCTTCTATCTCAGACCGTTCCATGATTCTCGGATTTCTCCGATGGGCGGTGCTTTCCTTCGCCTTCCCCGCGCAGGGACACGGCCCCGAGGCAGCCGCTGCCGTCGGCCTACCAGCGCCCCTCAGCGGCCCCGCCCCTCAGCGTCACCACGGCAACCGCCCCGCCCTTCGCGTCACATCGCCCGGCGGGCGCAAGCCCCGCCCCACCGGCGCTCCGATTGGTCGCTGGCCATAGCGCCATCTCGGCATAGCGCCGCCGATTGGCCGGCGCTGCTGAGGCACGGGCGCGCGGTGCCCGCGGGGCGGCGGCGGCCGTTACTCATTAGCATGGCCGCGGGGCCGCCCCTCCCGCGGGCCGCCCTCGCCATTCGCGCCCATTGCCCCTGGTTCCCTCCCACCGCTCCATTCCTGCCGCGAGGCGCCGCCGGGCGCCGCGACCAGGTCAAGGAGGGAGGCAGCGGCACCGCATCTGCTCTGCGTGAGGCGGTTGCGGGGTGCCCTGGTGCGGGCAGGTAGAGCAGAGCATCAGCCGCGCCCCCCTGGGCGTGCACCGTCCTCCCCCCGCCCCGCGCGGCGCCGCTGCCTCATCCCCGGGCGTGAGGGCTCGGCAGCATCGCCGCCGCCAGCCGAGGAGGGTCCCGGCACCGGGCGGGGCTGGGCACGGCCGAGGGGTGACTGGGGGCGGTGAGACGAGCTCCGGCTCCTCCGGCATCGCGTGTCCGGGAGCGGATTCTTGAGAAGACATTTTCTATATTGGGTTTTTCCGGTTTCGGAATCGCTGTCCAGGCTCCTGTGGCAGCCTAGCGAGGTGGGGCTTGTTCCTCTTCTGGGGCTCCTTGTTTTTCCATTGAAATCTCCCCACCTTCCAGTAAAAAGGAGATCGTTGCTTTTCTATAGATACAGTTTTTCATCCCTTCCACGAAACTATTTTCGGCAGCATCCATCTGCGGCGAAGCTTTGGAGCAACAACCGAGATCAGTGACCCTCATGATGTGGACCTTTCTGGGTATCGCCTCCTTCATTTACGTGTATAAAAAGTGTGGGGACCTCATGACTTACGCTAACAAGGAGGTGCTGCTCTCCGTGCTGGTGTTTTTTTCGCTCGGCTTGGTGCTGTCCTACAGGTACCACTTCAGGGGGCCCCGGCAGCGGCAGAAGCAGAAGTCGCACCTGGGGGTGCTCTCTGATGTGCTTTCAGCATTGCCGCTGGTTGGCTTCTTCTGGGCCAAACCCACCCCGGCGTCTCAGCAAGTTGAACAGCCCAAATCCAGAAAGGTGAGTTGGATTCAGACGCGGCACATGAGGTGAAAGGTCCTGCTGCTCTTCCCTCTGGCCACTGACACGCTGCTCTGGTGAGGGAAAAGAGTGAAGAAGGGGGTGGACAGGGTTTGTCTTTAGATGCTGGATGTTTGATTTGACATATTTTGTGTCAGTTTTGGATGGCAAAAGAAAGAGTGAAACTTACTTAAGTGGTAGACCAGGGGTTTTCTAGCATCAAAACAAATATGTTTTAAGAAAGATTTGGAGTAAAGGCTTATTGTAGTAGCAGAAAAATATCTTCGGTTGCCAATCTGTTGTAGAGCTGAAGGACTGGAGAATCTCGCCTATGAGGAGAGGCTGAGTGACTGTCCAGAACAGAAGGCTGTGTGTAAATACCTGCAGGGAGGGTGCAAGGAAGGCTGTGCCAAGGCTTTTTCCATCAGTGCCTGGTGACGGGAAGAGAGGTGCTGAGCACACTGAAGCAGAGATGTTTGCTCTGGGCATTGGGAGGCACTATTTACTGCCAGGGTGACTAAGCACTGCAACGTTCCCAGAGAGGTGGAAGAGTCTCCATCCTTGGAGGTATCTGAAACAGGGCCCAGGCCAGTCTGCTCTGACCCTGCTTGAACGGGGGCTTTGGACCCCATGATGTCCAGAAACCCTTTCCAACCTCTGCCATTCTGTAACTCTCTGATGAGCTTCCCAATATTTATGGATAAAACACATTTGTTTATGCAGCTGCAGATGGAGTTAGTGGGAAATGATTGCTGACCTATTGCTTGTACAATAGGTGCAGGACTTGCTCAGATAGTCAGTCTGTTCCCTTGCTGTGGAATAAGTGGAGAGCTGTAGGTGGTGCCTGGAGCTTAGCTGGAGTCCTGCCGTCCAAGACTATGAACTGGACATAGATGTCCAGTACATCTGTGGTCAGCACTATTTGGCTCCTTTCCTGTGTACTTCTGGGCAATTTCACATGAGCACTGACCTCTCACACAGAAATACATGAAACTGGTTTTGGCTGCAAGTCAGAGATTTTTGATTTTTATTTAATTCTTCTCTTCAAGCCTGCCTTATCCAATTTATTGTGTTACCTGAATTCAGATAGTTTTGCACTCTCTTGCTGTATTGTAGGTACAAACATGACACTAGGCCACTAAAAATTCTGGTGTCAGTGTGTTTCACTGATGCAATCATATTTTACCAATGTCAGCACTGCAGTGCTGAGGCATTTGTGAAAGACTGAATTGAACTCTCATCTACCAGCTGGAGAAATGATTTGCAGCTTTGCAATGGATTTGCCCTTAAAATTATTTTTCACTTTGAAGTGTATGTGATTAGGTGCTGTTGGGGAGGTTCTATAACAGAGCTGATTTAAGATACCAGTTCTGTATTAACTGGTGTCCTGTGCAATATATGTCACTTCTTAACAGCTTTAAATATAGATGAATGGTGATATTGATTATACTTTTAGATGTTACATGAGTGTTCATTTCAGGACTGCTTCTTAAAAGCATTTCCCAGGCAGCTGCTTCTGCTGACACTTTTTCATTCTGAATATTACCATAAGTTGCTGTTTAGTTAGTTAGGTAGGTTCACTTAGAGTATAATTTAAAAGGAGTGTGTTTTCCAGAGAAATACATTTTCCAGTAAATCTAATACCTTTTTCATTAAAAAGTGCTAAGGCCTCCATGCTGGAGTGGTTCACTGGCATGAAGGTATCAGTCTTATTTTATAGGACAAGAATATGGGACAGCCTTTTCTTACTGCCTTTTATAGCAGGTTTTAGCCAGGGTCTTGATTTGCAGCAGTGTTGTTTTTTCTTTTCTCTGCTTGTTTTGCTTTTGTTGCCTTGTAGAGTGTGACAGATTCAATTTTGAACAAAACTAAGCTGCAAGATGCCTTCCAACCTCCAATGCACCCTCAGTACCCTGGCTCAGAGTAGAGCTGCTCCAAAGTCAGCCCACTTGACAAGGTTATGGTACATATCCATTGGCATGTGTAACTTTGGCTTTGTTTTCTAAAGGGTAAAAGACAAGTGAACTTCTCAGATGTGTATCTGACAGAGACTGCTCCAAACACAACATTGTCACCCCAATATGATCCAGAAATTATCATTGTGGGATCAGGAGTCCTTGGCTCTTCCTTGGCCACGGTGCTTTCCAGAGATGGAAGGAAGGTGACTGTGATAGAGAGGGACCTGAAAGAACCTGACAGGATAGTTGGAGAATTGCTGCAGCCTGGAGGATTCAATGCTCTTCGAGACTTGGGTCTTGAAGGTGGGTACATTTCAGAGTGTAAATAGATCTGTAACGCAAGAGTTACTGCACTCAACAATGTATTTAGTTAAAGCATGCCTACAGGAAAAAATAAGAAAAACATTATCTGCACTTAACATTTGAATTAGAATCGCTTGTGTATTTCCAGTTTGATATTTTGAAAATACTCTTCTTTCAACATGTCTATTTTGTTTAAGAAAATTGGACCCTGTGTAAAGAAATGCCTTTAATAAATAATTAGGGTTTGTTAAAGACTTGTTTTAATCCATCTGTTGGCTTTTGTCTTGCAGATACAGTAGAAGGTATTGATTCACAAATAGTAAATGGTTACATAATTCATGATCTAGAGAGCAAATTGGAGGTTGAGATTCCTTATCCAACATCTGAAGATGGACGTGTGGCCAGTGGAAGATCTTTTCATCATGGCCAGTTTATCATGGGCCTCCGAAGGGCAGCCATGGCAGAGCCCAAGTGAGTGACATTGTGAACAGCACAGTTGGCACTCAGAGATTCAGAAGCATTGTTCCCATCATTTCCATGAGATTGCTCAACCATTTCCCAGCACAGAGGGCTGTGATGAGCAGGAGTGAGAGAACGTAGCAGCTGGAGTTACTCATTCTGCTCTCTGTAGATGAGTTTATAAGTTACATACATATCATATACATATCACACTTTGGGACAGCTTAATCTTTAAGGGAGTGTCAGCTTTAAATATTAGGCAAGATATTTGCCCGTCTGTGAGAGAGAACAGTTCACAGGTGCAGGGTTGATTCTCTTCTGCTGTTTCTTGCATTTGGCATTTTACCAGAAGTAGTGAGTGACCTCCACTTGGTGAGCAGTGCACAGAAGTTCTTTAGGCAAGGCATGAGTGGCAAATCTGGCACGATTTGTTAGCTCACAGGGTGGTTTGGGTTAGAAGGGATGACCTTTAAAGGTCAGGTGGTCCAGCCCACCTGCACTGGGCAGAAGCTGTAGCTTTGACACTGATGTTATCAATAATGATAGAAATCAAGTGTTTACATTTGTATGTTGTTCTTTTTTGACAATAAGAAATAAGCCAAAGTAAATAAAAAGGAGCATTAAATGGAAGTAGCTCTTTCCAGTTAATAATTTGTATGTTTCAGAGTCTTGAAGACAATTTCTTTTCATAATTAAAAGAAAAAATTGGTGCTTTCTCTTTAATGTTTTCTTTCTTCTATAAAGGAGATGAGAAGTAAACTTTTATTGAAATAGAATAGATTCTAGGTGCTGCTTTCTGTGTGGTATTTTTTTTGTATTGTTTTTTTTTCCCCCCTAAATAATTTTTCCCCTAAGAATATCATAATGCCATATGTCCCTTTACAAGGGACATATGGCATTATGATATTTTTACCTAACATCTTTATTCTGAGCTAGAAAATTGCTTTCTCCTTTCAAGTTTGTTATATCATGTGAATTACTAAAAGTGGCACTAAAGACAGCAGCTCTGTAGTACAGTTACAATTAATGGTGGCTGTGTTCACCAGCTCTGAAAGCTAAAGCCTTCTCGAGGCTCTGAGTTCAATGAAATTTGGGCATCTGAGTGCTCAACTTGTGGGAAAACTCCAGTAGCTGTACACAGGATTTGAAACAAAAACTTGCAAAAATCATGTTCATTACTTGAATGATATCCTTTCCCATTTTCCACACACTCCTGAATGTTTGTTTTGTGTATGCTTGCTTGCCGTTTAATCTGTGGCATAGAAAACTGCATGTTTATGTGCAGTGAAAGGTCAAGAACTCTTAATAGTGCCAGGAGATTTTGGGTTTTATTACAAAGCTTTTGAGGATACAGGGGATAATTACTACTGATTAGTATATCCTCTTTATAAGCACCAGGCAATATGAATGTATTTTAAATAAGTAAAGTTATTTTTGCTGCAGAAGGAGGTAAGGCATCATTGGTTTATAATAATAAACTAATTATAAATAATTATAAACTCACTTATAGTGGATGAGAATGAGATGAAGAAGTGAGCACTCAGGTAACTGAAATAACAGCTGTAAAAGAAACGTAGAGCTGATAGGATCTGCAGGACTCTGATTCCCTGGCATGCTGCTGCTGTCCCTCATGTTGAGGTTTCTGTTGAGTGCTCACTCATAACCATTCATATTTTGATGCAGCCAGTGTGTGCCTGTTCATTGTCAAATTAAGCCAGTCGTGAGCTGCTCTGAAATGTCTGTGCTGGATGCCAGGGAAAAAAAAAAACCATTCCTTGAGATGCATGTATTCCTTTTAAGAGCCTAAAATAGCAAGCTGTTGTATTCTCACGTGCACCTTTAGCTCAGTTCTTAAAGCTGTGGAATTCCATCTGGATGTGGAATATTTGCAAGAGATTCAGAGTGTCCCATTTCAAGCTGCTAAGTCTGAAGTGCTCTGGTGAGGTCTAACAGCTTGGATCCAACAAAGAATATTAGGTTTAGAGGGATTTAATTTCTGACTCAAAATAGTTTTGGTTGGGAGATAGAAGCAGGGGATGCTCCTCTTGAACGTGTTAGCAGAACTTTAAAAGCATAAATAGAAAAAAACCCAGAACTCTCTCCAAATTCCTGAGGTGACAAACTAGATACCTGTGTCCTAAGCAGGTTAGGTTAGTTTGGACTGCTGTGAGAATTATGTGCCTGACTTTTATCTAGTGTTCACATTAAGGGTTTAGGTGCTGCTGATCCTGCTCTTTAATTCTCCTCGGAGGTAGTTCTCACCTGCACTGTCAGCGATTCCTGGCTTTCGGCAGGGATGACTCAGGCAGCTCCCTGATTTCTGACCATTATTAGGTGTGAAACTCCTCTCAGCATCTCTCACGGGGCCGTGGGGCACAGCTGGGGACTCTACTAAGTAACAGGATGTTTATGATAAACAGTACAGTCTTTGGAATATTCAGGTATCAAACCAAAGGTAGTGTAAAAGTGAAATTTATGACCAACACTTTTTGACATTTAATGTGGCTTCAGCAAGTGTTCAAGAACCTTTTTTTTTTTTTTTGCAAAATTTAAATCATGTTGGCAGAGACAACATTGTTGAAAATTTGGTTTTCTATCTATGTCTAGTGCCTTGAAATGCTGGCATCATTAATCCTTTTCTGTTTTAACCCCTCTATTTCATTTCAGTGCAAAATTCATTGAAGGGACTGTGTTACAGTTACTTGAGGAAGATGACTGTGTTGTGGGTGTTCAGTACAAGGACAAAGAAACTGGTGGCACTAAGGTAAGAGCTTTCTGTTACAAGCTTTGCTGAGAAAATTGAGGGTTGCTTTATATATATAATTTTTTAAAAGTTTGTATTTCAGAGCACTGGTACAGAAATAATGTAGTTATCAAGAAAGCCAAAGATTCAATAAAGGGAGATTATTTTCCAGTGCATACAGTCTGGGAATGTGGGAATTCTTGTTATAACTTCTTATGAAGCTTCTGCTTTCAATTTCTCTGGAGAATTCAGTTCACTATTTGTTTAATTATTTATATGTCTGGAGTTTAAAACCTTTCAAGAGTTCCTGGTGAAAAGAACAGTATATTAAGATTTGTGCTTCATCTGTGTGTAGTGGTCTGCATTTCCATATATACTTCCACCATCTAGTGCAGGACTGAGAATGAAAAAGTTACTTTTTGATAGTGAAAGCTCTGTCTTGTCATTTCTTGGATGACAGAAAAATAATTTTGGCATATTTTAATGCTAAACTGCTGGCTAAATGCTGTGAAACTGTGTGAACTTAGGAGAGACCAGTTTGGGTGGAACCTCCTGTACTGAAGTTCTGGATGTGCTGCCTATTCTCCAGGAAAACCAAATTTGTGATCTTCTTTGTGGACTTTGAAGTTCCTTTGTTACTTGCAGTTATGTAGATGTACTCTGATGGGAAAGGTGGGAATCTGCCTATGCCATGCTCCCCTCAATACTAGATGGAGAAAGTTCGTGAGTAGCTGGAAGAGCCTGCTCAGATCTCTAAGATCAGAGATCTCTGACATCTTTCCATCTCTAAGTCATTTAGAGATGGGACTGGTGACACAGAACCAAATAGGAGAGAGCCTTTTAACAGCACTTGCCAAAGCTTAGGGGGGAGCAAGCTGGTTTTAGACTGTCCTCAGGCAAGTGCCATTTCAGCCACTCAATGGCTGAGTGCTGCTGTTGAGCACTTAGCAGAGAAGTAGCAACACCCTTGACCCCTCTTGAGGTAGCTGGAGGAGGAGTGAGTTCCAAGTCTGTTCCTTGATCTGGTTTAGCTGCCATTAAAATAAATGAAACTGTATTAATTAGGAAAGAGAATAAGCCACTGAATCACAGGTGTGGGAAAGACAGGGATATTGGAGAGGAGGAGGATTTTTTACATTGAGAAAGGTGTTTGTTTGGATTTATTTTCCAAATTCAATTGGCTTTATCCAGGAACATAGAAGGGTGGTTTTGTTTTATTTTGTTTGAGGGGTAGAAGGGGAACATGTATTTTGTTTTGAGTTCTGTTTTTAAGCTTCACACACTTATGGATGTTATTGTTCCAATTTTAAGTGTGACTTACTTGAACACTAGGTGACCAGTGTTGTAGCCTGCATCTTTCCTGAAAGTCTGGATGTTGTTCTGAAGGGCTTAAGTTTCCTGTCTCTATACTGGGGATAAACAAATTCATGTTTTGCACTGAATGCTGAAATTCTGTGGCTGGGAAGAACTGTCTCATTTGTTGGCTTAGATCTCCTTTGATTTTAGAAATCTAGTATATTAGAAATTTCCATTAAACATTTCTATTTACTTTGTTTCCCTACCTGTGAGTTTTTACAGCTAGGAAGTTCTTAGCTGAATAAAAACCCCCAACTCAAGCCTGTTTGCATTCCTTAGCCTGCTTTTATAAAGAAAAGTGCCTGTGTTGTGTATGTGTTTTTCTGTTCTTTCCATCCTACATTCTCCACCACATTACCTCTGAGATTTTTATTCTCTGAAATGAGGTTCAGATTAGCCAGTATGCTAAATCTTACACAGTTTTTCAAAACTAGGCAACTGAATAGACTCAAGGTTGGTTGTGTTGACTGTGGAAGAATTGTAGCATGAGTGTTCTACTCCTTAGACAGCAGGAAGCTGATATGGACAGGTGACTTTGGTCTAATTGCAGGAAAAATTAGAGCTTGCAGTCATCCAGGCTAGGAATCCATAGGAAAGAGGTGAATCCATAGTAGAGGAAACTCTTCTCAGGAGCTCACTTCTTTAAGCACAGACACATAAAACATGTTTTACCTTACTCACATCTACTGTCATCTGATTTTGTCCAACTTCCCTTCACACAGCAAAAGATGTTAAGGTTTGTGTGACCAAGTGGAGTCAGACTTGAAGATCCTTGTGAGTCCCCCCCAACTCAGAATATTCTATGATTTTATGAATTCACTCCAATACTGGTGACAACTGCTCATAGAGGAACTCGCTCACAGAGTGACTCACCCATACAAGAGTAAAAGATTTCCTAGGAGTACTAATGAAACACAGTGTGCCTTTTTTGCCTTACTTACAAACTGAAAGCTTAAAAGGAGAAATACTTCTTACTGCTTATGCCAAGCAGATGAAATCACGGAAAACTGAGAACTAATGCTTGTTGTAAATCTATTGTCATTTGAAGTTCAATCAGTGAACGTACTGACACTGAGAAAGCTGTAGATAGAAAGAAGCACCTACCTTTAAATGCTTCCTAGTATAATAATGTTGTTATATGACCATAAAAGTACATTCTAATAACTGGAATTATTTGCTTACGTTCGAGAATGTATGTGTTAAACATTAGAATTTGCACAGACCTTCAGGCTGAACCTGATGAGTTTACTCAGATTTGTATTTTGTCCATATATATACTATTTGTCTAGTTCCTAAGTAAATTTGGAACTGCTCAGAGCTCCCTGTATGGTCTTTTAAAGAAAAGCCTATGTGCTTACAGCTTGTCAGTTTGTTATACTTTGATTGGGTTTTGTATAGCTGCTTATACATAGTTCTTTAATTTGAAATTATTTTTTGTTTTCTTTTTTCTTCTGTGAGCATTACAGCCCAAAGGGAGCAAATACTTCTCTTTATTGTATTTTTTTAATCAAAGTTTCTACACAGTTCCCATAGCTGTGTTTTCTAAAAAAGCTGGAGTATATTGTTAGATCAGCTTGTGTAGCAAATAGATAAGTAGGAATACAAGGAAGGCAAACCCCACGGTATTTCTAATACCTATGTTGGGAATTGCTTCTCATTGTTCTGTAGCAAAATTGATGGTATCTTATCTTTATTTTTAATTTATGCTGCAGGAACTTCATGCTCCACTTACAGTTGTAGCTGATGGACTTTTCTCCAAATTCAGGAAAAACTTGATATCCAGCAAAGTTACTGTGTCCTCCCATTTTGTTGGTTGCATTTTGAAGGTAACTTTTAAGTATAATCCTATATAAACCACTATGCTGTTGCTGGAGGTGGGCTACCCTGTAACCCATATGAACATTTTTGCCTTCAGGACCTACAAATGTCAAGAGAGAAGGTGGTGTCCTGGTTTTGGGCTGGGAATCTGGGTTGGTGGCTGGGTGGTTGGAGAATCCAGGTAGAAATCCTGTCTGGTTCTTTCACTCTGTGTCTACTGCATTAACTGATGCATTAACAGCAAAAATAATTAAGGGAGCATGAACTGAAGCTAACAGAATTTTCACTAGACTGGGAACATGACTGGTAGGAACTCCAGCACTTTTTGGGTCTCTAATCCAGTTAGCATTGCCCAAGTTTGTCTACTTTTGGGATCTCCTTTAAGACCTCATTAGATAGGGCCCTGTGATTCTTCTTCAGTTGTATTTAGGCCAGTGGATTTCTTTCCCTCCCACCACTTTCTTTATGAAAGGAAAACAAAATTATCTTATTGAAAACTCCTACATTGATTATGTTACAGGTTTTTAATGGCATATATTAAAACTTGGCGAGGCATTCAAATGAAATGGCTAAGTTAGTGATTCTAGTAAATATTAAAATGTATTGGCAAAAGAATTGTTGCTGCACTGAAATTCAGAACTTTCTTTTTGAAAACACTTTTTCATTCAAGAGAATAATAACACAATCTTGATATGATAGAGGATTTTATTTAAAAGTGTTTTAGAAAATTATTTTGTATGTTTGATACCTTTTCATTAATCAGTCTCAATCTTTCTTCCCCTGCTTTCCTTTTTAAGGATGCATCACAGTTTAAAGCTAATTATGCTGAACTTGTTTTAGCTAAAACTAGTCCAGTGCTAATCTATAAGATTTCTTCAACTGAAACTCGAGTCCTTGTTGATATTCGAGGGGAAATGCCAAAAAATTTAAAAGAGTACATGATTGAAACCATTCATCCACAACTACCTGGTAAGTCTGGAGAGGCTTCTAGAGAATTGTGTTTAAATATGTCAAAAAAAGGAGACACATTTCATTGAATTGATAGAACTGGGTGGCTTGTTCCATGTGCACAGTCACTGTTTCAGGAGCTGTTTACCCTGCTTTGGTTGCACACCACACAACACACAAAAGTTTGTTCAACTCACATCTGTGAGTCAGCAAATTCAGGATTGTATAAAACTCTGGGGGCCCCAGCACAGGATGGACATTGACTTGTTGGAATGAGTCCAGAGGAGGCCACCAAGTTGACCAGAGGGATGGAGAGCCCCTGCCATGAGCAGTGGTTGAGAGAGTTGGATTTGTTCAGTCTGGAAAAGAGAAGGCTGTGGGGGGACCTAACTGTGGCCTTCCAGTACCTGAAGGTACTACCAGAAAGATGGGGCAGAACTATTGACAAGGGTGAAAGAGTTCAGATAGAGAGTAGGTTTAGATTAGATATTAGGAACAAATTATTTACTGTGAGGGTGGTGAGGAACTAAACCAGGTTGCTCAGGGGTTTTGTGGTTGCCACATCCCTGGAGATACTCAAGGCCAGGTTGGATGGGGCTCTGAGCAGTCTGGTCAAGGGAAAGTCTCTCCCCCCATGGCAGGGCAGTTGGCACTACAGGATCTTCAAGGTCCCATTCCAACCCACACCATTCTGTGACTCTGTGATATCTCAAAGAGATTAAAATGGATGGTGTACAAATGATTTGTGTCTTTGTCTCACTACTGTAACTAAAATATTTGGTTGTTGCAGATCATTTAAAGGAGCCATTCTTAATAGCAGTTCAGAATGATCGTTTAAGGACTATGCCAGCCAGCTTCTTGCCTCCCTCAGCTGTAAACAAGAAAGGTGGGTATTATGAAATAAAAGGAACAAAAAAAAGGCATTATAAGCATCTTCTGGGGCATAGGACTTTGTTGTCTTGGATCTATTTTTGTTGTTCAATATAACTGTCTCATAAATCTTCTATAAAAAATAATATTTTGAAAATGTGTACCTTGGGCAGCATTTAACTGGAATGTTTACATTGACACCAGATGTTAAGTCAATGCCTGCTTTATCTGTAAGTTTAATTTACTCTGTTGCTTAAGCTTATACAATGTGGCCTTTCTAAGAAAATAATGATAAAAAATTGAAGAAATTAACCTAAAAAGTGTATTCTTTGACACATGAACACACATACCTATAGGGAAAAATAGTTTGACCTTGATTATCTTAAAGCTGTTTTAAGCCTTTTAATTTAAAGACATACTTTGTGGGTTTTGTTTTTTAATTTCTAGTTGTTACACATCTTATTTTCTGGTGGGAATGAATTCTTAGTAAGTTTGATGTTTTTTTACAGAGGATTTGAATTTTAAGATTCCATAACAGTTTTGCAGCATCCTGTTGTTTTTTCTCTTCTACCTAGGTGTTCTTCTATTAGGAGATGCATATAATATAAGACACCCTCTAACTGGTGGAGGAATGAGTGTTATTTTAAATGATGTTAAAATATGGAGACGTTTGCTCCAGGATATCCCAGACCTGTATGAAGATTCTGATGTTCTTAAGGTGATTCTTTATTTTGGACTTATTTTAGACAGCTTCTGCTGCAATTCAGTGACACACTTGTAAGTTTTATGCGACTCAGGGACAAGTAAGGTACTGGTGAGGCATAGCAGTTTTCAGAGCTTTGGCTGGAATATTCAGATATCAGGCATTCACCAGTGGATGTGAATTAACTGCTGTGCTGTGTGGCAAGAGGCAGTTTCAAGACTTTGCACACTGACCTGCTGTGTTTTCTTAAGGAGACTGGTGTGCTGTTTCTAGTCAGGATACTTTGCTGGGATAACCTGATATTCCCATTTTCATAGTGCATTTTTAACCAGATTGATGCTAAATGTGGTGGGTTTGAACCAGTACACTTGTGTGACTGGAACCTGGACAGGAATGAGCTTGTGTACCCAGTCTTTCCAGAGACATCTCAGCCTCCACTGGCCTCTTGCCTGCTGCATTAATCTGAGTAGTAAATTAGAAGGGATCCTTCTTTCCCAGGATCTGCTCCATCAGTGTTCATGGAAGGTTTATTTTTTCTGTTATACTTAGTCCCAAAATTCTGATGAGTCAATAATAAGATTTATTTGTTTACTATTTTTAACGGGGCTAGGTCTATTGTCTTGGCTAAATTACAGATAGTGTAATTGTAGACTACAAGTAGAAGGTTCCAAAAGTGTATTTGAAAATTGAGAAGCACTTAGAGGAACCCTGTATGCCAGGACAGTTCAGGATTTATCTGAATTTGTCTTACCACACGCAGACACTTCAATGGCAGCTAGTCACCTCAGACTTGGTCATTTCCTATTTATTACCAGGCAATTGAAGGAACTACCTGAACATTATCCTTCAAGTTTCAGCTGTATCCCAGACACCCCCTGTAGCATGAGAAACATGCTCTGGAACTACCTTTTCCCTCCTATATTTAAGTCGAGGGGAGCCTGGATAACTGGTTCAACAAGTATTTGAAATTCCTTAACGACCTAGCTTGGAATCAATCTAGCATATCACTAAATCCCTTCTACATATCCATGAGCATGACTCTTGCCACCTCACTTCTTTGGGAATCTTTTGAATGTTCCTTTGTATTTACTGACAGAATTATTTCTTTTTTCTTTTTTCTTTTTTTTCAGGCAAAAAGAACATTTTACTGGTCAAGAAAAAAATCTCATTCTTTTGTTGTGAATGTTCTTGCCCAGGCACTTTATGAGCTCTTTGCTGCCACAGATGGTAAATATATCTTCAAGTTAACCTCTGATTAGTTACAACTTGGTAAATAAGTATGACTGGGAAGGGGATGTCCATGTCTCTGTGTATGTATATTGTTATATATTGAAAATAGAGCAGTCAAAGAATTTTAATAAGTTTTCTTGTGTTCTCTGCCTAGATTTTTAGATAGAGTTTTAGCAATGTAAAGGCAAGTCTGGAGTTAGAACTAAATAACAAACTAAAGAAAACAATAGTCAGTTGATACAAAAATACATAGATATTCTGTAAGACTATCCTTCATGTAAATAAAAGCAGCTTAAAGTCCAGCTGAATTGAACAGAACAAAAGTCCTGGATTTAATATCAATGTTGTGCATGCAGAAAAATGTTTCAGTATGTGTTGATTATATTTGCTTTATTAATTTTAATTAATTTTGTAGATTCCTTGCATCAGCTAAAGAAAGCCTGTTTCCATTACTTCAGACTTGGAGGAGAATGTGTTGCAGGTCCTGTTGGATTGCTCTCAGTGTAAGTTCACTGTGCTGGCAGTGGTTATTGTGAGCCCCTGAGAGATCTGCTTTGCCCCCATCAGGCCGCTCAACACAGGGAGGATGGCCCACATGAGCCTGGGTTTTAAGATTATACTGAAGGTTGGAGCTTTACTGGACATTGTGTCTTGAAGTGCTGATTCTTTTTTTTTTTTTTTTCCTGCATAAAAAAGGCCACTAAAAAGCGGGTGGCCCCTAGTGTAGGTGGCACAGGAATTTGAATAAGGTAGAGGGGTCCAGAGGAGGTGTTGGAGATGTTTCCTACTTGACAAGCTGAGAGTAGTGTTGGGTGAGGCCTCCCATAAAGAGCTGTAAGGAACAGGGAAATCTCTAGCTGGGAAGGTGTTTGAATGACCCCTCAGAAACTTTGAGTGCACAGCAAACCCTCCTACTCTGAACACAGGAGAATGTGTGCTTTTATATTTCTCTCCTTTTGGACTGAGAGCTGAAACTGAAAAGCCTGTTTAAAATATTCCTTTGGAGGAAGACAAAGAGTAAGAGGTAGACAAAGAGAACTAGAAATGAAGAGAAAGCAGCAGTGTGTGTTGGCCTTGCCATAGAAGGGAATGCAGAGTGGAGCAGCCCAAGAGAACCAAGTTTGTATTTTTCAGTTGAGTTGGCAGGACCACATCTGCCTAAATCAGAAGGGACTGTGTGATCTTGAGTGGAGATCTGTATTTGTGAAATGGAAGTTTTTCAGTTCTTTCTGATGCTGTTTATTCACTAGTTTTATGTGTTTGTTTTTAATGCAGGTTATCTCCCAAACCAATGGTACTGATTGGCCACTTCTTTGCTGTGGCCTTGTATGCTGTTTATTTTTGCTTTAAGTCAGAGTCCTGGATCACCATACCTCGAGCAATTTTCAGCAGTGGAGCTATTCTTTACCGGAGCTGCTCTATAATATTTCCACTCATTTACTCTGAAATGAAGTATTTAGTCTATTAAAATCCAGGGTAAAGTGACTGGAGGAAGAAAGCATGAAAATCACAATGCCTTCAAAATCTTTGGACATGTATTATTTAATATTGTATCATGTTCTCCTCAAAATGCAATTTCCTTGATAAGCTTTTAACTTAATTTTGATTTTGTGGTTATATACATATATAATATATGTAAATATCTTTTCTTTGCAATTTAAGTTGAAAAAGGAGTTAGCTGTTTACAAAGACCATAATTAAGTGTTGACGTGGTAGATAATTGACAGTTTTGACAGAATTTCTTTCCTTGCTTTATGCATTGCTGAGTGCACCACTAATATTAATAAACTGAGAAGTTAAAATTGTAAACCATATGCTGCTATTATCCTTCATGCTTTTTTTCTGTTCAGTAGTTCCACAGACTTTATTACTGTGAAATAGCGTAACATTCTCAATTTGGTTATTTTGTTAGGATTTGCATCTGTTCTGTTTCTGTTGCAGCTAAGATACTGGTCTGTTGACACTTAAAAGGACACTGTAAAGGATGTCAGATCTTGATGTGTCACTATTTCTTTAATTTCAATTACTGTTGCAAGTGCCATGTTGCTCTTCTGAATTCCCTCTTTACGCCAGAATTCATTTGAACAAGTAATAACCAAATCTTGGCTTTGTTGGCTACTGCAATGCACTCAGGTAGTGAAAGCACATGTTTTTGAAAATTTCTTCTTATTTCATTTCCTTTCTAAACCTTGAAAGTTTGGAGTTGTTCTGCTTGGTGTGTGTGTAACTGAAGTTTAACACTGCCATGAACTGAAGCACAGCAACAAACTGTATCCACTGAAACAAATTGAGTCCAGGCTATTTCCAGTAGACAGTAATCTTTAATATTACTTCTGAAAATTAATGAAAAGCACCATGAAAGTGTCCTTTTAATACTTGGAGTGTGGTGGGATTATTTTTCCTGTAGGAATTACTGCATGCTACTAAAGAGTTCATGTCTATTCCTATTGGTCACTATTCCTCTTGATGTTACCAGTGTGATTTCCTTTGCTCTTGTGCATCTGCATTTTCTCTGCCTTTCTTATGATTTGTGTGGATATCACTGTATGGCTCTGCTCTTTTGGCATGCCTAAACAATCACACGTGGGTGCAGGCAGCAGTCTGGAGAGTAGTAACAGGTTTTTATTCTTCTGTACTGGTGAAACTGTGACTCTACCTTGAAAATGACAGATTGCATAAGCTGTGTATAAACATCCATTTTATCTTGGACTGTGAAAAAAAATCTGTGGAGAGACTTTATTTAGTATTTTATTTGATGGATATTTCAAATGACTTTTTCTTTTCCAGAAGCAAAAGTATGTATATTTTTCTAACCATGATCACTTTTGATACCCTCTTGAAATTACACTCATCATGAATATGTCTATGTTGAAACTTTAGGGTAAAGTACTAATATTTTCAAATATCATTATATGTGGTAACTAAATTATGCCCCTTTAAGGGTACACAAAGTTTGCAGGATTTATACAAGTGTTTTCAAAATTTGTGACAATTTTGAAAATATTGATTAATTTTACATTTTTTATTTTTTTATATTATTTGCAGTCAGTCTCTTTAAAATCATGGATAAAAAGTCCTGAGCCAAATACACATCCTCAGCTTACATAAATAAAAAGTTGTTATATCTGTAGATTATTTTTGTTGTGTGTCTCTGCTTAAAGAGTTTGGTTAAATTCTATTTTTTCTGTTTAAATGTACATATATATATAAGGACTTTTTACTTTCTTGTCCTGAATTCAGTGCCTGGTGAAGTGTCTTGATCAGGGTAGCAATCACTTATTGGAAATTGCTGGGGGAGAGATACATGGTGGGGGTGTGTGTGTGTGTAAGAAGGATCAGCCTGAAAATACAACCATGAAATGGCTTCTGCCTTGTCCTCAGGGCAAGAGGAAAGGCTTACTTTGGATTATCAGCCAGAGTGGGATCACTGGGACACAGCAGCGCAGGATGGGGCTTCTGGCTGAGATTGCTGATGAGCTGGTCTTTGGTACATTGGCTGGGTGCCTGCTCCCACCAGCTCTGCCCCAGAGAAGAGCTGCAGGGCAGAATTTCAGGCTGTGTTCTGTGGTCCCCGACTGCAGTTATTTTCTCATGGATGCAGAGGGATGTTGGGTGGTGGTGGAGACATCATGAGAAAAGCAGTTCTTGAGTCAGCTGAGACTAGGAAGAGTAGAGCTGTCAGTGAGTGAGTCATGTCCATAGGTAAAACAGAGAAATGGAATCCAGCAGCACCACAGCATGCAACAGATGGTCTGTAAATCCTTATTTTCATTCTCTACACCTATATGCCACAAATAAAGCAGCATGTGAGGAAGGTTTTGTCACAGGCACAATTCAGAATTTGAGAGGAGCAGAATGCAGGCATATTTGATGCAACTTGTGAGTTGTCTATTTTCTAACTCTGAAGGGGTTAATTCAAAGGATTTCTACACTGCAACATTTCATGGCAATGATGTGCTGTTAGGTAAGTGTTGTGAGCACAAGGAGATAGGAGTTGTGAGATGTGGTTATCCCTCTCTTCCTAGACTGATGCAGCTGCAGCTGCTGGAGAGGAAGAAGAGAAATAGCTACATAGTGGTGGGTTTGTAGATGTTCACATGGTGCAGGAGTATGAAAACTTGCTTGTGGTGGAAAGAGGAGACTGACAGTATCATGGAATCATAGAATCATAAACTTTGGAATAGACAGCCAAGAGCAAGTCCAAGCTTTGAATGAACACCACCATGTCAACTAAAGCATAGCACCAAATGCCATGTCCAGTTGCTTCTTGAACACTTCCAGGGGTGGTGAGTCCACACTTGCCTGAGCAGCCCATTCCAGTGCATAACCACCCTTCCAGTGAAGAAACTTCTCTGATGTACAATGTGAACTGCACCTGGCACAGCCTGAAGCCATTTCCTCTTGTCCTGTTACTGATTGCCTGGGAGAGGAGATAGACCCTGACCTGGCTGCAGCCTCCTTTCAGGCAGTTGTAGAGAGTGATAAGGTCCCACTTGAGCCTCCTTTTCTCCAGGCTAAACACCCCCTGCTCTCTCAGCACCTCCTCACAATATTTGTGCTCCAGACCTTTCCCAGCTCCACTTCCTTCTCTGGGCCCACTCCAGCCCCTCAGTGTCCTTCTTGTAGTGAGGGGCCCAAGACTGGACACAGGATTCAGCTGCTGCACTGCAGACAGGGTATGTCACCATGATATTTTCTGAAAAATCCCTTCACCAGGATTTCTTCCCCTGGGAAGCTGGGAAGCTTCAGCTTCTCCCTGTTTTGCTGCTTTGGAATGTGATTTGGAGACTGTTTACCCAGCATGTGAATTGTTCCAATTTAATGACCAGTCATGGTCCAGCTGTGTCGAGGTTCTGAGAAGTCATGGGTTTTTATTAGTCATTCCTTTCTAGCCTTCTGATGTATTCTTTCTCTATAGTTTAGTATAGTTTTAGTATATAATTACTTTTAATATAATATCATAAAATAATAAATCAGCCTTCTGAGAACATGGAGTCAAATTCTCATCTCTTACCTCATCCTAGGGATCTTACAAACACCACAGGGGTAGGTGGGAAAGGTGTGGAACATGCTGCCTGTACTGGCTTTCCATGTGTAATCTGTGATCTTTGCTACTTCAAAGGCTGCCCACATCCCCACCAACCTGTGTTGGACTTTGCTGCAATACTGTTGCTGCTCATGGGTTGTTTTGTGACAGGAGGGCATTAATTTAGTGTTGGGTCATAGTTCTTGTACATACTGCTCTCTGAAACCAGCTTGTGTATTCTGCAGAAAAGTGAAATCCGTTCAATCCAGAATAAATATGGGCAGTTGATAAATTATTCATCCTGAAATTCTGGCTTGTTCAGCATGACACAGTACTACATGGAAAATAGTGTCAGCAGCTCCTAAACAGTTCCCTGTGAAACTCCTGTGCTGTGCAGAGTGAACAGAGGCATGACTAAGCTTGCTGAGATGAAATTACTCAAGGTACTGACAATAAAAGCTGCCATGGTATTTTAAATGGTAACTGAAATCCACTGCTAATATAAGCAAAGTAATGTAAATAGGAAAAATAGTCCTGATCATAGAATAATTTGTTTTGGAAGGGATGTTTAAATCTCATCTACTCCAACGCCACTGCAATGAGCAAGGACATTTTCAGCTAGATGAGGTTGCCAGAGCCCTGTCAAGCCAGATCCTGAAAGTTTGCAGGGTTGGCTGTCTACCCTCCACCTCTGTGGGCAACCGGTTCCAGTGTCTGAACATCCTCATTATAAAAACATCTTTCTAGTGCTAGTATAAATCAGCCCTTTTCCAGTTTAAAACCATTGTCCCTTGACCTATTGCAACAGGTCTTGCTGAAAAGTTTGTCCCCATCCTTCTTATAGAACACTGTCAAGTACTGGAAGGCCTCAGTAAGGTCTCCCTGGAGCCTTTTTTCTAGGCTGAACATCATTCTTAGTCTGTTTTCATTGGAGACTGACTTCATCCTCTAAACATCATCCAGGCCCTCCTCTGGCCCTGCTTTGACAGGTTCTTCCTGTGCTGGGCACCCCATACCTGGATGCAGTTCTCTAGGGACAGTCTCACATGAGCAGAGCAAAGGGGGACAATCACCTCCTTTGCCCTGCTGCTTTTGATGCAGCCCAGGATACAATTGACTTTCTGGCTGTGGGTGCACACTGCTGGGTCATGGCCAGACCCATCTACCAGTACCCCCAAGTCCTTCTTGGCAGGGCTGCTCTTGAGCCATTTCTTCCCCAGCCTTTATAAATACTGGGAGTTTCCTCAGTACCTGTGCAGGACCTTGCATTTGGCCTTGCTGAACCTCATGAAAGTTCCATGGGCCCAGTCCTCAAGTCTGTCAGGGCCCCTCTGGATGGGATCCTGTCCCTCAGGTGTGTCAGCTGCACCACTCAGCTTGGTTTCATCTGCAAACTTGTTGAGGGTGCACTCAATTCTGGTGTCTGTGTCATTGATAAACATATTGAACAGTATTGATGCCAATACAGAGCCCTGAGAGACACCACTCATCACTATGTCTGGACATCGAGCCATTGACCACTACCCTCTGGCTGTGACCATTGAACTAGTTCCTTATTCACAGAACTGTGCACCCACCAAATCCATAGCTCTCCAATTTAAAAAGGATGTAGTGGGGGACCTTGTCAAAGGCCTTACAGAAGTCCAGAGAGCTGGCATCTGTAGTCCTTCTCTTGTCCAAAGATGAACACACCCCTCACAGTCCTTGGTGAAGCTGTCTGGCTTGAACAGCTGAATCACTCCCTGTTCTCCAGGTGCTCTAGCACAGCTTCTAGGAGGATCTGCTCCACGGTGTTCCCAGGCTGATGGGTCAGTAGTTCCCAGGTTCCTCCTTTTTACCCTTTTTAAAGATGGGTACATTTCCCCTTTTCCAGTTGTGTGGACCTGACTGCCATGAATTTTGGATATCATGGAGAGCGGCTTGGCAGCTACGTCAGCTAATTCCCTCAGGACTCTGGCAGGTGTAAGGGGATAGAATATAAGTAAATAAATGTAGTATGGAAAGTCATCTTACCCCCTAAAGAGTTGCAGCTGGGTTAATTATTAAAGATTAGGAGCAGGCCTGACTTTAACAGGCCACAGCTGTAGGCAATAAGAAGAGTGTTATAAAAGAGTGGATTGGTTGGTTGAGGGGAACTGGAGTCAGTTGCCTTCTGTGAGAAGAAGGAGGTGTCAGTGCTTAGAAGAGCTGCCTACCAGAAACATCAAGGAGGTATGAAATTCTAGCAATATGGAACCTTTACAATATAACAACAATAAAACTCTTGTGATATAATGAAAACAGGCAGGTATCTTTTTGGGTCCTATAGACTTCTGTAAGTTCGGGCTACTCAGATTCCTCACAAACCTGACCTTTTCTAATAGTGGGAATCACTTTGTTCCCTCAGTTTCCATCCTGCTGTCCATCCACTTGAGAGGTGTGGAAGAGAGGTTTCCATTGAAGACTGAGGCAAAACCTGTTGAGTAGCTTAGGCCTCTCCTCATCCCTTGTTTCATGGCCTTACTTCTTTCTTTGACCCTCCTTTTCTGGTTAACAAATCTGTAAAAGTCCTTGTTATTCTTTGAGGCTTGCCAGGTTCAGTTCTAGCTGTGCCTTGGCCTTCTTCACCCTGTGCCAACACAACCAAACCTCATCCCTATAATTTCCCCAAGTTGCCTGTCCTTGTTTCCACTGCCTGTTCATTTGTTTCTTGCCCTGTAGTTTGACTAGCAGGCCCCTCCTCAGCCACACCAATCTCTTGCCCTCCTTGCCTGATTTCTTGCTCCTGGTGATTACGGTCTCTCACACTCTGTGGAAAGCATCCTTAAAGATCTGGCAGCTCTCTTCTGCTGCCTTGTTCCAGAGGGTGGTTTTCAGGGGGTCCTATTTTCCTAAAATTCAGAGTCCAGATTTAACTCTTTGCCTGACCCACATTCCTCAGGAGTGTGAACTCCACCACTGCACGATCCCTGTGGCCCAGGCAGTCTTGTTGCCTGCTGCCTCCCTGCTGCCTGATCCCTGCTGCCTCCAGTCTTGGTGTCCTAGCTGAGCTCACTGCATTCACGGCCATCAGGTCCAGCATTGTGTCCCCTCCGGCAGGGCTGGCCATTACCAGGCTGGAGAAGTTTCCCTCCAGGCATTCCAGGATTCTCCTGCACTGCTTACAGCTTGCTGTGCTGCTTCCCTAGGAGATGTCAGGGTGGTTGAATTCCCCCAGCAGGACAGGAGTCTGTGAGTGCTATTGTGATGCATCTGACTCCATCTTATCAGAAGGCCAATTTATTACTTCATTATACTATGTTAAAGCATACTATACTAAAGAATACAGAAAAGATACTTATGGAATGCTAAAAAGATAAAAATGAAAACTTGTGACTCTGGAAAGAGTCCTGACACAGCTTGGCCCCAATTGGCTAATGAGTCAAAACAACTCACACCAGAATCCAATGAAATGATCACCTGTGGGTAAACAATCTCCAAACACATTCCAAATGAGCACAACACAGGAGAAGCAAATGAGATAAGAATTGTTTTCCTTTTCTCTGAGACCTCTCTCACTGCCTTTCAGCTTCCCAGGAGAAAAACCCTGGGTGAGGGAATTTTTCAGAGAATGTGAATGCCAGAGAGTGCGATGCCTCCTGCAGCTGGAGCAGGAAGGCTTCATCAGCTGGTTCCCCTTCTGCAGTGGCCTGTAGTGACACCAACCACAAGGTTCCCTTCTCAATAGCCTCACTCCAGTCATGGGATCTGTCCCACTGAGTTTCAGCAATGGCAAGTAGGTTACAGCTTTCCAGCAGCATGGTGGCTTCCAGCTCATGTCTGTTGGGTTCATCGGTGTACAGGCATTTCAGCTGGACTGTCAGCTGTGTCACCTTCTTAGAGATTCACCCCTTAATTCCTTTGAGGTATTTCACTGGTGTTTCCCTGATTGCCTCTATTACCCCAGGTGTCCCTGGCTCATCTCCATAAGATTTACAGTGTTCTCCAATGTAGATAACACCTCTAGAGCCGCTTGCCTGAGGGCCCTCATTAGCACTCTGTCCCTTTAACCTTGGTGCATCCTCCCACAGCTTGTCAGGGGCAAGCCTCATATTATCCCTCTTCCCTGACATGTCTAGTTTAAAGCTCTATCAATGCCCCCCCAGGGTCCTGAGCAAAGAGCCCCTTCTCCTTCTGAGAAAGGTGAATCTCACCTGATGGCAGCAAGCCTGGTGCTGGGTAGTAGCCCATCCAATTGTCAGAGGAACCAAAATTCTGGCAGTGACACCAGCCACAGAGCCATGAATTAGACTGGGTCCATCTGTTTCTTACTTCTTGTTTTTGCCAGCAACTGGAAGGATAGGGGGAAAAATTATGTGCTCCACTTCCCTTACCAGCCAAGCCAAGGGGCTGAAGTCTCTTTGGATGACCCTTGGATTGGGATGTTGTGGCTTCGCTGCCACCCACATGGAAGACCAGTAATGGGTCATGGAGCTGTGTCAGGCTAGGAAGTTTCCTGGAGTTCCTGGTATCCTGACCCTGGATCCCAGGGAGGCATCAGACTTTCCTAACAGGAGCATTCATCCAGCATATTAGACCCTCTGTTCCCCTTAGAAAGGAATCACCTACAACTACAACCCAACTTTTCTTCCTCACAGAGGTGGTTGTGATGTCTTGTTTAGGCCTTTCTGACTCTGCCAATACCTCTGGTATAGCTGGACCTTCGTCCTCATCACATACTGACTGTCATTCCACCTGCAGCGCCTCAAGCATACTGTACAGAGGCACCTGGGAGAGTGAGGTGGACAAGGAGGGATTTCATCTGCTGCCCAGGTAAGGACTTTTTCTCCATTTATTCCTCTCTTTGGAGCCACTGTTTTCTGCCTGATGGGGAGGAAGATACAGGAGATCCTTGATCATATATTTTTCCTGGTGGTTGTTCCTGTCTCAGGGAGGCAGGTTCTACCAGTCTGTCTCCCTCTCAGACTCCCTGATGCTCCTGAACCATTCTGCTTCCTCCCTTCAGCTGTGCCACCAGGCAGAGCAAATCATCCACCTGGTGACACACATGTTGTTTGTGCTGCTGTCCAACACCAGTGATGATGGTGGAACCCAACTGAGAGTGTCCTGGAATCGCCATGACTGGTCCTCTCCGTGCTTCCACCCAGCTGGCAGCACCAGATAAAAAGGTAAACAGGATGTTGGAAATTGTTAGGGAAGGGCTAAAGCAAGCACATGACAATTTTGCTTGAAATAGGCCTTTGCACTGACAGAGCATTGTATGGCAGAGCAGGAACTTCAGGCAGGGTCAAGGGAAGCTGCAGAGTGAAGTGTTTGGCCTTTGCTGGTATCATTTTCAGAAGGTAGAGATTGTCAAGGGCCATTGAAGAAGTGATTTCTAGTATTGCATCCAGGTTTTAGAGCTTAAAACCCTCTTCAAGCACAGGTTACCAATCCAGCAATGACAAATGGCAGAACCATGGGTCAAATGCTGAAACACTCATTAATGTGAAGGCAATAGGAACACAGGTAGTCAGCAGCTCTTGAGAAGCACCCAGTGGGGTGTGTTGAATACTCATCCAATTTTAGATGGTCCCACCTATGCTATTAGAGTAGCTAATTTGTTTTTTTTATGGGAACATATGAGTTTTCTTTGGCTCAACACCTTGTTTACCTGTGAGACATTGTTATGCAACTACAGCTTTTTCAGGTTTCTGTGATGCAGCTGGTTTCCTTCAGGTGCAGATTCACATCCTTCATTCAGGCAAGGGCATCTTAATCCTGGTGTGGTTTGTGATAGCCCTGATGTAGGGGCTGATACTTATATGGTCCTGAAAATTTGTCTTGCCTAGTGAAAGTATACAGTATATATATATACACAGTATAAAAGTACACAGAATTGTATGTTCAAGCATTGATTTCTAACTGTGAGTGTCAGTACACTCATGGCAGCACTGGTGGTGTGAGTTTGACCTCATGGGTGCTTCTAGGCTGTGAGGCTGGATTCTTTAAGGGCAGGACAGGCAGGGGAAGCTTGCAGAGGGATAAGGGTCCATGGTCCCTGCTGTGGCTTCACCTACCCTGGGAGACACCCAAGGACAATTGGTGGTGCTCTGCCTATGATGGCCTTGGATCCTCCTGGGAACGACTTCAGGGAAAAGGGAATAGCCTAGAGGAGGGATCATTGCAAACACTGGATGAACCAGACTGCTGTATTTTGGGTGTGGGCCATGCTGCACCACAGGATGGGTCCTGACATGTTTTATGCACTTGTGAATCAAGATCCTGGATCCAAAGGTTGATGTGGGGCTCCTGGGCACAGTGCTGAGCACTGGTTCATAAACTTTTTATGTATGGCATAAATGAACCCCTCACCTATATTTCAACATAAATAAAACCCTGCTATTAAGGTTTTAAGTTACAAAGCTTTACCACCTTCCTTGTGACTGGATCTATTTTCTGCCTCTGCATTTCCTCTGCCAGAACAGTGCTTTGCTTATGTCTACTGGAGGAAACTCTTGCAGAGGAGGTCATTGGTAACAAGAAATCAGTCACTATTTTGGGAATATGGTGGATGTACATGGATTTTGGCTAATCCTGGTTTTGCTTTTTAAAATGGAGTTTGAAATGTATTTTGGTGATAAGGATCCCATCTTGATGCACAAGCTGTTGCAGACACATAAATCCATCAAGATTTGAGATGACATAGGGTCGCCTACAGGAAACCTTCTCCTGAGCCCCTGCCTCCATCTGCTCTTGAGCCCTTAATAAGCGATTCTGTTAACCTTGAGCCTTACTCTGCTTTTTCTAGGAAAGTTTTCTTTTTCAACTTAGAATCAACAGGAATGAGAGAAACTTTTGCAACAGGCTCTCCTGGGATGCTGGCAGTCACCTGTGCTCCCTGGTGTCTTTTCTGATGCTAGAAAACTTTCCTGACTAATGCTGTCTATACCTATACAGCTTTCTGCTCCAAGGTCTCCATTTCTACTGACATCACCAGGCAGGAATCAGATCCAGTACTCGAGTTTTTCCGTGCCAAAGGTGAGCTCCGAAGTGGCACCACTGTGTCTTGGGTTTGGCCATACAGTAACTGGGCAGCCACAGGTATTTACAGGGGGTGGAAACTGGGTGTTGGCTTACTAGAGTTTCCTATTGTTGTGGTTTAACCCCAGCCAAGCCCCAGGCAGCTGCTCACTCACTCCCCCACCAGTGAGATCAGGGAGAGGATTGGAAGGGTAAAAGCCAGAAGACTCAGGGGTTGAGATAGAGACAGCTTAATAGGGAAAGCAAAAGCCACGCACACAAACAAAGCAAAACAAAGAATTAATTCACTGTTTACCATGGGCCGGCAGGTGTTCAGCCATCTCTGTTACATGTGCCCCATCGCATGTAACAGTGACTTGGGAAGACAAACACCATCAGTCCAAACATCCCCTCCTTCCTCTTTCTTTCCCACACTTTATATCCTGGGCATGATGCCATTTGCTCTGGAATATCCCTTTGGTCAGTTTGGGTCACCTGTCCTGGCTGTGTCTCCTCCCAGCCTCCTTTGTACACTCAGCTTCCTCACCAGCCTGGCCGTAGGAAAAGCAGAAAAGGCCTTGGCTCTGTGCAAACCCTGCTCAGCAATAACAAAAACATCTCTATATTATCAACCTTGTGTTCAGCACAAATCCAAAACACTGGGAAAAAAATTGCCTCTGAAGCAGCCAAAACCAGCACACCTTTGTACAGAAAGGGCACTTGCTGGTTGCTGCAGGGCATACATGGAGCTGCTGTCTCTCTATATGTCTCTCTAATGCATTTGGTGATTACATTTTCTATCCCATACAGGCTAGTTTCTGCTGCAAATGACATCTGCAAACAGACAGTGCATAGAGATGTTTTGTGCAAGCCCAACTTGGGATAATGAAATCAGAGCTCTCCTGTTTTCATGTGTCAGATCCCATCAGCATCACCCAGCATCACTCTAACCCACACAGTGCCTGCACACAGCACCTGTCTGTAGTGTATGAAAATGAGACTCACCAGCTCAAGGAGAGCAAAATGAGTTTGTTTATTGCAGAGTTAAGACAGTACTTGTGCACTTTGTGTGGGATTTTTGTTCAGTGCACACAATCTGGCTGCAGGTCTGCAATGAATCCATCACCCTGACAGCTGGGTGGTTTCCCCAGGCTTTGCAGGCTTTCAAAGAAACAGGATGCTTCTTCTGTTCTCACACAGTGGGTAATCCAACTTCTTCTGTGTTTCCCAAGAATTTTCTGCAGTGTCAGACTGCTGTTTCCTTTCACCTATCAGCTACTGTATTTGTCATATACCATTGTTATAGCCAGATAAATTAAAGCCTGGAACAGGGAGGTATTTCTCCTCTCAAGTTTCTGCATTTACCAGTCATCACTGCTCAATGCTGCTAAGAAGACTCTTTTGATTCCAGTACCTTGGAGACCTGCACAGCTTCAAAATATCCCTATAATCTGATTTTAAGAAATGGCATACCTCTAGAAGGAAATAATCTTGATTATCTCAGTATTTGGTGAAGATGCTTATTTTCTAAATGCAAAATAGAGATGGACATGGCATTCAAAGGACAAGGTTTGAAAGACACAAGCATGCAGAAATGATCTGTTTTCATGGATTTCTACTTATTTTAATTATGGACATATGAGACATTAGTCATGAGTATAATTAATTGATGCCTGCTAGTCACACCTATATAATTATTCTAAATATTAATTTTTCTAGTTTCATCTGAAGAGCCACAGGAGTTAAAATTAAGAACCATAATTAAAATTTGCATTAATTGCATTTTAATTTCTGTAGCACACTATTCATTGGTCTGTTTGTATCTGCTTGGAGTGAAAGGGATTCCTTGCACTGGTGGTTTTTACCCAGATGAGGCAGGAGATCTGGTAATTTCTGGGAAGGAAAGCCAGTTAATCCAGGCATTTTGGATACACCTCAAAGCAGATCAGTTCAGTCAGGGCTTCATAAATAATTTCTAAGACTGTGAGTGTAATGCAGAATAAGAAATGCAGGGATATAATCCCTGCTGAGGAATACTGTGATGATCTGGAGCACAGGAAAGATTCCTGCTGATGTTTATGGGCTACTGCAGATGTAGAAACCAATTGCAATTATTTTTTCCATGTTTTTTTTTTCTGGTCTATGAACCTTAGCTTTCCTTAATAATATCATTATTAATTTTTCCACTTGCTGAGTCCCAGCAATGTAATGTACACTGCCAGTGAATGTGCACTGTCAGTGAATGCCCCTTGTAGCTGTTCTTGCCTAAAATTTGAAGCTTCATCATAAATAATTGCATTAGTAAAGTAAGTCTTAATGCATTTAGAGTCTTCTGTGTATTTTACTTTAGCCATCTTTAGGAAGCTGTACTACTGCAGGGACAGAATATGTGCAGTCATTTGGGGAAAGTTTAGAGCTTTCTAAAGGAAAAGCTTAAAAATTAATTGAAATAGAGAAAAGAGAGTGTGACACCAATTCGTATATGCCCACTGTTACTCTTTGCTTTCCTACCTGTTAAAGTAGAAATGCATAGTTCTTGTGTGGTTAAACATTTAAGACTTCAGGTTGTTAATGCTGGGTGACACCTGACTTCCCACCTCACCCATTTCACCTTCTCCTTTCTTTTTTTTTTTTGTGCTGTCTTACCATGGTGCTCCCTTTCTTCTGCTCTACAGCTTCATTTGCTTATCTGGCTTCAAAGTTGAGTCATGAAAAGCAACCAGCATGGAATTAACTAAAAGGCTTTTATTAGTGATCGAACAATGAACAAATGGTGATTAGCTGATATCTGAATGAAAATCAAATGGTAACCAGAGGGTGATTTGGTATATATTGGGTCTGGCTGAGAGGGAGTTCATTTTGCCACAGCAGCCCTCACAGGGTGTGCTCTACACTGGCACTGAAAGGTGTTGGTAGCACCCCAGAGTTTTGGCTGCTGCTGAGCAAGGCTGGCACAGCACCAGCCCTGCCTCTCCAACATCCCCTGCCCACCAAGGGGCTGAGGTGGGCCAGATCCTGGGAGGGACAAAGCCAGGCCAGCTGGCCAGACTGACCAGAGGGGTATTCCATACTGCATGACATCAGCATCACAACAGCTACAAAAGTGAGGAGCAAGAGGGTGCATTTGTTTTTTACAATGTTTGCCTTCTGTAGCAACTGCTCTGTTGCTGAGGCCCTTCTTCCTGGGAAGCAGCTGATGGGAAGTAGAGAATAATTTTATTTTTTATTTTCTTTGCTTGTGCATGTGCAAACTTCTGCTTTTGCTTTGGTAAACTGACTTATCTCAAGCTGTAAGTAATTTTCCATCTTATTTTTTCTCCCTTTCCAGCTGAGAAAGGAAGTGATAGAGAAGCTGGATGAGCATCTGGCCTCCATCCAAAGTCAACTCCACCATAGGGCAACAGCTGAATTTGTGACTTGAGGATGACTTAAATTATGATTCACACAGTGGTACACTGGTACTTGTTACCCTTGTAACAACAGCTGGATAATGTCACTAGAACATGGTAAAACTCTGGGCCTAAGGAAAGCTGTCACTTCCTGCAGGTGTTTAAGAACTTACTTAAAGACAGGATGTGGAACTTGGTGATATGGTCCATTTGACATGGCTGTGTTCAGTCAAAGGTTGGACTCTGTAATCTTGGAGATCTTCTCCAACCCAAGTGATCCTGTGATTCTGGGCTTTAGGGGAGATCACTGTGCTGCCCTTGAGGGGAGTGCAGTGGGCTGCACAGATTTTTATGAAGTAATTGACTCAGCCTGCCCCACCTCTGGTGTACGTGCAGGCTGCAGCCATTGCTGTGTTAATCCTGTCCACCCCCAGCTCAGCCAGTTTTCCTCACTCCTGGTAAGAGGCAGCCCAGGCTCCTCCATTCCTGGAAATGTGTGACCCAGCACAACTCCAGATCTCTACAGCAGGGCTGACCTCAGGGCTCTTGTCAGAGTTGCCTGAACCACTGTGCTGTTCATCCACCTGGAGCACACCTGGAGGGAGATGTGGAGGCCAGGGGAAGCTGCAGTGCCTCAGACAGCATCAAAGCTCTTGTGTGGATGGGCAGGGAGCTGGTGCTGGGCAAGCCCCTGCCTGCTGGAGAGGGAAGGGCTGTACTCCCAGAACAGGTGCTGACACAGAATGCAGGAGTTAAAATCCTTCCCCAGCCTGAAAACCAGGTTACTGTGGCATGGGTTCAGTTTTGCAAATGCTGATTTAGAACAGGTGAAACAACAACACTCAGTGGTGCTGAACCCCACAGATCAGAAGTCAGGTTTTCAGCAGAGGGACAGGATGGGGAACACATTTAAACAATGTGGGCATTCAGGACTCCATGGGAGCTGCTGGGATGCATTCCTGGATGTGAGGAGAGCAGGCAGGTGTCAGAGAGAGGCAACTCCCACTGTCCTGTGAATGGTGGTGGTGATCCTGAGGCCTGAACACCACTCCTGTCTCAGGGACAGCAAGGAGGAGGATGAGGAAAGCTGTAGGACAGCCAGCCTCACCACAGACCTTGGGAAGGTGATGAGACAGACCTGGAAACCATGCCCAAACATACAAAGAACAAGAAGGTGCTTGGGAGTACTCAGCATGGATTTACTAAGGGAAACCCAAACTGAACGCACTGGCTCCACAGTGGGGCCCAGGGGATCATGATGTGCACCATGATGTCTCCAGTTCCTAGAGGAGCACTAAGGGGCTGATACTGGGGCCAGAACTGTTCCGTGTCTTTGCTGTGACCAATGGACCCCCAGCAGTCTGCAGGTGATACAAACCCAGGAGGAGCAGCTACAGGGCAGAGGGCTGTGCTGCCATTCAGGGGGACCTGGACAGGCTGGAGAAGTGGTTCAACACAAAGTTCATGAAGTCCAGAAACTGCTGGAAAACAACTTGGTAGACAAGTTGTTCCTGGGGAAAAGTTGTTTCCCTCTGGCTTTCCCTGGAATCCTGGGAAAAATCAATTCACTCCTGTAGCAGTGACCATCAGCTGCTGGCACATCTGCTAGCAGGTGGGGGAGATGAGACTTCTGTTGGCTCATCCCTGGCTAGAGACATCTGGGTGCTGAGCTCAGAGCTGGACTGCCCTGTATGACAGACAGGGACAGACTGAAGGGCCATGGAGGCAATTAACAGCTTGGAGCCCTTGTCATATGAGGAGAGGCTGAGAGAGCTGAGACAGCTCAGCCTGGAGAAGAGGAGGCTAAAAGGGATCTTATTCATGTGGACAAATATTCAATGGATGGAGGGAGTAAAGAAGAGTGACAGTCAGTTAGAGTCAGTGGTGCACAGTGACAGGAGCCAATGGGGAAGAACTGAGACATGTGAAGTTCCATTTGAACGCAAGAAAAAACTTCTTTCTGTGTTTAGGTGGTCAAACACCTGGGCAGATCACCCAGAGAGACTGTGGAGCCTCCATCCTAGGAATACTCAAAACTCAACTGGCTGTGGGCCTGAGCACCCTGTGCCAGCTGCCCTGCTCCAAGCAGGAGTGTGGGCTGGACAGGCCCCCAACAAGGGACTTTCCCTTGAGCTGTGGCCTCTGCCTCCTCTTTTTCAGTCTGATAATCACCAGGCTGTTTCTCTGATAGGCTAACATCCCCTGCTGGCAATTCCACAGCAGCTCCATGCAAGATAATTAAGCCAGGTGTAAAATGTTCCATGCTGTGGAAGCTTGGAAGATAAGGGGGCTTGTTGTGCATGTAGCAAGCTCTGAAAGCTGAGCCAATCAAGGATTATTGTAATAACAGCCAAGGATTGTTATGGCTGGAAAGGGGCAATAGGAGGAAGGGAAATGAGAGACAAATGTCCTTGTTCTGGCTCACGGAGATAAGCACAAGACAGTCAAGAAACTTATCTCTAGGGTGGGAAAACTTATCTCTAAAAAAGTACTCCCACAAAGCCTGGGTGTGCACCCCAGGACACCCCATCAGCTGGACTGGTGATCTCTTTTTCTCTTTCTTCCTTCCTTTCTCTCTTCCTCTCCCTCTTTAAACCATCTTTCTTTCTCTATCCCCCTTGTCACCCCACCTTTCATCCCACTCCTTTTCCAAGCCCCACTGCTGTGTGCTCAGGCAGGAGGTCAGGGACTAACATCAATTCCCATTCAAATGTGTAATTTACTAATAAAACTTAAGAGTTTTTGTGAACTCTCTTATTTCTGTCATTCCTTTTGACCACAAACATCTGTGAATCTTGGGTGCTCCCTTCACCTTAAGGCTGGGACATTGCACGTACCATGAGTTAAAATTATGTGACTAAGCATCTTGTTCCCAACATTAGAAATGTTACAGTTACATTAATATTTGTGCCTTTAATTAGCCTAACAGGACTTTTCAGCTGTAAATATTTAATTATTTTATGTCCCCTATAGAATTACACTAACTGTTTGTAGCACACAGGCAGACATCAAACCTCTTTACACTGTATATGCATTCTCACTCCTGGTTCTTTTTAAAAGAAAATTGTATTTGGAAGCATCAGTCTTGGCAAACTATCCAACACCTTTATTTCCAATTTTACTGTTCATTTCTGATACAAAAGTCAAACTTCCACAGATAGTTCTTCAGAACAAAAAAATCTAAATGATTTATACATAAACAATTACATGCAGCATTTATAATGTGCAGTACAAAATGTACACTGTTTAGAGGAGATACACGCTGTGTATCATGCCAAGATTTAAACAAGGGTTATATAGACTAGTGCTGATGGTTACATTTCACAGAGACAGCTGTAGGCACTGCCTTGAAGCAAAGAAAATACACAGTCCTGAACGGCTGTACTTGCCTCACCCTCAGGCCCCAGCTCCTCATTTCAGGTTTGGAGAAAAGCCTTGGTCCCTTTCCATATTCATAGAACAGTTCTGAATTCATCAAAAATGAAGCTTGGCACGTGGGCTTCAACAACCTGAGGGACACAGGAAGGCACAGTGGGGCACTTGCATTATCCATTTGCTGTCCATTCATCCATTACAAGCACATCAGATCCATGACTGGAGCACACACACTGCTGACCTGAGCCACCCTGGCATCAGGATGTGCCCCTGGATGTGCTCAAAGCAAGGGAGGAACAGCCCAGGCAGGGCTGGAAGGAGCTGCCAGGAGCCCAGGAACAGAGCAGGACTGGAGGAATGTTGCTGTGCTCTCTTCTGGGCTCCACAGCATCACCTGCAGCTGCAGAACTGACACAGGGACCTTCCACCACACAGAACTGTGGGCTGGGAATAATAGACTGGAAGAATTACTCTCCTTATTGTGAATATTAGCTGGGAAATGGCTATTGAATGTTTACTCAAGAACCACGGAGGTACAGCCTATATATAGCAATCAGGATTATGACTTATTTTGAATACTATATATAAATAATATATCATCTTCAAATGTAGTTAATTTGCATTTAAACATGAAACAAAGTCTCTCTACAAGTAGATTTTTAGCATTTCCCTTGTATGTCAGACAAAGAAGCTGCCTGGGAAATCAGGCTTTGGCAGGAAGTGAAGGAAAGACCAAAATTTGGACTTTCTAATTAGCTTCTTGCCCTGTGTTTAGAATACTGCTAAGCTTAGTATTACTTGGAAATACCTTGGAACTTCTATTTTATTTCTTTCCTTTCCAACAGCATTATACACTGAAGATTAAACTTAACAGACTGGTTTGGAACTAGCACAAAGGTGAAATCCTTTATTTATCAGTATTCACCTATTTATTCCTGTAATAATGGGACTGAACTCTACAAACCAGGGCTGCTGCATCAGCAGGACCCTGAGCTGTTGTTTGTCATGTTGGCTCATTTGTAGCACAAATGGAAGGTGTGAGTGGTGTCTCCCTGGCCAGATCCCTTCATTGGCTGAAGTGGAGTGGGAGCACACATTCCCTGCTCCTTTATCCTGGGAAAATGGTTGGGATATTTGGGGCCATATTTAGAGACATGGAATTCTTTCTTACCTTTCTTGGTAACTTGGTGTATCGAATGTAATCTTCCAGGAACATGAGGGCACCCACTACATCAGCAGGCATTTCTGGAATCTTCTGGCTAAAATTAAACCACCATGGGGATCACACTCTTACTTATCAACCACTTACTTGGATTAAATTACCTGAAAATGCCAGCCTTCAAATAACATCATTTCCACTAGGTGTCATGTGATTCCATTACAAATAGAAATAGTATTTTAATTTTCTATTTAGTAAAATATTGTTGTTATTGTCTAATGCAATCATGAAATGGTTTGGGCTGGAAGGAACCTTAAGAATCATGGAGTTACAACAGCCTTGCCATGGACAGGGACAATTTTCACTGGACCAGTTTTCTCAGGGCCCCATCCAACCTGGCCTTGAACACCTCCAGGCATGGAACATCCACCATTTCTCTGTGAAACCCGTTCCAGTGCCTCACTACCCTCATGGGAAAGAATTTCCTCCTAACATTAATCTCAATGTCCCCCCTCTTTTAGTTTAAACTATTCTCCCTTTTACTGTCCCTGTCTGACCATGTAAAAAGACCCTCTCAACTTTTTTATAAGATCCATTCAAGTACCAAAAGACTGCAAATGTCAACTATACTCTGCTAGAACAAAAATACTGAAAAAGCAGTGCTTTTCCACTGCTGAAGTCCTCTTCACAGAGGTGATACCTGGGTAAAAAGTAAAACATGGGTACCTTGTGCACTGCTCCATCGTTGAACGAATAAACTGACCAATCAGAGCCAAAAATTGTTCTGTGTATCTTGAGTGGAACTGTTTCAACAGGGTAAGGAGCCCCAGAACCAAAGGCAGCCAGTCAATTTGATCAGCTGGCCGCTTGCACACCACTCCTGCACAGAAAAAGCCCCAAACAATACATGTTTAGAAACCAGAATATATTCTTATAGCACAGGCTAACTTATGTAATGTAGTCTTCATGGCTTTTTTTGCTGTCTCCCCTTCTGCTTGCCCACACAAAAAAAAAGTCCAAAATTAATGTACCAACTGCATGTCTTCCATGGTGAATGGCTTAATGATATTAACTGAGGCACAGGATAGAATGAGAAACCCAGGAGTCTGGATTCTGTTTCCTGCTCTATTGTATTTGGCTTAAATAGTATAACAAAACTGTCTGACCTGATAAAGTCAGGAACTGTGTATTTTCCATGCAGGTAGTTTTACTATCTTCTCTACAGATAATTTCACATAGGTTTTAATTAGATTTAGACAAACAGCAACTTACACATTACCTAAATTTCTGTTGTACTGAAGTTTGGGAAACTGAGAAATGAGGAATAGGAAGTTGACGGTGGGAAAATATGGCAGACGTTTTGTTGTTATGTAGATCTGAGGGAAAAAAAAAAAGAGTAGTACAGACCTTCTAAATATTATTTTTTTTCCCAGTTAAAAAAATAGAAAGAAAAAAATAGAAAAAAGCAAATTGCACCAAGCACCAGAATGTATGCCTGACCTTATTTAATGGGTTGTGAATGCCAGCAGCTTCCAGATAAGCTGTGATTTCATATAAAAGAGTGTTGTCTTCTTTAGGATAAGGTAGTAATGGGTTCTGATAATGTGCTTCAATGTCAGCCAGTATTGCTCTAAAAGAAAAATAGATTATATTAAATAATTTTAAAAATTACCCCTGAATAAACCTTACATGATGCCATACATCATACTAATATAAAAATTTTGAAGATACAAAAGCCTCTACATGGCCACAGTCAAGAGTAAAAGACCTTTTCTGGAGTGTCTTTTTACAAACATCATATTTGATTCAAAATCAGCACCACGCATATTCTGTTTCCTTTTCTCATCTAAATGTGACTTCAGAACCAGGTATAACCAAATGCTATTAGATACTGCATGTTCAAACTAGTTACTTGCCAAGTATTTATTTTTAATGTTTTTGCTGAGTTAAAATTCAAATACTGATCAACAAAAACCTGCACACAAATCAGATGCCACATTTTGCTATCGATTTTAGATTTTGTAATTATAGATTTTTGTAATTTTAAATTTTACAGATTGCTGAGCTGATAACAATTATATCACAATGATACAAGCAGCTCTTCAGCACATTTTGCTTCTTACTTATTGAGATTTTCCAAAGCAGCAGCCAAATGCTTGGAGTCAAACCTGCAGGAATAATTTAATTGATTGGTAATCTGTCGTCTTAAAATCTGCATCTGACCAACCTGTGGACACAAACACAAAAAGGGTGGTGTGTTATACTGAATGCAATGAAGGAAGAGTGGAGCCAAGGACTGACCCCAACTGCACAGTGCACTCAGAGCACAGATGCAGTCACAGTGCCTGGAGTTTACACAGTGACAGTTCCTGGTCACAGGTACAGGCCAAGGGAAAAGGGCACTAAAAAGGTACCAGGTATAAAACCCCAGTTACTTGCTTTTCAGTGGTCAGTGAAAATGCCTCTACTCTGCTTCCCACCTCTCTGTACATCTTAGGGTCGGCACAGCAGGAGAAGAAAACATGAGAAAAGCTAATTGCAGTCAACCTTCTCCTTCCCTGGCCTTTTCTCTTCACTCCAGTAACATAAACATCCACTCTGAGAAACACTGGTCCCCATATATCATTACAGAGACAAAATAAAGAGCCAAGACAGTGGGACAGCTTGTTTAAATCTCCAGCACACAACAATGCCTTCTGTGGCTAGGCAAGTCTGGGAAGTGCTACTGCTCCCAACTTTATCCTTGGGCATGCCATGATCACAAGGCACTGAGGGGAGGCTCATGAGTTCCTGACACTTGAACACTAACTTAGTCTCCCCAAATCAGATCTCTAGTGCCAGGCTCTGCTTTTGGTGAATGATTTCTTATGAATCTCAGTGCTCAGCACATTGTGGAGTATGAGGTGCCCACACAAATGAAGCTCAGGAGCTCTTGCAAACCCAAGCCTGCTTCACATGTGTTGCTACATTATTTCAAGTCAATATAATACAACATAGCAAAATAGGCAGATTAAAATATCACAGAATCACAGCACCATTAAGATTGGAAGAGATCCCTGAAATCATTGAGTCCAACCTACGACCAAATGCCACCTTGTGAACTAAATCCTGGCACTGAGTGCCTCATCCAGTCTGTCCTCAAACACCTGCCAGTGACTCCACACTTCCCTGGGCAGCCTGTTTCAATGTTTAACAACCTTTTTTAAGAAGAAATTCCTCCTGATGTCCAACCTCAACCTTCCCCGGTGCAGTTTGAGGCAATGTCCTCTTGTCCTGTCACTGTTACCTGGGAGAAGAGGCCAACCCTCACCTGGCTACAGCCTCCTTTCAGAGAGTTGTAGAGAGTAGTAAGGTCCCCCCTGAGCCTCCTCTTCTCCAGGCCAAACACCCCCAGCTCCCTTAGCTGCTACTCACAGGAATTACCCTCTAGAGCCTTCACCAGCTCTGCTGCCCTTTTCTGGACATGCTCCAGCACCCCCATGTCCCTCCTGAATGGAGGGGCCAATATAACCAAAGAGACTCAAAAGAATTCTGTCTGACAATAAGTCACATGAACCTACCTTCATTATGGAGTCTAAATAAGCTGTCCAGATCTTCTGTGTTTTTGCAATTGCTGCAGAATAAACCTTGTTTGAATTTGCTGAGAAAAGAAGGAGGGTGAGGCATTAAAAAAAAAAAAAACAAGTAAGAAAAGAAATAAATGCAAGAGTACAAAGACAATTGCTTTCTTTCATGTTAACCAGGAAGCACTTACCTATGATTCCTTTGAGGGGACTGACAGCACTCATGAGTGCCTTTAAGGTATCTTGTACTGACCTGTCACGCAATATACTTTTCTGAAACATGCTGAGGAAATTCTAGATAAAAGAAAGAAAGAAGTAAAGTAAAATTATCACACATGCAATCTATGATTAATCTTGATGGCACTTGGAGCCACATTTTTTAAGAGCAGGGGAAGACTATTTCCATAGATAAAGACTATTTCCATAGATAAAGAGTGGAGGAATTCTGTGGTTACAATTTTGCTTTTTGGAGTTATGTTAATCAATGTTAAGACATCAAGAAGATCCCCCTTGTCAGTATCTAATATCCACTCTGGACAAGGAGTAATTCAATTTTTCAGGAAGAACTGTGTTGATACTTATTTCTCCTAAAATCTCTAACAAGGATAGAACTAGATTCTTCTCAGGAAACAAAAAAACTTGGTTTCACATAACAGGTACTAGGGAAACAGTAATTTCACAGAACTGACACCTTATGTATCATAGACCCAAACAATCTTTGTTGATATTTTAGACAGAAAAATAGAAGATGACCTGAAATCAACTTTTATCACACACATAGTGTACATCTTCAGAAAGCATGCCCACACAACCTGGAATTACACAGTACCATTTACTTAAGAGCACCAACTTCCATAATTTCCTCTGTAACTGAAATTCTCACTTTTGCAGTTGAACAACCATTTTTCATTTAATTTTGATTTAATTTTGCCATTTCAGTAATTAACTTTTTTTAAAAAATTATTTCGTTATTAAACAATAAAGCATTGTGGCCTTGAGAAAGTGAAGTTCAAAAATTACCTGCAGCTCCTTTACAATCATGAAACACAGCAGCCTGTCTAAGCCATTGAGACCAAAGGTACCCAAGGTATCTTGGATCTCTGAGAAGAGACGACTATTGGTTACTTCCTGATGAGTTTTGATGTCATACCAGGTATTCATCTGGTCAATGTAACATGTGATTCTGAGGGAAAAAAATCAGCAAACAAATTCAGAAAAAGCTGCAGACAGTTCCTGTGATACTCTCAGTAATGAGCTACCCTTCTTAGATAGATGAGAAAGACTCTCTAAGTTTCTCCAGTGATGTTTAGCTATTCCTCTCTCCACCAGGGCTCTGTCATCCATTCCTGATTTCTCTCTCCTCCATTTGTTTAACACACAGTTTTCCTTCTTAGACTAAAATCACCACTTTTCTAGACTAACCTTTAAAATGTACAGGATGGACTGGGTAAATCTGGTTTTACATAAAGATATAACAGCTAAGGAAAACCTATCTTTTGCATTTTGATTTGTGTACGGTGGAATTGAAGCTATCCAATGCATGGTGACACAAAGTACTTACTTTGGGTCTGTGATCCTCAGGATTTCTCTGCAAAGACGACCAATAAATGTTACGGATTCATCCACAGGTGTGAATTTTGGTATAGGAATGTGAGTAGACTGGTATATACTTTGCCAGTCTTGAATCTGAAAAATAAGTTTTACAGTAATTTGTAGTGTTCCCATTGCACCTTTTTAATTTAGAAATTTTCCTTTTGTTCAATTTAAAAGGAGCACACTGTAACACAGCATTGTAAATTACACATAGCAGAACACTATAAAAACAGAATAAAGCAAAGAGAAGAATGAATCTTATTACAAAAATATACTAAAGTATTCTATTTTGGGTACTTTTATGTACAAATAATGCAGGGGAGATGCTTATTTCAGAATGAACTGGAGGCAGTTTTACACAGTAGTTAGCACATTCAGCTAAAGTCACAGTGGTATGAACAATGAGTACACATGCTCCATCAGTCACAGGCTCTAACAGCCAACTCTAAAGACATTTACAACTTTTTTGTTATTTTTGGGTTTGAGTAGCACCTTTGTTCTTAAGAAGTTATTGCACTCCTGCTCCACGTTGTAGTTAATAATACGAGACACTTCCTCCTGCCAAATTTTTAACCCATATATGTTGACATAATCCTGGATATATTCAAATGATCGATGGAACCCATCCATTGTAGCTGCCATTTCCTTCAGTTTGGGCATGAGTTCACTTGGCTGGAGACAAACAACAAAAAGACAAAACCAGAAGCGTGAACAAGTAGGATTCAAAGAAAATGTAAAAGGCTTCTAAATACTCTTAGAGAACAACCTCTAGATCATTTCACTGTGGTCCAACCAGATCTGAAAAGCACCGAGAAATTTATCAGTTTGGTGGTATCTGAATTAATTCTTGCTAAATATTTTTTCCTCCCACTTTTCATATTTATTTTTGCCTTCAGTGGTACTATTGATTGATCTAGGAGATTCAACAATCTGGACAGGATCAAAACAAGGAGTCACTCCTTATTTTATCATTGCCTATCAATGTTTACTTGGCTTATGTGACCTGTCAATCATCACAGACAAAGGCAGTACAGTGAATTCAGAATTGACAGGACACTTTGGAATAGAATAAAAAGATGTTTTTTAATTCTGTGTACACTTGGCAGTTTATAAACTCATTTGAACATCAAATAAAGAATTCCAAATAACCTTCAGTAGTCCAAAATTATTTTTACAAAAAGGAAATCTGTACGTAAAAGCACAAATTACTTTTTAGAAGGCAGTATAATAAAAGAGGTCCCTGCACACACAAGATACATAAAAAAATTAAACCAACCTTGGCTCTAGGATTAAAGATGAGCCCCCTGTGAAGAGCCAGGGCCACCCGTTTTACCAGCTCCTTCCTTATTCCATCCTCTAGTAACTGTTTTGGGTCCACCTAAGAAGAAGAAGAAACACTTTTCCTATAAAGTCAGAAAGGTATAAAAAATATAAAGGATTTATTTTGTACCAAGGAAGATATTAAATACTTTGGATGAACAGGAAAGCACTGTTAACAGCACTTAACCACCAGAGCCTGTTCATAGAATAAAAAATTTACATACTTCTACTAGAGAATAAATGATTTCTTTAAGTTGAATGGCAAAGGTTTGTAGTTCCCATATTCAAATTTTGTTCATGATCCACTGAGAATGTTGTACAATTCTAAGAAGCCAGTATGCATCAAGAAGTGTATGTTTCCTCAACAATACTTGCTTCTAGTTCTCAAAGATGTATCAATGCAGCCTTAATGTAAAACTGCAGGACAGATTATACCAATGGAAGAAACAGCTCTTCAGAAAAGCTTTCCAGCAGGAAAAAACCTCCAATGATCACCAAGTACAGTGGATGAATCTATTAAGAATAGGGACTCTGGGCTCCTAGGAACCTGAAAAAAATATAGTTCTTATCTGGCTGCCAATTTAAGCATCACTGTTTGAAAATTTGTATGCAATTTTATATTTTCTTGTTGTTTTATTTTTCCTTGAGGTCTCATATATTGTGCTGAAATCTGTGCTAAAGTACTAATTGCCACCAAACAACCTTTTCCTATTGAAATAATGGATCATTACCTTGATGATACCAACTAAAGTAGTTTTCATCATGAGGATACCTTCAGTGAAGATTGAAATTGCATGGGTTAGCTTGGCAACCTGTAACAGAAAAAAATTCACTAAAGTGATTCAATAGATGGAAATAATTACTCTAAAAAAATCCATGTTTCCCAGTGGTAGCTTCCTGTTTTAGATTTAAATAATTTGCACTCATATACTTTCAACTTTACATCTTGTTCTAGACTTACTTATAAAATTACATTTCTTTTAGTCAGATAAATAGAAGTGATTTAGCAGTAGAAAAGAACAGGTACTTCTCAGAGGCTTCAGAGGGATTACAGAAGGGAAGACCAGCCATATCTTGTGTGCACAAATATTATGGACAAAACTCTCAGCTGGTACCTTTGAGCAGGCTGGGAACACAGCTCACAGTAGTTATTCTACAATAAATCCTGCTGCCACCATGAGTCCACCTCAGTATTTCCACTGATCTAATATGGCAGCACATTCACTTGAAGTTTTACAATTATTTACAATTATTATTATCCTTATGCTCAGAGTTCAGACAAGCCAGTCTTCTGCCTTTCAGGTGTTTACAATACAAAACAGAGAAGACCCTTCACATCTACAGTTCAACAGAAACTGGAAGTGTAAACAGCTTTAGTATAATCTGTTTTCCTTTTACTGTCTCAAAATAAAACATTACTGAACACTGCCTTCTCCTTCACTCCCACCCACACACAAGCCAGATTCACTTGAAAAAGTCTCATGGGGGAGTTTAAACCTAATGTTCAGGACTGAACATCAGCTTAATCAGAGATCACAGCTTGTTTGCAGAAAACACCTAACAAGTGAGCACTCTGGCAAAATTTCCAGGGAAAACCTGGCATCCTAACTGATTATTAGATTTTTTTGGGGATAGACTCACTGATCTGCTCAGGTTTTTGTGTCGCATCTTCCTCTACTGAAAATAAAACCACATAATTTTAATGTTTGCTCACTCTTCCAGACTGGTTACAATGCAGAAGAAACACCAGAGACAAAATAAGCAACAGCAGCTTTATCTGGGTAAATCAACGTGCCTCCATCCTCTCGTCTTCTGAGAGCAGCAAAAAGCTTAACCTTGCCGGCTTATTCAGTCTTTGACCTTCTCCTCTTGGAATAAGAATGGTAAATGTGGAGGGCTTCATTCCAGACTCAGGTTTTCATCCTCTCCAATAAATAAATACATATTTATGCTCATTTAAAAATTTACTTAGATTTTTTCCCTCTCCTTCTCTAAAAGATCAAAAATTTAAACTTCTACAAACAGAAGCTCAAAAGTTACTCATCTGTTCTTGTGAAACATAAGGTATGCTCACAATAACACCCATCAGTTTAAGTCAACAAATGTAACTTCATTGTTAAACTGTAACTCTATGGAGCTTTGTAGATTTAAACTTAGGTTAAAGTTGGCCACCTAGAAGGTCTGCTTTTCAGAATTCCCAGTTTTAACAGCACCTCATATCGTGGTCCCAGCTGAGCGTAATCTCGTAGCTTGTCCTTATCAAGGCGAGTAGGCACTTCAATAATATCGTGAGTCTGGAGCTTTATGATTTTGAGAAGAGATGTAAACATGCTTTCTGGAATTATCTGTAGAACCTTTGTAAATGAGACAAGAAACACCCACAGTCAGTATATTCTCATTAAGAAAATAATCCTCAATTCAAAAAAAAATAATTAGAGAACAAAGCAATGATGCCTTATAAGCACCAACCTTTCTCACATAGGAGACCAGCTCTCCAGAGTAATACTGGGACACACTGAGGAGGTCGGGACTGTTCGCTTGATTGATGCGGAGAAGTGGCAAATCAAGAGCAGAAGCAAGCTAGAAATAAAGTTAACACTTTAACTTCACGTTTGTTTTTCTGAGGAAACTTATATGCTAAAATTCTCTTGCTCAGGCTCTTATCCTACAACTCAAAGTACTAGATTCTTCCTAAGGAGCAGTGTTATACCAGGCTTTCCAACAAAAAAAAGTCAAAGAAGTCCAACAGTCCATCAGGCTACCTTCTCTAAGATGGTTCAAATCTAAACAGCTGCATGGGACATTTCAGTTGTAATTTTATATTCCCACTCACACTAATCCCTATTCTTATTTCTACAGATGATATTTTCATCTGAAACTAGAGCTTCATCAACAGACAAAGGGAACAGAGAGCGTAAGTTTTTAAATTCCTTCAGCCTACTCTGATCCATAAGCAGAAGATCCTGATCCATAAGCAGAAGATCCCATCTGTACACCATTGCCTCCAGAAAACAGCTGTAATGAGTAGAGGCTGGCCAAGAGATTTATTTGCTTAACAGCAGGAATGCAATTGCTGCATTATAAAAACATGCATAACTTGGTTTTATTTCTATTAAAACTAACCTTAATTTAATTTAATAGTAAGGTAATTTAATACTGTCTAAAAAAACTAGACAAAGGAGATGCTGGTAAAAGGAAGTCTTAACTGACTTCAGAGCTTAAGGCCTTTTAAACAAACTGCTTGAATTGAGCTGCAGTGTTCAAGTACATTCAGTGTTGTTCATACTTACCTTTAGGAAAGTGGCTCTGAGTTTAGTTACCATTGATGGACTGACTCTTATGCTGTCTTGCATAATAGATGTAAAGCTGGGGCAGGAAACAAACAAAACAAATCAGCTTCTTCCCCTGGAACTGTTATTTTTAACTGTTTAATTCTATGTCAACAGCACCAGTGTAATGTGTAAATGGCACAGGAGATCACTAACAAAAGGTCTGAAGAGATACTGGTTAGAAAATCCCTGTATGAAAAAGGGGAGGTGGGACAAAAGATGAAACAACAGGGAGTGTTATCAGCCACAGCAATGAAGCAGCAGCTCAGCAAAATCCCACAATGGAAACAGAGTTCTTGAGCATTAGTCCTTCCTCATTTGTTTTTGGTTGAAAAATGAACTCCAGTATTTTGGAGAACACTTAAAAAGACTAAAGGAAAGAGACAGGAGGTTAACAAAGCTATTAGAACAGGATAGACAGTAAGAAGTTACACTGTAATTTAACCTGCAGTTAACAACCTGAGAAGGATGTATGTTAATTCCTATTCAAGCTGATTATAATTCAGTATATACAACTCACAGAACAATGCTTCAAGACTTTTTAAATTCGCATGTTGATAGTCTTAATAACATTTATGCACGTGATTTCCTACAAGTTTTACAAATGGTCACTGACTGGAAGAAAAAGCTCATGCTAACATACCTGTCAATTAATTGCCAAGCATAGGAAAGATCACCAACTATCTGCATGGTGATCAAGACCTCTTCTTTAATGTTGATAGTTCGGATCATCTGATGGAGAAATTTGCGGGTGTCAGCCAGAAACTGGCAAACTTGCAGGTTACTTTCCAGCTGGTGAAATTCTTGGACCTATATTTAAAAAACAAACAAATAAAACTCATAAAAGGACTCTTATTTGTTGTTTTCGATTCATCTTTAAGGACAGCAATACAAACAGAATCAGTAAACTGACATATTACTTCTGGATGCTAGTAGCAGTAAAACACTTAAATCCTGGCCTGTAATAGAGTGTATTAACAATAAATTTCACAAAGTTATTAAAGGAAGTGTACTGTGAAACATCACTCTGAGTACTCTTTTATATCCTGGAAATAGAAGAAGCACACACAAAAAAAATACAGATTTTTTTAAAATTTTGCCTTTTAAATCAATCTTTCTAATTTCAAATGAATTTATTTTCAGAATTTCTAAAAAAGGAGTAGTATTGCCAAATAATTTTAAACACTAAATTAATTTCTTTGAAAAAACCGACAAGCCCTCAGCTACAGGTAGCATGACCTTGCATACTATATCCTTATTTTACGATACCAAGGTTTATACAAAACTCCTGCTCACTGTAGATATGTAACAGCAAACATCAAATAGATTTCAACAGTTGTTAAAATTCAAATCTGTTCTGCATCTCTGCTATCAGAAGTCAGTACAGGTGTAAAAACTGTTGCTGTTCCAGAAGAACAAGGTCATTTATCTCAAAATGTCTTTGCCATACCTCTTCCAAAGCCTGTATTAGCTGCACAGTTTTTCTGCCTGCTGCAGTGGAATCATCATAGTTCAGAGACATTATTTGCTTGGAGATTTCTCTGAACCAAGCCTGGAGATTTTCTATGAAAAATTAAGAAAAAAAAATAAAAATAAAACCTCTGCATATATGATAGGCATCAAAAATGCAGGGAACTTGCTAGTCAAAAGAAAAAAAGCTATACACACAGGAGATTATTTTTACAAGTTCTTATTTCACTGGTACATTTATAGTCTTTCAACATGTACACTTGTAAAGCGGCAAATGCTCAGGTAAATTTCACATGCAACATTAAAAACACCTACCAACATAAATGGGCATTAAAAAATCTTATTTTCATAAGTTCAAGAGAAAAAAAATAGGTGTTTCAAAAAACAGTGCAAGGAATTTGGAAAGAAGCACAGATTCCACTTTTAAGTCCTTAGAGAACTAGAAGAATACCACTCAGTGTAGAGGACAAGTAAAAGAAGGTTTTCTTCTTTTAAAAAATGCTGATACAATTGAAATCCAGGTTACAGCCAGGGAAAGAATTAGGGAAGAGGTTAAACCATCCCTAAATTTAATGGGCATGGTCTTCTCACTCCTTTGTACATAGAACATGGTAATGTGAGCTCCATTATACATACAGAAGTGAACTGATATTTTATAGTTTTAACTGGTATATATAAATAAATGAATGAAAAATAGTTCTAAAAATAGGGCCACCTAAATATTAGATACCTAAATATTGCTTACATATGGAATATGTGCAGAAAACCTAAACAAGGCAAGAGCTACAGAAACCTCTTTGGCAGTCGAGGGACATGAAAATTGTTCCTATATTATCACTATTAGACTCATGTATTTTATTTTGGTATCACTTTAGAAATATAAATTGAAATAACTTTTTTCCCTCATAGTACAATTTTTAATATTTACCATTTTTCTCCACTCTAGTAAGAGGTTTAACTCCTGAGAAGACATCAGCAAGCTCAGTCATCCTTTCAGATCCCTCTTTTTTATAGTTCTCCCATTTTGCTTGTTTTTCTGACAGCATCTGCTTGAACATCTACTGAAACCCAAAGCATTTGGTTTACAAAACTGGCAAGGAGGCTTATCACAATAGATGAAATAAAATACTTAAAACAGATGGAACCGACTAAGTGATTACTACAGAACTTCAAGATCCTGATAGAATATTAAAAATAAAATTAAAAATATTAAGCAATACAGACAGTGGGACGTACATACAGCGACAGAAGCATACTGAATTTTACAGAACAGTACAATGCAGATTTTTTGATTTTTAGTCACTTTTAAAAATACCCAGTGATTTTTTCAGGTTAGAGATCTTAGAAGACTCTGGTTAGCAGCACATTACCTCTTTTAAAATGAATTCAAATTGAGCTGTATCCAGAAGAAGCTGGAAAAGGATCCTGGAATTGTACCTTGAGTCTGTTAAAATTTGATCCTTTATCTGGCGGAGACGTTTGTTATTTGGATCACAAGCTGAAAATGGAAAGACAACATTTCTCCACTGTTACATGGAATTTGGCCAAATTTTTCAATCTTTGTAAATACATTCTTTTTTAACAGTTTGAAGGCAAAAAAATTTTGCTCTGGTATGTAAATCCCTACTTGTTTTCCATTTACATTGACTAACTATTCCTTTGAATAGAATATAGTTGAAGTTTCCGTGGTGCTTCAGCCTTCTTAAGACTTCTGCAGGCTTCTGAAACTAAATGTGAATTTAGTCCCTCTGATCAAGAAGACCCAAGATCAGTATTTCTAAAACCATAACAAAAATTGTATGGAGGCAGAACAGAAACCCTCTTGCATATCAAGAACCCTTAAAGACAGCACAAGCATTCAAATAAGGAAATGTCTAAATAGGTCAGTTTACACACCCAAACTCACATGAGAGACATTACTCAACAGATTCAGCTGAATTTCAGTTCAATAGAACAAAAACCTCAGTTTCAACCTGTTAATTACTAACATTGTAAGAAACTGGCCACTGCCTTCTTTTTGGAGCTAGGTAAAACTTTCAGAATTATGTTTTTCTGCAGAGTATTATTCAACAACATCGTGACTTCTACTAATTTTTGTATCCGTGTTCAGCTCACAAGAACTGAGGAAACGCACGTGCTGTTTCAGACAAGGCTTTAGGAAACTATTTGCAAAACAACAGCTCAACAATCTCCTGCAAACAGCAGAGCAAACTGCTGACTTGAACAGCAGCAGAACTGAACTTCCCCCCCAGTGGAGCAGGACTGAGAGCCCAGCAGCGCCTTACTGGTGTCTGCAGTGTGCAGCATCAGCCAGCGGATGGCCACGTTGCAGTCTCGCAGGCAATTCAGCAGCTTGGGAATGTTGTCCAGCACCAGCTCCTCCCTCAGACAGCCCTCCTTGAGGAACTGCTGCACCTGCGTGTGCACTCGCTCCGTCACTGCAGCGTACCTGCTGGCCTTGAAACACACAAAGCCTGCATCAGTAAAGTCCTTGCCTCAAATGGACTACACCATACTCCTGAGAGCTTAGCAGGCACACAGTTAAAAAACAGTGCTATAAAATGATTATCATTACTAGTAGGCAATATTGTACACTGCAAGTGCATGACAAAGGATGCAAGATAAAAGCAAGGTAATACTTGTATAGGATTTATATAGCTCTCAAAGTAAAGTGAGAAAGACAAGAAGTAGATGTGGCACAAGTATTTCTCGCAGGTGGTCAGGGTGAAAACCCTTAGGAATAAACCTCTGGAATGACCCAAAGCGACCCAGAAGCTAAAAACAGACACATAGAGCTGGGAGAAGACTTTGATAAGCAGTTTTCCTATGTCAGAAAACACACAGCACATATGTTCCCAGAAAAAGTAGGAACATATGGCCACGTGTGTGATGTTCTAGAGTCCAGGCTACACAGGAAGCATAATGTTTCAAAAATGCAGACTTTTTATATATTCACTTAAATACTCTCTAGGAATTATTCCTAATAAATGGTACTAACATTTTATTGCCTAATGGGAAAGAAAACAAAAATCTACCACAGAACGGAGATACTTATTTGTCACTGTTGGTCATAACAAACTGAAGAACACACTGTATTTAAGAAGGCTTCTCTATATTTATTTTACAGCATGCTGTCTTTTTATACACTTTCACAAAGTTTATACCTATTCATTGGTCAGAATACAGCAACATAATCTTTACTGGAACAAGGTGGCCTGCCCCATGTTTATCTCCCTCTTTCCTTTGTTTCCAGGCTGACAGCCTTGGTAAAGTTCCTTTCAGGAGCAAAGGCAACTCTTATCAGCTTCTCTCTTTCACTAACCCCTTCTGACTCACAGACGAGCTGTGAGCCCCTTCCACACTTATTATAAATTGAGTTCTACTTGGTTAACTTCTTCCCTAAAGACAAAGGAAAAATTTCTACTCGTATTCCCTAAGATTGCCAGACAATATGGTACATACACTGTAGGCAGGAAGAAAAGACCCATGCATTATTGATGTCACATACTTCAGATGCCCACACATCTTACTAAAAATACTTAATGCTGGCTTATGTACCTGCTCTTTGACATTTGAGAGATCCAGTGTGTAGTTGAGGGCAGTTTTAGCAGCTTTGTAGGGTTCCCATGCTTCTGCCAGATTGACAGTGATTCCCATGTAAATGCTAATGACCTAAAATTGGAAGCAGAAAACAAGTTGTATTTATGTTACTATTAAGAAAACGACAAGGTTTGCATTTAGCAATATGACAGAAAGGGATATGCTGTGGCTATAAATCAGGGATAACTGAACTTTTTTGGTAGCAGTACTTCTTGGTGTACCACCTTTGGAAATCAAGAAGAAGACTTTGAAAGAAAAGGCACACAATTAATTAGAAGCTTTGTTCTGAACACAAGATGACAGTTCTTTCAGTAACTATATATGAAACTTTTTTTTTTCTCCATGATTTCCATGATGCTCTAAAGAAGAGCAAATTCCAGTGCTACAGAAAGAAGAAACTCTTTGCCAAGAGAGTGATGAAGCATAGCCACAGGTGTTGATAGAGGCTGCAGAGTCTTCACCTTAGACATTTCCAAAGCTAACTGGGCAAAGCCTGAGCAGCTTGATTTAGCTTTGAGGTCAACCCTGCTTTGAGGAGAAGGCTGGATTAGAAAATGCCTATAATTCCTTCCATCACACATTTTCCTGGGATTTACTTTATCTTGATGGTATTTAGAGTATAGTTGACTGAAGCATTTAAGACAATAAATTATCCAGAGTGTTTGACTTGGAGTGTTACACTCTGAACAACATAAAATTTCCACAGAGAAGAATCTCTTCTAGCTTTAGGTTATTATGACATTTCTATAACACATACTCTAACAATAATTACAATTTTTCTTACAACATGAAATCCAGGGAACAGTTTTAAAACAGAATTTATCTTTACCCAATTATCTGGGAAGTATTTGTCCACGATCTCTCTCATTTTTGCTTGTTGAGTGTGAAGAATAGAAGGGTCAAAATACAGTATGACATAGAGCATGGCAGCCTGAGTAGCCAGGGCAGTGCTACGGTGTTCTGGTAATGGATATGCTGAAACCTGGAAAAAGTAACAAAACAAAGCTGAACATAATACTGTGTATCATAAACCACCTGAAAATATTATGGGACACATTAAAGAGTGCAGTGCAGAGACATTAAGGGGCAAGAAGTTTATTTAGGTAAGCTGGACATGCTTACTCGTGCAGCATATTTACCAGATGCATTTCCAGAGTGTAAATGTTGACTGCATAGATGTGTGCTACTTTTAACAGGCTACAGTAAGATTTTACTATGCTGTAAATGAGTCAAGCAAGACATGTCCAATCATAAGACATTAAACAAAAATGGTGCTTTTCACTGCAAGGCTGGCCAAGTACTGCAGCCGATTGCCCAGAGAGGTTCTGTGGTTTGTACCTCTGGAGATGCTCAAATCCAACTGGGTGCAGTCCAGTGCAACCTGCTCCAACTGACTGTGCTTGAACCAAGTCAGACTAGCTGACCTCAAGAGTCCCTACAACCTCTGTCACTTATTTTTTTCTGTACTTCATGGCTGAGTAATTGACCTGAGAATCAATTTGATGCTCCCCTTTCAAAGCCCTCTTTTATCTCAGGGCAGCTTACCTGGTTGTAAATGTCATCTGACCGCAGGCGGCCGATAACCATGCTAATGAACGTTTCACTTATAGGAACCCTGCTGAAGTAGCTCTCAGGGTAGTTTGGAGGTCTTTTAGCTCCAGGCTGGCTCGAGTATCCAGTGCTTCGAAGCAATTTACAAACATCATCTAAATTGGAGTCAGCAGAGGATCGGGCTGCACTGTTTTACAAAAAAAGAGGAACAAAAAAATGAGCTATATGACTTAGTAATTTCCTTTTCTCCCACCCCTTGTAACCATGCCCTTCTCACAAGAAAATTAACAAATACTAAAGGAGGTTTTTGATTTTTATTCCATTAATATCATGTTATAGGACACTGATGAATGTCCATACTGAAATTCCAGATAAGCGGAAAAGCACAAAGAGAAAATTAAACTTAGGAACAGAAAGAATGAGCTTTATATTCAGAGAAGAATTTGTTTCCTTTTTTTCCCCCCTTCTTTTTAAAATTTTCATTTTCTTTCTCTCCATCTCTGAATTCCCCTTGTCAATTCACTTCTGCATTGCAGAGTTAAAGAATCTCTCATTATGTATTGGGAGGCATAAACATAGCCAAAGCAGCACTTTACACGTGTGGAAGAATTTGCACTGATACTCTTTAAGCCCCCAGCTGTTATACCCTGATGCTGAGAACCTACCCTGTAAAACTTGTTCCTGATTTACCGAATAAAGCGCTACAAGAAGTCTGACTTGCAAGTACATTTGTCACCTAGGTAGTCAGGACTTTTCAGAAAGTTTCCTTGCATGTTTGGGAACCTGTGACACTTTCACAGCTGGCACTTGCAGCCTAAAAGCTTTAGCTGAAAGTTTATTTGTGGACTTCAAATGTCTGTTGTAACAGAATGAAAAATCTGTTGCTCGTTTTGCAGCTGAACTTGCAAACACAGCTAAAAGCTAATGCAAGTTCTGCTGATATTCAGAGAGCTCTGCTGAATTATCTGTATAAAGTCAGTTGATGAAAAATGTGTCAATATTTCCATTTATCTTAATTCAGTGACCTAGGTCACTGAACATACTGCAGGTTACACATCTCAGCCTTGAGTGCTCCTGTACACCAATATACACCACCTGTATCGGTAGTAGGAAACCAACATTCTTTCTCTGACTTCTCCTTCAATCTTCTGGTCAATGACCAGTAGCATGACTCCATATAAATACAGGGCTTCACACTGTTTGGGAAGGGAAAGAATGAAGAAAGAAAATCACATAAATGGTTTTGCAGCAACATTTAAAGAAAAACATGTATTGGCAAACTAACCCAACGTCAACTACGTAGTCAACACAACATGAAAAGAGGCAGCCTGAAGATTTTGGCTCTTTGTCCTCCTTGAAGTGAGTCACAGCACTTCCATACATTTGGTAAACCTACATTTTTGTCTAGCTTGGCACTTATTGAGTGGGTTAATTTTCTGCTAGTACAAAACTAGTCAATACTCACTAGAAGCTGTTTTCCATCTTCATTAAGGAGGACGGTTTCTAATGTTTGCTGAATGTAAATTCCTTCATTGAGGTCATCTAAGTATCTAGGAATCACAACAAAAACTTTGGTCATTGACTATTTTCCTCTCAAACTAAACTCAATCAGTGACATCTTCTCTGAAAGCCAACAGATGCATCAGAACATTTCCCTAGTACAAGCAGCAGGGTATTTTTCATAGGATTTTTCCTAAAAAATGAGAGACTGGAACCCCTAGCTAGTGCCAACCAGTTGGCAAAAGTTTCCTTCCATATCCTGATGGTGTATGTGAAAGACACTGGAGGATACCTGGCAGCTTACAGCTCATCCTCCTAATTTTGTCATGGCTGAATACAGCCTGGAAGGCTGCCATGCAAAAATGTAGTAAAACTGTCATATTTTCAAGCTACCTAAGTATACCTCCTGGAAATACCATAAATTGATCTCAATTGCAATTTGGAAGGTAGAGCTAGAAATAAACTATGTTCACCTGAATTAACAGAAGATTTACTCCTATTAAAGGATTTTCCAGTAACACTACTTAATAAGTAATATCAAACATTTGATCTTTTCATATAAAGTCAATAATAAAACCAACTCTCATATTTAAGATTCTCAGTAACTTTTTCTTAGAGCATTTAATGAAGTTTTAATTTTGCTTTTTACATGTCAGATTAGCAAACTGGAGAATATGGCAACTTCACTGAAAAATTTAGATCAAGAACATAATGCCAATGAAAGTTAAAAAAACCCCCAAACTATCTGATACTCTGTTGTGCAAGACCAAAAATAAAATGGCTTAATAATATGGATTCTTCTTTTATAAAAAAACTCACCAACTTCAGCACAATCTCTAAGATAAAAAAAACTAACTCAAATTTACAATTGAGGAATTAAGGTAGAGAGGTTAAATCTTTTCAAGTCATATATTAACCTGGTAGGGAACTGTTGGAGTAAACATTAGTGTTTACTCCAGCAACCTAAGTTTGCTGGAATATGCTTCAACACGATCATATTGGGTCTCTAAGCAAAAAGTTTCTCATTAATAAGACAAAACAATAATCTGGTCTTTGAAAATCCATATGTATTTAAGACACCTTACCTGTTTAAATCTACAATGTATTTATGTACACTCTGAAAAGCTAAATAAAATCTTGTCAAAATTTCAATGTTGTTTTCACGAAATTCTTCATCTAAATCCAGTAACTCAGGCTTGGCTTCCAGCTTGCCTTCACATGTCTCAGGCCCCTGAAAAACAAAAACTCACCTTTATAGACAATATTTAATACTTTTTTCTCTACTTGACTTCTCTACAGTAGGACACAGACCATGTACAACCACCCCTGTGTGCAAACCAGACTTACCATTCCTTACCAAAACAAGGATCTGTAGTTTTCTAACCTAATTTATGGTAAAATATTGATTCCATAAAGATGAGTTTTACACATTGTTACAATCTGCAGTGACTTTAAATATGATTTATCCAATATAACCAATGGAAAAGAATAGCCAATGCTTTCAGTAAAGCCCCAATACACCTGAAAGCACTGGGTGCTTTCTGTAGTGCTATCTCCCCGATGGGATTTTTTCCTTTACACATTTCTTCTAGTTGATTTCTCAGATAGAAACTATAACGTTGAGGGGTCACAAAGCTTAGTACCTTCTCATACATTCAAACTGCTTGAAAATATTAGACATGTTTTTTTCCACAAACTCTACATCTAGCTCAGCACTCGTCTTCTGAATTAATGCAGAAACTTTCTCATTAACAATCATGGGGGAAAAGGAGTTGGGATGAAGAACCTGACTTCTTTAAAGCAATAGTACAACTTTCCTTACCCTTTACCACTGTTATATTTCTCATAAGCACCATGCAATCTTACCATCACCAACTAAATGAAAATAATGCTAAAGTTTAATTGGAAGTATTATTAGAATTTAATTGAAAATATCCAACTGACAATTTGAGTTTTAAAAAGTATTCTTCTGCTTCTCTTTATGTGCAAAATATCTACATAAAACAAAGAATAAAAGCAGATGCCAAACTGCCATTGAAGTTCAAATGGACAAAGTAAATAGTTTCAACTTTTCAAATCTCAAATCTCTCCTCATAAAGTAATTTTAAGAATTGTGTATTGTCCTAGATTGCAAGGCAATGTGTATTCTATTTGCCATCTGTTAGAGGTGGGGCAGTTATCTTCTGTTAATTGGGCAGTTTTCTTCATCTCTTCCACAAACCAATCCTCCCTTGGGGGGACATCTGCAGTTAATGTGCCAGTGAGTGTCACTGTATGGCTGGTAAAAACTACAGCATCCCGTGGTGAGATGCTCCACCCAGGGGGAGGAGCCAAGCATTGCTACCTGGATATAATCTCAGATTTTGGGACACCAGGGCAGCCATTCCATTGGATTCCCAGAGGTGCAGCTGTCTCTTCCACTGGATCTTCAGAGGAAGACTGATCCTTCTACAGGATCACTGCTCCAGCAGAACCACACCTGCCACTCCAGGAGAACTGCAGCCACCATTCCAATTGGACTGCTACCAACACCCTCACCCACAGGGTGTCAGGCTGTATTCTGACTCTGTCAGCGTTGTTTTGTTTCACTGTTGTTTTATTTTTATTTTCTTCCCTAATAAAGAACTGTTATTCCTGGTTCTATATCTTTACCTGGGAGCCCCCCTTAATTTCAAATTTATAACAATTTGGAGGGAGGGGGTTTACATTTTCCATTTTAGGGGAGGCTCCTGCCTTCCTTAGCATACACCTGTCTTTTCAAACCAAGACATAGAAGGGGTATATGGGATATACAGAAGGGGTGCATTTGCAGTAAAAATATCTATAAATTCTCTAATCTCTGCTTTATCAGTATGACTTCTGTGGATTTATTTGGTTTTAACAGCACACTTATGCTTTCTTAACATTCAAAATACTGAGGCTTTAAGGATTACTGTATTTCTTACCAATTACAGCTATCTGCTGCTAAATTTTCAAGTAATTTGTGTACAAAAAATAAGACTTCTACCAAGCACTTAGATCTAAAGGCAACTGTGAAATCATTTGTGCTCTGGATTTTCAGTATCTAAGCCTCACTGAGCCTGAAATTTACAACTTTTACTACAATGAAATTGAATCAAATTTCAGAAGTGCCTCCCTTACTTTATTATTACAATTTCTTGCATTGTACAGTCCAAATAAAGTCAGATTACACAGTCTCTGTTGTTCCTTCTTAATCATGCTGGAAAATGACAGAGGGAACTTAGTACTGCAAGCCTAATTCTGAAAGGGAAATAAGGGCTTTCATGGACACTTTTCCTTGACTTATTTATTTATTTATTCAGCCCATGTGACAAGTCCAGAGGAAGAACAATCACAGCACTGTCAGCCAGGAAAGCAGAAAGCAGTTTTCATGGCTGCAAAGAATAAGCTACAGATTAAAAGAAGAAAGATGGGCATACTGCCCACGGCACTGCTCTGAAGGAAAACAACCAACCATGCAGGCTCAGAACCTGCTGGAGGAAGGTTAATTTAGTGCTCCTGCAGGAATTACTACTACTACTACCTCCCCAGAATCCAATACTCACATTTTATATAACTGGTATCTATCAAAATTCACAGGCCAGATGACTCATCAAACATTTTGGAAAATGTAGTAGTAATAAACACAATAGTCAGGAATGGCTGTTTCACAACCCAAAACATCCTCATGTGGGACAGAAATGCTTTAAGTAGTTGAACAATAAAAGGATTTACCTTGAAATAACTGAAATCAAATATGATGTCTCCATACTTCTGCTGATCAGCTTTGTCCTTTAGCCTGAAAACACCAGGAATAAATTCGGAAAGTCTCAGAAGTTCTGCAATGATGGCATTTCCACAGGAAACAATCCGAAGAATTGCCTGACCACAGAGATTGTTTTCAGCCAGAAAATCCACCATTGTGGAGCTGGATGTGACAGAGCAGCAGAAATTCTGATTCTGATCCTTACTCTAGGTTACTGCAAGCAGAAATCCTGATGAAGAAACCAGCCGCGCCATTAATAACCTGTAAAAACAAACCCACACACATCCAGAGTGGTTTATATTCATGTTTTTAGTAGTTTAATTTGTGGATATTTAAGCACACTTTCCAATCTTTCAAATTATGAAATCTAAATTATCCACAGCTTTATAAAATGAAACAAATGCACAGAATTAATTTTCAGCATGTACACTGAGTTTGAGAAGTGACCTGTGTGAGCAGGCAAGGGAAGTGTGATGATCTGGAGAGCAGCTGAAGAACACTATTGAAAAACGAAACAGACACAAATAGCGAAGCAATTATGACCAGGAGAGGAGACTGGGCCCAAGGAAAGCAAAACCACTTCACAAAATGTGTTTTTAAGAGCCCCTTTAAAAGTGCAAGCGAAGTGATCATAATGGGTTTTAGTAATAAGGAAAACTTTCTTAGGAGATGGAAATGACACAGCTCCCTTCCTTCCTTTATTGCTGAAGGACGAGCTTCCATGCTGTGCTTGCGTTTCCTGCTCAGTTTCATTCGTTTCCCCGTTTCCTGCGGGACTCGGCGTGCAGCACCAAAAATAAGCGTCCGTGCTTCAGAAACATTTACGGGAAGTTGTGACCAGGCTTGACTTTTCAGCAAACACTTCCCGAACCACCGCGATACATTTCAGATGACAGCGAGCTGTCCCAAGACAGTTCCGACCCAGAACGAGCGCCCGGAGCCCTCCCAGGTCCCCAGTGCCGCGGCAAGCTCGGCTCTGCTCCACAGTGCGCACAGCGGGCCCCGGACCGGCAGCGGCCGAACAGGCTCCGAACCCGCTCCGGTCCGGTCCGGTCCGGTCCTGTCTCGTCCCGTCCCGTCCCCTCCCCTCCCCTCCGAACTCACGGTTTGCGCCCGGGCGGCCCCGCTCCCTCAGCGGCTCCCGCCGGCGCCCGCCCCGCCCAGCGCGCTCACCTTGCCCCGGCAGCGCCCGCGGGCAGGGACAGCGGCGGCTGCGGGCACAGAGGATGGAGGGAGGGAGGGTGGGAAGAATGGGAGGGAGACGGCGGCGCTCCCTACGACGTAGCTGAGCCCTCTCATCACATGACGGCGCCGGCTGATGAGGCGGTTCCGCCTGCCCCGGTGCCCGGCGCTGCCGCCTGCCTGCCTGTATCGCCGGGAGGGCGGCGTGGGGCTGCCCTTGGGGCAGCCGCACTCAGCCTGCGAGGACGAGGTGAGCAGCGGCCGCTGGCGAGCGTGGCTGTCCCCGCCGGCCCCGGCCCCTCCCCGGGTGAGGGCAGCGCTCCCCGGCGGCGTGCGGGAGCGGCGGCGGGAAGGGTGCGGGGCCGGGTCTCGGTGCGGGACTGCCCGGCCTGCCCTGCAGCGGGTGAGGCGGCTCTGGGGCGCGGAGCCTCCGGCTCGGCGGGTGCTGCCCCCCCCGCCCGTACAGGGAAGAGTCTCCCTGTGGCCGCTCGTCACCGAGTGAGCCTGGGGCTGGACACTGCTCCTGCTGCTCAGTGAGCACTTGATACCTGTAGAGCTGCTGTTACAGAAGCAAATAATACTGTTTTCTTACCTCTGCTTCATAGTTTGGGATATTGAAGCATAGAGTTTAGGTATTTCCGCAAATATTTAAAATAGCGAACAGAATAGAAACTAGATTTTTGTGGTTCTTTATCCTGTCTGGACCATTTCATCACTTGCTGAAAGAAAAAAAAATGTCCCCAGTAGTTTCCTATGCAGCACGGAGTTTGCTGGTTGTGTTTCCTGCAGTGAGGGGCTGGGGGTTGCACATGATAAGGGTGCTTTGAGGCACCCACTGAAGTTTCCTTCCATTTCCTGGCAGAAAAGAGTGTGGTGGAAAAAACACTGCAGTGAAACCAGTTTCAGGGAGGAATGTGCCCTCCCTTGGAAGGCAGAATGGACAGCTCCAAGCTGAAGCTGAATTCACTTAGAAAGTTCAAGAGTGAAATCTTTGCCTTGGGATCTATAGGAGAGCTGAGGAACAGCTGACTGGCTCAAAAGAGCCAGCTGGGAAGTGATGGGGGAACAGGAGCTGTAGGCCCTGAAGTGGCAGAGTATAGGAGATAAAAGGAAAGCAACATGTGCCAAACATGCTCCACTGCCAGGGTTTAGAAGTTGTTGAGACAATGCTGGATCCTGGGGTGGTGGCCATCTACTTTTCTCTCCCTATTTTCCTTTTCTTTTCTTTTCTTTTCTTTTCTTTTCTTTTCTTTTCTTTTCTTTTCTTTTCTTTTCTTTTCTTTTCTTTTCTTTTCTTTTTCTTTTTCTTTCTTTCTTTCTTTTTCTTACATATTCTTCTCAAAATGTGTTGTAAGTCAGACTGAAAACTTCCAGTGTCTTCTTGTGTCTGGAGAAGTTAAAGTTTGCTGAGCTCAAGTTTGGGAAATGCTTTATTTTGGTCTGGATGTTTTAAATTTTGCCAAGTACCTTATTCTACTTGAATGTTCCAAAGTTTGCAAATATAAGTTTATATTATTGTTTTTGAGTCTCCTGGTAATTTGATTGTTTTTTCCATGCACTGCCCAGGGTATATCCCACTGCCTTCCTCTGAACCCCTCAGGTGGGCTGGGGCAGTACACAGGATTGTAACCAGCTTCCAAGAAAAATAATCTTTTATTAAAAAACAAAAAAAGGAAAATTAATCCAAAAGAAATTACTTTCCAAAAGACAAACTGAGGTGAACCTACCACTGGAATTGTTTGATTTAATGTCATAACCAGTAACTTCTGCTCCTGTGTAGTTTGCTCATGAGCATGAAGGAGCCTTTTAAACTTTTCAATGTTGGGGGTTTTTTTTGTTTTTTATTTTTCAGATTCCTGCTTTCACAGTGTGTGTCTGTGAAATTTCCAAAAGAACAGCAGGCTTTCTCAGCAAGATTTACCAAGTTCAAGAGGGGAATTAGGCTCTATTTGTTAACTTTGATGCACAAAATGGGCTCAGAAAGATGAAGCTGCTAACATTTGACTATTCAGTAGTGTACGTTTGGATCACAGAGGTTCTATACAAACAGTCTTGCTAAGATGGCAAACAAGTACCTTAAAAAAAAGTTAATATACTAGATTAAGGAATTTGTTATTAAATAGTCAAGAGCATCCTTTTTCTTTACTTTCAGGGAGTTCTATAAGGAACTTTTGCCTTGTCTTCTGTTGTCAGTTTGACAGCTCTAAAGCTCTGTGATGATAGCAGTCACAGTCTTCTGTCAGGGAGAACATGAGCTGACATAACAAGAGGTGTAGTTGAAGTCTCCTGCATCTGGGGAAAGATGCACCTTTAGAAGGGGATAGAGAGGAAGACAAATTTGCATGTAATTAGCAAGTTTAGTTTGTGGTGAGGTTGAACTGTTGTTAAAATGTTGCTGGAAGCACATGACCTAAAGATGGTGTAATAAAAGATTGTACTGACTGGCCAAGCACATTTTATAAATGGAAATAAAAGGAAAATGATAGGAAATAAACATTAGGAGACAGCAGGTATTCAGGTCTCCTAGTCTGCATGGTACTTGTGAGGAATGTGGCAATGTTCACGTTAGGGGGAGCACAAGGTGTAGTTCTGGAGCCTCAGGGAAAGCAGTAGAGAGAGATACAGCCTTAGGTATACAAAGCTTGGGAAGAGCACTGTACTTTCTATACATATTTTCCAGATTGCTGTTAGATTATAGCCCGTTAAAGGCTGTTATTGATAGAACAACTCTTCTCTCTCTGGTATACCCCAAATTTGTTTGTGGATTCTGCTCTCTATCTTCCCCAATGGCATCTCAGTATAGTTCTTGAACATACTAGTTATTCTTTACATGAACTAATGCAGTAGTTCTGTCTAAGAGTTCTGCTTTGCTGCGTCTGTTTTTGTTTTTTTTTTTTTTGGTGTAACTAAAGCTGAAGCAGAATTTTTCTGATCTGCAACTTGAAGTATCAAATTCTTCACACCAGGTTCATGTTTGTCACAGTAGCTATGTGACTGAGTGGGTTATGGCAAAGCATGAAGAAGGAAGAGCAGAAATTAAGAATTTTTGAGAAGAAACCAGTGGATGTGAGCAGTGTGGATAGGAACAACATAAGCAAAAACACTTAAAGGTTCTAATGACAGAGCAGCTAATCCCCCTAAGGGTGTAGGCTGCAGGTGTGTATTGCAGAGCCAGGGGGTGGTAAAGAAGATGAGCAATGGTACCTGGGTGACTTTATTTTGTGCTAATGGAAGATGGGTACCAAAAGCTTGTAACATATTTGGCAGAAGTAGGCAGCATTTTATAGGTGGGCTTTTATTTAAAAATGATGCTAGATGTTTTACCCTCAAGTACATTCTTAGTAGAGTGACTCTTTGTTAGATTTTTTCCAAGGGCCAGCTGCTGGTGACACTAAATCGAATGGGAGAAACCATATTTCTTCCTAGGCTAATTGATTACATGCCTAGATAACCCAGACAAGTTTTTGGGCGTGTGGGCTTTTTTGGATCTTCTCTTGCATCTGAAATAGAGCAGTAGTTTTAAAGCAGATGTAATTGTGGAGTTTGAACTTCACTGTGGTTTAGTGGTAGAAATGAGCAGAGGAAAATGCCAGTTGCTTTTAGTGGTGTAGTTTTGTTTAATACTGAATTGAAAACCTGTGATGAACTGCACTTTGACTGGGATTACTGGTATCTTGGGAGCTGAGTTTTCATCCCTGCTCCCTAATGCTTCAGTGATTCTGTTGACACTGCTTTATGTTTAGCTATCTATTAGAACTTATGTTTTCTCTCCCAAATTCTTTGTGTGCAAACTGCTTTTAATTTGTTCTCTCTGTTGTTTCTAGACTAACACTTTCAAGATGTCAGATGGTCCAAGAGTCTCGTTCAATGCAATTGATTCAGCTCTTTCTTCTTTGAAAAACTGCCAGTCCTACATCAACTCTGGGATGGATGTGGCTACTCAGGTTGCCCTTGACCTTGTGGAAAGTTCCAGTAAGTATATTCTCTCTTGTATTGCATTCTGAATCATCTGGGGCAGATGAGTCCCAGACCTGTGTATTTTGACTTAGTTACTATTAATATCAATCGTTATTATAGCTCTTCTGGCCTGGCCAGGGTGTTTTCATTACAATCATTTCACTTAAATGAAAAATTTCATTTAAATGATAAATTCAGTGAAAACATAAATACCAGACAAACATTGTCCTTGCTTTTGTGACAGCCAAGACTAATTGTGTTCCAGTGATTGTTACCCTACAGCTTTGTAGAAACTTTAAAGTTACTGATTGAGATGGAGAAGGCCCCTCAAGTGGCTGAATAAAAAGAGTTTTCATTATCATACTGCTTCTCTGTGTGTGTTTTATTTGACATTCAGGGCAAAATGTATTAAAATAATGCTAAAGATCTTGAATACAAAGCTTGAGACACCCATTAGGGGATGCAGGTTTTTAGATGCTGTCTCTCCTGTAAATCAGGCCTTTTTTAGGGAGCTTCAGTTTGGACATTTCCAAAGTGGGGTACTTTACATCTCTAATTACTGCCCACAGTCTTGTCATTGCTATTTCACAATGAAAGGAGCACTGCAAAGCTACTTTTCAAGGACAAACATTAGCTGACCCATTTCCCTATCTTGGATCTGTGTTAATGTTTTCACTAGGGAAAAATAAAAAAACTTTAAAGCTCCAAACCCCTGATAGTTTCAATAAAGAGTGGGGAACAAGAATCTCCTGAAAGAAAAGCTCTGCTGTTCATTATAAATCTTGCACTCAGCTAAGCCAAGGATTACGTACAATCAAGATTGATGGCTTTCTCATTGTCTGGTGTGATGGTTCTCTCTCCTTTCACCTTTTTATCCATACTGCTGTCAGAGATAATTGACATGCCATTTCTAGCAGGAAGAGGAAATGGAAAGCTTGTCTGAACAGTCACCTGGGGATCCCCTTTGACGTAAACCTCGTGTAACCAGTTCCATTTCCCTCTGCTTTAGCAGTCACCATCTCCTACTTTGTCGTAAGCAATGCATAGAAATACATCGAATGTACTGAATTCTTTCATCCCCAAGACCACAGAAATTAATTATTTATACAAAAATTAAAAGTTTTTTTGTTAATCACACTTTTCAGTAAAGCCCCTGTTGCATTCCTATTGGGAAGGTTGTAAGGCAATTTAAGCTCATTCCTGTGCAGGAATGAGGAACAGCTGTTGGCACTGCTAATTTAAACCCTCTTGGTTGAACTTGCTTTACTTACCTACTTGGAATAGTTCTGTAGACTTAAAAATCTCTTGGATTTTTATGGATGGACATCGATGTCAAATACTTGAACCATAAGGTTTATTCTGTGTTTTTGGAATTAGCGAAACCTGCAATTTCATGTTGACTGATCTGCTGATTATGGTAAGAATATGCTGGCCCAGGACAAATCTGTCATATCCATGACAGACATCCATTCCCAGCTTTGCTCAAAATTGTTGGGTGTAAATTTGATCAGCTTGCGGAGGATGGTAGTTTCAGGTGACTCTTCAACAGAACTTTCTCAAGAATATGGGATTGTAAAGTATGGAGAGCTGTGGATATTTGAATGAAGAAATCTTAACTCGTGATAATCTCCATGCTTCCAGTCCAACAGCTGCTCTGTAGATGGGGTGTTACTTTTGTCTGGTTGGAGTCCAAGCTGGGAGGATTGTCCAGTACAAATGGGAAATAACTTGGAGGTCTGGAGAGTATCCTAACTACAGGCAAGATAAGAATTTCTTAGCATTAAACTTTTGAAAAGCATTAAGAATGAACAGTTAGGGTTTTGTCTAATTAGCTGAATGGGTTTTCTGTAGAAAGCAAGATGCTGCCTTGATGTTGGGGACATTGTTTCAATCACACATCACTTCCCCAGTGTGAAGTGTAGAGGCCATAAAATGTGGAATAGCTGTTTTTGGGAAGCAGTTATTGCAGGTGAATTCTAATCTTAAGGATCAAAAGAAAGAGCTACCTTTTCTTCAAAAACTTGCTGAAATGTCATGGTCAGCTGCTGCCCATGGCTGTTTGCCATCTGTATTACAGAGCAGTGATCTTCCTGTAGCACTATCAGGATCTGCTTGAGAATTCCTCCTGTTTTCTTACCATCCTTTGAAGGGTTTTTCTGCTCACTGCTGTGTACAGAACAGGCCCAGGGGTCCTAAAAATGTCAGTGATACAATTCTTGGCATGTTCCCTAGATAAAGTTAGAGTTACAGCTCTGGCTTTTCTTTCTTGTCTGGTTATTACATAACCTGCTCCTTCTGCCAGCAGAGTTTACCTCAATTCTGTCTGCTTACTCCATTTGTCTGATTCCCTGTCCCAGGGCTGCCTCTGCACTTTTCTTCATGCAGTGTGCAGCTCTGCATCTCATATGTTCAATGTCCTCCTTTTCTGGCTGTTTTCTCATCTCCAGTTGATTGAGATCTAGTGTCATCATGCCTGTTCAGTACTAATTAAACAGTAGTTGATAATGTAGGATCTTCTAACCCTGTGAGATTATCCACATTACTTTTACTTATATCACTGCTCACTTAGAATGGTTTTAACAAGAACAGCTCTAAATGTTGCTGAGGGTTGTGACATCAGAAGAAGCATGGAGCATTCAGATGTGGCAGTTAACCTTGTTTTATGAAATTATTGCCAGCCTTTTGATAGACAGTTGGATGAGTTGATATAGAATATCCACTATTCTTTGGAGTGACTTTCTAAATCCATTGCAGCAGCCTAAAACAGTCAGAGTTGAACATTCTAAGTTTGTTCATCCCTGAGAGAGGGGCCCTTTCTATGCAAGTTTCTCTGTCATTGATCTAAAACTTCTATTGGAATGGTATAAACTCCAGTATGAAAATGGACTCTGTAGATGTGCTTGATTATCAAATTATTTGGTTAATTTGTTTTCTTTGTTCCTTCTTTTTTTCCTAGCCTGTTTTTCCTTGGAAATTCAAAGGCTATTTTTCCTTGGAAATTCAAAGGCAGGATTCCTGCAGTATCATACCATAACATGAATCTTGACATTGATAAGGTTCTTGTGCATGAAATGATTACAGTGTAATTGTTCTGGGATCCAGAAATCAACCTGCTGACACCTGTGCTTCTGAAATGTTTATGGTCTCTTAGTTTCCATGGTATTAGAGATCATTGTGCTTCATAAAAATAATCCAAACCTGAGGTACTTGTCCTGAGAACAGGCTGTAGCAGATAGGCTGGGATGGCACTTTGTGACTTGCTTGAGTAAGAGGAGTGAGCATGAAGGTCCTCTGACTGAGGAAATAAGCAGGATAAACTCTGCCTTGCTGCCCTGTTCTTGTCAAGGCAAGATAAGCCATAAGATGTTTTCTTGCACATCCTGCCTTCTGTCACATACAGAGGGTGATTTGGTCAAGTCTCTAGCTCACAGTGGCCCTGTAATGGTCAAAGCTGTGGTCTGTGCTGCAGGGACACTTCATGAGAAATCAGATCTTGGTTTTCACTCTTAGGTCCATGTATCTGTGAAGGTTCTTGTGAGAAGAAAGCAAACAGTTTTATATGCACTGTAAGAATACAGGTTTTTTCTTAGTGGAGAACCTAAACGTAGATTTTCTTTTTCTGTTATCATGTTGGAATATAAGTGTAGAATGTCAAAGTCCATCCTGGAGATAAATGGCTTTTCACTGACACCATACAGAAATGTTTTCTAGTTATGCGAAGGCAGAAAATGAAGAGAGGCCAATGATGCATGAAGTTCATCCTTCTGTGTTAGACTCTGCTCGATGCTTCCTGTGAAACTGCAAGGATTCCCTCATGATACCATGCTGTTCACAGAGAAAGTTTTATTCTAACCCCAGTTTTTTCTCTGCCAGAAGCTGTTTGTTCACTGATCTGCTTTGTTGCTACACCAGTGTCTGTGGTGTTGACTGGTGACGTGCAGAAACTCAGTGTAGGCACCAAAATTATATCTTTCTTGGGAAGTTCTTTTCCTGGTGCCCAAAGTAAGCTTGTATTTTGTGGTATGGGAAAGAAAATGTTCCATATTCCTTTCTCAAAAAGACTAATTTTGTTTTCCTTCAAATCCCTTTCTTAAGATTAATTATTTTAGAGAAGATATGCTTTTAATCCTAACTTATGCTTCTATTGTGCTATGCTTCTTGTATTGTTTTACAGATATTTAACCTTTCAACTAACATTGAGAAAGATATGGTTTTTGAAAGTAGATAAGTATGTGGAGTATGTACACTTGGAGTATTTCTTATTCAAGTAATTTTATTCTTTGAAGCAAGAAAGACTGGTTGAGTTCTTGTGAAATGCTTTTCTGAAAACAAAAAAGTTACATTTTTTTGCACTATGCTCTGCAGTCAATATAAAAATTTTGAGAAGGGAGAGTTGGATTATTTTTTTTTTTACCTCTCTTTACTTGCAATGTTTATATCCAGCACTGATGAGCCTGTTGCTGGAAGGCACTGGTTGGCTCTGGAAGCTGCTCTTCAAAGCAGTCCAAAAAAGGAGAATTTGGAAATGTGCCTTGTTTCAAAATCTGGAAAAATATGACTTGTAATGAAAGATTTTTGTTCTTTTATATTTATCCAAACCCACTCTGACTGTAGTCTGTAATTTTACAAAGTGGGAAGAAACAAATATGTAGTGTTGTTACTATTTCCTAGCTGTAATTTTGACTGCAAGAAGAGCACAGTGCAGTGAGGGAAAAGCAGCTAAATTAAGCTGTAATAAGCTATATTAAGCATCTGTATTATTGTCTTAAGCAGCATGCTTTTGTTCTGATAGCTCTTTTTCAGTTTGGGTGCTCATTAAGCTGGGTGTATCCAAGTATTTTTGTTCCTCAGCTTCAGAAGTTCCAAGGACAGAGAAACCCTTTAGGTGGCAGCAGAAGCTTTGCTTTTTGCTTCACCTGCTGTGGCACTCTGGAACTCACTCCTAGGATGGATCTGGAGGTGTTGCTGCATGCTCTTGCATTTAGTGACAATAGAATATAAATGGAGGATTCAGATGAATAGAAAGAGAATTTGTATTATCAGATCAATACAGATCATTGCAATAAATTTATACATTTATTCTTGCATGAAGCTGCTATGTTGTGGTTGATCTAGAGAGTATGAACCAGACTGAAATCCAGGCTTGATTTAAAGCTTAGCTGAATAACTGGACAGAATAACTGTCCTTAGTGTGTTCTCATGGATATGTACTGACAGTGTGCACCTGAGCAGAAGGTCAGAGCTGGACAGACCTGAATTTTGTCAGAACTCCTACGAGTGCTCAGATAAAAACTGCACAGTTTTATTTCACAGCTTTTGGTAGGTGGTATTTACATAGTGTCTGGTGTCAAATACATGCATATGTATGTGTGAATATTTATTCCATTTTTTTATGTGTCTTTCTAAGGCAGTGGGTAGTTTTCTCCCCCAAAGGTCATTGTGAGTCAGAGAGATTTGCAGCCACCTGGTGAGTTACCTCATGTACCCATAGTTACTATAAATTTCTCTGTCCTACACCTCATAAAATCTCAGTAGTCTTCAGAATAGATCATAAGTGGGATTTAAATGCTGTGCAGACCTTTTTGGAGACCCTCTGTGCACTAGTGATGTTAACCTTGAGAGAATGAGTGAGCTTACGGCCGTGAGTTATAGGCTTGAAATTGCCGGGTGAGGTTCTTTGGCCTCTGCTATGCATGAGATCAGAGCAGAATGATGCTGATGGTCTGCTGCAGCTTAGAAATACTGTGAAGTACTGCAGAGGTCCTGTGTGGGCTCTTTAGCACAAAGATAAATCAACCTTTTTGAACAAAAGCCAAAGAGGAATATTTTATCTGAGTAATTTACTGTATGAAAATATTCTCTGTAGTATATAAATCTGTCATTTTCTTATCATCATATTTCTGCTACAGAAATGTGGCAAGAAGAAAATACTACTAACTCCTGCTTAAATGCAGAGGCATACAGTATATATAGAAAGTAGTGTGGGCTTTGAAGAACCCATTCTGAAGGCTTTAATTTTTATCAATTTAAATAGATCAGAATTTATCTTTCAGTGATCTAATTGTGTGCATAAAAATTAGGGAAGGAGGAGGAACCCACAAAAGCAGAAAAAAATTTGGGGTTGGTAGCATTCAGAAAGATTGGGAATATAAAGCAATTGTATTTCTTTTCTTGATTCTTTCCACTAGGAAAAGATTATCTGGGTAGAAAGTGAGCATTGTGCTGACATGTTCTTAGTGTTTGGTCAAAACATGAAAGGAGCCCTTATGTAGATGTGATCATTCTGAAACTTCATCCAGAACACCAGAGCATTATGAATAGACATAGGACACTTTTCAAAATTTTAATTTTCCTTTCTTTTCCTGTCTCTTTGTCTCTTCAAGGATTCAGGACCTTGTTATTAATTTTTACCTTGTTTTTTTTTGATACTCACAAACTTTGTAAGTGAACATAGACTTAATTACTAGAGGTTTTTAGTACTTTCAGTTAAAAAAAAACCCTCTGACTCAAATCCAGGTATTATGACATGTTTTGTGAAATTTATACCAATGCTATACAGCCCTGATGCTCCAGTGAAGAATGAATATTGTAATATGTACTGATTAAATTCCAGGAATTTAAAGAGGAATGTTTGCTTTTTCAATTAGAATTGTGTGTAAGACTTTTGTGTTCCTTACTGACACTGAAACCTATGAAAAATGCCATCCTTTGGAGGATAGGCAGGGGTTGGTGGTCTGAATTGGAGATTTAAAATACTTTTAATTATAATTTTCATAGATTATTTTGTTCCCCTTCTCATTTTGTTTACCATTTTCTCTGAAGAAGAACAAGGAACACATTATATGAATGAGACAAAATAACTGAGGTACTCTTGAGTCCAATTTTTCTGAGTCCTCAAGGCTGAGACTAACTGTGCTTTCAAACTGGCATCACACTATGGCCTTGAGGAAGTCACTGGAGTTCACAAAACATGAATTTGCCGTCTGTAAAAAAAGGTGTCAGGAATGTTTTGTGAGGATGTATGAATATCTCAAACTCCTGTGTAGATATTCACTTCTGGTTTAGCTTATGATATCTGTGCCTGGGGAAATTATGTTACAAGAGTCTAAAAATAATGTCAGTTGTCTGTAGTGGTGGTAGGTGATTGGAAAAAGTAGGAGATAGGTAGCCAGGAAAAATATGTGTACAGGGGAAATAAGAGGCAGCAGAAGACAACAGACCAGCAAAGATATCATCCTTGGCTTTTAGTGAATTGACAAACAGGAATTGTCACAACTGTTGGTGTGATCACAATTACAGGTGATATGAAATGGTTTGAACCACTAAAATACACACAGGGTACTAAATGAAGATTTGCATTGAGATGAAGCTTATGAGTGAGACACAACCATGTCTGCAGGAGGGTAGTCTGGGGATTATTAGTGGGATTAATACTATGTGAAGAGAGAAAATTTTACACTGATTCAAAAATGTGCTACTAGAACTGCTTACAGAAAGAAAATTTACAGTGAAACTCACAGTTCTGCAAGAGGTAGGCTGAAGAATCCATCCTATCTCTGAATAAACTGTTCGACCTTGTGTTTTCTTTTGTGTTGCAGTTTTCAGGCACTGGATCTTACATTTCTATCTGATAATCAAAGAGCCCAATGTGTTCAGAAATCTTCAAGATGTTAGTGGTAGATCATGAACAAGTCACCTTTAGCATTTTCAACTTCACAAGTTGAGCTGTTTTAGTCAGTCTTGGTGTAAGACCCACTTTCCAGGCATGAGTAATTTGTGTTGTTCTTTGAAATACTGAGAGAGCTTATTGAAGGACAATGCAATTAACAGGATTTAGTCTTTGCCTGAATTATACACTATGTGCTGTTAAAGATAGGGATGCATCTGCCAAATTGTCAGCATACAGCCAGCCCCTTCTTAAAAAAACCTAAAAGCCAGAACAATCCCTGTACTCCTCTTAGGCATTGAACAAGGGTCTGCCATTACTGATGAGCATCATACAGCAAACCTGGTGTGTAGGGCACGTGGTCAGCAAGTCACTGCTGTCACTCAGGCTGCCCAGCCACCCTCAGGCAGTGTTTGTGTTTGGTGAGTTCCCAAACTGCAGTTCCCTCTAATGACTGGGGAACTTATGCTCTTTTTCTTAATTGTTGTTTCAGCTTGGGGTTTTTGTCCTTGCTAATGGACCTTTATGCCAATAAAAAACCCCAATAGCTATGAGTCTGTTTGAGCTGCTATTACATGAAAGGAAGGGAGAAAGAAAGTGAGAGGTGACCCCCAAAGATGGTGATCACTGGGAAGATAGCACTTGGACATAGAGAAAGAATCAAAAGTCAGCTAGCAAATGCTCAGGAGAAAAAAGTGGGAATGGGGGAGCTGGATGAGAAGGAATAGAAGGGAAGAGGAGTAAGTGGTAAAGAAATATGTCATGAAGGACAAGGAGAAGTAAGAAATAGGAAAGCTTCTTCAACAGGGTTAAGCAGGACAGTGTGCTGATCAGTCTTTAGATGACAAAACTTAATTGAATGCCTTCTTAATAGTGTTTCCATGCAAGCAACTTCTGTAGTTGCCACAAAGGTGTTAGCTTTTACAAAGGGGAAGAGTAGTCTGGCATATAAATGGAAGGAGGACTGGTCCATGTGGATGAGAGTGAGGGGATAGATGTGATCATTCTGGTTAGTGCCATGCTAAAGCTGTTTTGCATATGTGTGTGTGAACCTTTTGCCTTTTTGACATTATCAACAGATACTATAGAGTGCTTCTGAAACATGCATCTGCAGTAGCGCTCAACAGAAGGTGACAATCTCAAAGTGCTCCCTAAATTACATATAATGAATTTCCTATTAAAAAAGACTTAACAAAAGGAGGCAGCTGGCTTAAGGAGAAGGTGGCAGATGAAGAGAACAATTCAAAGAAGTGTTCACACATTAAGGAAGTAATTTTAACAGGCTTTCCCCAGACTGTAAGTGGGAATGGAATTATACATTGCATGTAAATGTCAAGTGACAATAATATCTTCTGAGTTAAATCAACCTTGCAACCTCTTTCCTATTTTTCTTCAAATGAATAAAGTTTAACTTGTGATTTCCTTACTAATCATCTTAGTAAGCAGTGGGTGAGTAGACATTTACTGCATGGGTAGATTAATGTGACATTTTCACAAGACTTCATTTTTTGAAGTTTATTACTTGTGGGTGTGGATCTAATTCACAGCTGTTTTTGAGAGAATGGTATGCCATAACTCATTCAAATTCTATATTTTCTTTGATATTTTTAGATTTTATCCATGCTTTGTTAGAGGTGTGTAGTCTGACCTGATATCTCAAGGTAATCAAGTCTTCTCTGCTGAATAGTTTCATGTACAGACTTGGCCCAATCACTTTTCTAGAAAAAAACAGATTTTAAATAGAACAAAATTCAAAAACATATTAGTGTAAAGGAGAGAAAATTCTCTCAAATAGTGCATGCTAGCCACAAAAATCTCAAGCATAGTCCTATGGTTCTGAATTTAATTTATTTTAATAACACAATGACTAATAGCTATGTCATAGTTTACCAGTTCTGGTTAAGCTGAAACAGAGGCAACCTTTTACTTCTTATCTGGTTACAGAACATTTCCACATTCAGTTTCAATTTATATTCCTGTTTTTTTGAAAACTACCCTTTGAGAACCCATGAGGCCCCTCAAAGCTCCTTCTTGCCTACTATGGACAAAGATAACAGCATTATATAAAAAACACACTGAGAGATCATAATCTGTGGTGTACTGTAAGCCATCAAACAATTCCTGTTTCTTCTCAAAATCATAAATATTTTTGTCTGTATAAGAGACCTAGGCAATACAGCCTTGCATTGCTTTTTTTTTTTTTTACACAGAGATACGCATTTCCCACATGATAAGAAAGTAGCAACTCCTTGTAATATGACAATTTTTTAATATGAATTTTGTGGGAAGTGAAATTTCAGCAATGGAAAGATTAAGCTCTGTCACTTACCAGCATTCAGGCAGCAGAATGAATGCCACATACCAGCAATCCATGCCAAAAAGAGATCTGCCAATTCACAGAAGAGGTTTTATGCAAAGGAAGCCTGCTAGAGGCAGAAAGAAATGCTGGTTTTCATTACACTTAAAGTTTGTGTGCAGTCTTTGCCTTTGCCTTGTCTGTGTAAGAGGATTATGTGGGTTGGGTTTTTTTGTGTCAGGGTTTTGGGGTTTTTTCCAGTCATTTTGAGGAATTATGGGCTCTGAAAGCAGTAGCTTTAGTACTGTGGCATGGTTAGCACTTCAAGTGCTGCATCACTATGTGATTCATAATGAATTGGATGTTTGCTTGGGGAACATCACCTGACCTTTGCTTGCATGAGACACTACTTTTCTAGATTCCTTTAGTTTAACCTTGATTGTTTTCTGTCTGTCACTTCTCTTCAGCAGAAAATGGAAAATGTCCAAGGCACATGAAAGTATCTGCATTTGCAGAAATTAACTTTGGAGATGATACTCATATCAATTTCAAGTAACCTTCACATTTCTGAGAATATTATAGATCAGTGTTTCTGATTTTAAAACACCAACCTTTCTTTTGTCAGCTGTATATAATGAATCTGAATTGTCTTTTGTTTATTCATTTATGTGTATGGACCAGTGTCAGCTCTGTTTTAAGAGACTTCACTGCTTTGTTCACAGTGGTGCAAAATCTGGAGTTGCTGCCCGCCAGATTTGTCTCAAAAGCTGCCTATAAAACTGGATTGTTTTCCCACTCTGAGCTTGCTGCTCAGCTGCAGCACAGCCAATGCCCCAGCTGGTTAGCAAAAGAGCAGCCATGCTCTGTCTGGGGCTGCCGATAACCTTCTCTAAATTCTGAAGTCAGGAATGCCAAGGGTTGTAGAAGCAGAAATATCAAAATTTAGATTCGGAGGCTGTGTGGGTTCAGAGAAAAAAAAAAAGTTTTTAAGCATCTAATCAAAATACTGGGCATTGAAAAATCAGACATATTTTGGCATTTTTCCTCCCCCATCTGTTTCATTTTGGGTTGGTAATGCTGACATTTAAGTGCTTGATGAGTGTTCGTTGGTGTCTGCATGAAGCTGTTGCAGTTGGTTGTGGAAGCTTAGCTTGGATTCTGTGGGATTTTTATGTGTGTGAATGTAGCTATGACCACTGAACTGTGCTGAAGTAAGACAGTGATGGAGTGAGGGGATTATCTTGGTTTTACCTTCCTGTTTGATGTGTGTTCTATTGCTTTCCCCTGTACTAGGGCTGGTGCACGCTGCAGCCTGCTCGTGGGGCTTTGACTGCACTGCAGAGAGAGCAGGTCCCTGGGCTTTGCTGGGCACTTCAGTGGTCACCTGGCTTTGCTGAGCACTTTGGGCACAGCAGCAGGACTGACCCATGTGCAGTGAGGGTCTGAAATGAGACCTGTGCACGATACAGCCCTTGGCCACTTTGGGAGGTGACTGTGCCCTGCTCTGGCCCCAGGTCACGGTGCTGTGTCTGGCCTCCACGCTGCTGATGCACGTCTGGCTCCTGTTTCCTGTAGTGCCACAAGCTCAGTCCCTGCAATTGGATTTCAGCTCAGATGTAGCTGCACCAGACTCAGAAGCTAGGGTGGCTTAAGCCCAGAACCAAGACAGCAACATTTACTGAAGCATTACACTGATGATGGCTTCCCATTTCCCATTTCCCCTAAATAGAGGAAATTCTAAGTAATTACTGCATTACTTTAATGAAGGTACTCCTTGAATGAGCTTCTCTAAGATGAGAAATATAACTGGTTCATTAACAGAAGCAATGTTTTTCTTGAGAGGAACCTAATGGTATTATTTACTGCTGGCTCATAACAATCATGCCTTTTATTAGAGACAGACTTGCACTTCACACTAAAATATTTGTTTTTCACCTGTCAGTGCAGTTTAAAATATGAGAAGAATTGGGGTTTGGCAAGAAAAAGCATTAATACAGTTGATTTGTAAATAAAAACTGCGTGGATTATCTCTGTAGAATTAATAATGTGCCAGTAGAGATCTTGAGTAATGCAGAAGAAATTGTGCTTAAAAAAGATCTAGCAAGTTAGAAATTAGGACTTGAACTTGTTGGAATAATAAAAATAGTATTTTGTTAATTCATTTCCAGGGGAAATCATACATAAAGCAGCCTGTGAGTCTTTTATAGAACGGTAAAGACCCATTAAAAGTCTTGAAATGAAATTCTTAATTTTAAACACTGGTTTTACAAAGTATTCTGAGAGATCAAGTAATAGCAATTACAAGGCCTTAACAAATATTTTGGTGTTCCTTTTAGGGGAAAATATTTCAAGAAAATTTTTCCCAAATTCCAATGTTATCTTATCAAGTTCTGAGAGGACAAAATGGGTAGAAGAAGGACAGCACTAAACCTCTTATTTTTAAATATTCCCAGCCCTCACATCTCTCATTCTGGAGAAGGCAAGGTCAGCAGCAGCTCGGGGCACTGAACCAGGCTCTATTGTGTGATGCAAGACGTGTCCATGCTTCCAGAGGCAAGAAATATTTTGTTAGTCATAGAAAATTCTTTCCCATTAAAATTTGTTGTAATTGTTGTTTTCAGCCTTAGTTTCGTCATATGTTAGAATCTACTGGGAAGAGATATGTGAGTGTGTGTGTATTTATAACTATGTATTTTACATACATTGTAAATATATTTAGGAAAACTTGGGAGAGGTTTTTTATTTACTTTATGAGAGATTGGTCAGATTTCTTTGAGAAGATAATGTATGCCTTTTGCTCACATTGAAAATACACAGGTGGGGTTCTTTTACCTTTTTCTTGGCAAACAAGTTGATTTATGAAGTTTCCCTCTCCCAGCTCCACGGTACTACAATTTGCTACTCCCTTAATTGTACTGTTTGAATATCCTCACTTCAGATTCCATTACTGGAATGGCATGGGTTTGGGTTTGGAGGACAGATTGCTATTTTTAGCTTAAATTGTTTCATTAATCCAATGTATAATGTGACCCTATGAAAGACTGTATTATCCTGCCTGATGGGCAGCAGAGCAGGAACGTAAAAGCAACATCAGGGATGAGTGCCTGGGGAAATGACCTGTGAAACTCACTTTGTTGCCAAAGAAAATGTATGTCAACCTCAGCGTTGGTGTTTTCTTGCTGCTTGTCTGTCAACATAACTTGTGTTTCTGTTCTTCTTGGGCTTGTGTTGTGCTAGTGTTGAGGAATACTGATTTAGTCATTTGCTGAAGAGAGAACTGTAATTCTGGATGGATATCACAGTAATGCCAGTTGAATTATGATAGTGCAGAGTTTGAGTTGTTTCTCAAAAGTATTGCATATTGTAAATGCTTTATCCTCCTTTCAGTGCTTCTGCTTACTAGTTATATTGTCTTTGTTAACTTTAAATTGGTCTTTCTGCAAAATGAAGTAGGCATTTATTGGTAAAATAAAGATTATCCTCACCATGACCTTGGAATTTAGTAAGGAGAAAAGAGATGCTGGTCAAGGGCTGGTCTCTTGTCAGAAGGGTGGGAAATAGTCTGGGAATGGTACAGGCCTTAGTGTTTAGTCAAGCAAAATGCCATTTTTGTTTGGGAAAATTGTGTGCATACTACCTGTCTTCATATCTTGGTGCTGCATGTGGCATCACGTATAGATCTTACAATAGCAAAAAATATGTAGACATCTATAAAACTATTTTTCTGGTTCATAGCAAATGTTTACTTCTATGAGAGTTTAGTTTGTGTCTTTGTATTACTTGTATGTCTCAGCCTAAATTGAACCATCTCCATTTGTTGAATAATATTTTACTTTGGATTTTATACAGCAAAGCAAGTCAGCACATGTTGGGAGTGTTTTGCTACATCAAATTCTGTGTGAGAACCTGTTTATTTCATTAGCTCAGCATAGTGCCATTTGGTGTTCAGAGATAATGCCATTCTTTACATGCAGTCTGTATGGGTACCATGGTTGATATACCTGGTTAGATAGATCATTGCTACTGCTCTTATGCCTAAACTGGGATCTTTATACCTTTATACCAGCCTTCCCCTGATAGTCTGGAGAAAAAAAAGTACTGTAAGGAAATTGCTTTCAAAAGCACTGTTGGCCTTGTTCTACTGGCAGTAGAGTTTAAGGGAGTTTCAGGTTGAGGAAAAGTGTTGTGATTATTATAAAATAATACAGTCAATTTCAAAAGTGGTTAGTAGTGCCAAGTGCCTCAGTTTCCCTGTGCCCACTCTGAAATGACTGCTTTCAGAATGTGTGCAACACCCACTCACTGGAAATATTGGCCCCCTGAGATGTTTCAAACTGGGCACTCGGCAACTGAGATGTTTCAAGCTGGATGTTCAGACCATGCATGGTCCGTTTCTGTTGAATTTCTGGTTCTCTACAATGTAATGTACTTGGGTTTCTTTTCCATGGGCTTGGTAGGAGTCTCCTGGGCCACTGACTGTTCCTATTTCAAACAGTCATAGCCTACAGGGAAATGGTTTGTAGTACAAGACAAGGGTTTTTTCATCAGGCATAGTTTGTAATCTAACAGACATATTCTTGGCTCAACTGACTTTAAAAAAAAACTAAAAACCTAAGCAAAGAGAAACAGATAATTGAAGATTTTTTTCCCCATTACTTGGTGGATAAAGCAAATGTTTAAATCCAGACTAAAAAGCACAGCCCTTTCTTTTCTGAAATACAACCTCAGATGACTTTACTCAGGAACGGGAAGATGCTTGACCTAAATTAAAGTATTGCAGTTTAATTTGGAGTTTCTTAACAGAAGCCCAATAGAAAATAAGATGAAACTCTGAAAATCACTCAGAAGTGATAGTTCTGGTGCTACCTGTGCTCTTGTTCTCTGTGCTAGTCTTTTCTTTACAAGTACTGCTAGTCCTGCCTCACACTCTCCTCTCAATTTTGCTCCTCCTACTTTGATTTTTTTCTTTGGTAGAATACTGGAAACTCACATTCCAATTCCTTCTTTCCTTGAGAGGAGCTCACTTAAACCATCTTCCAGAAAAATGCCTTAGAAATGAGGCTGTCGAATATTGAAGAGTGTAATGGAAACCCAGAATGGCTGAGTTTGGAACGGACCTCTGGAGGTCATCTTGCCCAATCCCCTGCTCAAGCCAGCCCACCAATCTAGTGTAGGTTTCTCTTTCTGTCACTCATGTCCTTTTATTTTGTGAGTCTTGTATGTAGGTGGAGGTATTGGTCTCTCAAATCATGCATGCTCAGTCTCTGTGTGTGTGAGAACTTTCTGTGCAGAAAGAGTGGCTTTGTTAGGGGACACTGAGGGAAATACTCTTCAAATACTCTGAAGCTTAGTTAAGGCATTTCCTGACAAGTTGGAGATTTTGACTAGCTTCAGCAGTAAGTAGCTTCTGACTATTGCATGGAGGGAAATTTTGCAATTACTGCCCCACATTCCCCTTTACTCCACCAATTGCCATTCCCTGTATGGTTGTTGCTCCTCTTATCAGCAGTAAGTTTTCTTCTCTTATGGATTGCAGTGGTTAGTGCCCTATCCAGACAGTTCCATGGAGATTTTTTGGGTATTATACTTTCAACCATTTCTGTATGTTAAGAAACCTGCATTTGGGAGATGAATTTTATTTTCTCCAGTTTTTTGCCGTTCCTTTGTATGGCTTCTCATTTCCTTTAGTTTAGAATTCTCTGTATTTCTGTTTAGAATTTTCTGTAAGCTACTCTTTCTGCAGCCTAATGATCAAAGTACATCGCAGGTCAGGGAAATGAGATTTTGAAAGAAATCTTTGATGAAACTTTTCTGAGGAGCTGTCCACGTATCTGCAGGTGAAAAAGTTACCATATACCCTCAGTGCTGCAGAAGCAATCAGTCTCCTGCTTCAGTTCCTCTTGGCCTGTATAGTCTGGAGTGCTGTGGCAAACTTCTCTCCTGTGTAGATGGAGGGGGGAGATGAGACAGTGCTCTCCTACATAGGCTTGAGTCTTCTCCAAGTGTATTCTCAATCTGTTGTTAAAGACTGTGGGTTGGTTAAGAGTTTTTTCAAGATCTGCTGTCCAACTTGAATTATCAACAATTTTGAGTAGACCCAGTAGAACTGGGGGTGCATAGAGCACTTTTGGATCTGTAAATGAGGACTTGATAAAAATGACAGCAAAAATACTTAGTTTTATCTTGAATTTGGACTGTATTTTTTCCTCCAAAAGATGGAACTAAATCAGGGAGTCAGAGAGCTTGTGTTTCTCTGCTGTCAGCAGTAACTTGAAACCTGCTGGCAAAGTGTGTATTTTATCTGCTGCTGGGGCACATGAAGACAACTGTCTACTACCACTGTTGCTATTGGCTCAAGTGATAGGTTTTAAAAGTCTGAAATCTACAGTCAAAATTTCCAGGCAATGGTATACCATTGCTCTTCTGCCTTGAATCATGGGAAAATCACCATGTAGCCTTGAATTTCAAAACAATATGTTGTGCCAGAGGTAGAACTGACATGTCCAACTTTCTTTAAATTGAAATTTTGACTTTTGTTAGCAAATAATAGATATGAAAGTATGTATGCATTCATCTTAATCCACATTGTGTGTGCTTAAACATTCATTTAAAGTACATTTGTATTTGTAAGTTTGGAGCCTTCCTGTAATTTCATGGTATTCCAGGCTATTTTGTGTTTAAGATAGTCTGCAGTGAAAGCAAATGCTCATTTAGATTGGTGTGTACTGGCTGCAGCACAGCTGTAATACCCTAAATAACAAATACTGATGTGGTAACTTTTGCACAGAAAGAGGTAGTTGTGAAAAATCTTCAGAAATTCTGCTAACTTGTGGATATATACAGGAAACTAAAGTAAATATGAACTCAGAAGTTAGGAGATGCAAGTTTTGGATAAATTTTAGATGAATGTTACTACAGGATGTATTAAATCAGTGCTGACTGGACTCTGTTGTTGCAACTTCTGTTTTAACACTGGGAGTTCATGAAACATAAGTTACTCCTGACTGATTATGCTTTAAATCAGCATTAAGGCACCTAAGCATGATTGGTCTCTTCAGAAGTGAGAAATTGGACACTTGCTAGTCACTTGATGCAATTTTGTTCTTTAATATTTAGGGAGACTTTTCAGAATAATATCCCTGTTTCCATTATAATAAGAGATCATAAAGTTGTATGAGCTGGAATTCATAACTGCAAACTGCATATTCAGCCAGCTAATTTTAACATGATGCACACGGGCCTTTGAATATGAAATTATGGCCTTGAACTGGGCTTTCTGTGAGTAAAAAATGTAATATTGCAAAATGTGTAATCTCTGAGTGGTGAGGGAAATGACTTGTGAAGAAATGCTTACTAAACTCAACATATTTAGCCTAGATAACAAGGAGACTACAGTATGCACTTCAATGGTATTTTGTGCCAGTAGCTAAAAGCATATGCAGACAGTTTGGAATGCATTCCTTAGATATGAATTAGAAATAAGATTAGGATAACTTTTGATTAGATAATAAAAGGCACTCATCCAGTACTTACAAAGTGTTTGATTTTGGTGTTAAGCTAGGTTGTTGGTCTGCAGAGTGCAAGGTTTGAGTACTTTTGAGAGTTGTCTGGCTTTGTAGCTGGAGTCTGGCTGGAGAGTATTGAGCAGTCAGTGTTCCCATGGTCTGCTGGAAGAGAGTCAGTGCCTTGCATGGATCAGTGGTCAGTGCCTTTACATGGATCTGCACTGTCACCCTCACATATGAAACAAAAGCAGCAGCAGGGCTTGCAGAGTGAATAACAGACAATGCCTTTAGAATATTTGAAAAGCCTGATGCAATTATTACATCTTAATTATTTTTGATACTGTAGTGCTGCTAAATCCTAGTAGTTGGTGGGATTTGTGAGAATGAGTTGTGGGATGGTGTTGAGGAGAGAAAAGTCTTTTCTAATTTCTTGTTCCTTAGTAAGGTCAGGTTAGATGGTGTGTTCTGATTAACCTGTGGTGGAGTCTGTTGTAAAGGAACCTTGAAGGTGCTGGGATCCCTGCCTTGGTGAGCTGTAAAACTTTACACCTTCATACAGTCACCCACAGTTTCTTATCATGTGCACCCAAGTTCTGCCCTTCATCTGCTCCCTACTGAGGAGGGGAAGAAATGCTCTTGGCTCTTCAGGGGAAGGGGAAGCAGAGGAGGTTGTTCTGTGTGTAATGTAGAACAATGAGTTTTTAAAAGGCAAACAGAATAACTTGTAAATTTTCTTTTATATCTTGTTTAAGAGATGGGGAAGTAAGTGGCTGGGTACAGCAAAGGAGATTTACTCTTAGCTCTCAGCACCCTATGGATTGAACCTCAGACAGAAAATGGACTGTAGTATCTGTCAATGAGCAGAAATAGGGTATGGACACCAACTGACATGTACACAGTCCTTCAGATCTGTCTGTATGTCCATACTGCCTCCAAGGGCAGGATATGATTGTGTGTTAGTGACATGTTCAGCAATTTCCCAGGACGTGTCTAATGTGTGTGAAGGAACATCAGGGAAACAGCAGGGAACAGTATTGAGACTTAAATCAGGCTGGTGGATGGGTGGAATGGTCAGTACTGGAAGAATGTAGAGCAGGATGTATTTGGAGAAAATGTCCCTCTTGCTGAAATGTGTTCCACCTCTTTGAGCTTTATTTTAACCCATCTCTCAAGTTGCATGCAACGTTATTACTTTTCACCTGAAGTTATTTTTATACTATTAGGAAAGACATGTTTGTACAATTCTCTTGGCATTTAACAATGCACTTCTTTTCCCCTAAAAAAAATTTAAAACATTTAGGCCAGTGTAGTTTCTTTGAACATGATTCATTTTGGCCATGGGAGGAGAATGACAGTTATTTGCTACACAAACCTTTCCTGTGATTCATGGAGTGTCCTTTGTGTCAGCCTTGAAGGAGGCACTTCATATGCTTCCTAGCAGGAAGGAAAAATAGTGTGATCATAGTTACCAGATAGGACATGGAAACTGGGTGGGAGGAAAGGGAAAGAGGAGAGGGAAATGCTGATTATTCAGTAGAAAATCGCAGGAATGCCAGGATTCTGTCTGCAATATCCATTCATCTACTTAATGAAAAACGGATACGTACCAAGCCTATATATAATTAAGGGAAATGTCACTACTGTAATTGTCATATTCACAAAATAGCATAGCTGATTATGTAACTTCTTTGGTGTAAATATATCTTAGCACTTTTCCTTTGTCTCCTTGATCCATCACTGTTTCAATATGGTGTGATATTTCTGTCTCTAAGTGATGTGTTTCAGTTTTTGCTCCCAAACTGATGGCCATATACAATCATGTCAGCTTTCTGCAGAGATAGGTTATGTTCTAACATAATAATATAGTTAGCAACTTAAGCAATGTGCCAGCTTGCCAGATCAGATGAAAATTTTCCTTTCTTCACAAAAAAAAAAGTAATTTGAAAAGCTGTACTACAATTTTCTTCCTAAAAGCAGCACAGATTGGCTATTTAAGTGCTTTTAAAGAATCTTCCATCAAATGACAACCCCTGATGCTGCATGGCAGACTTTGGGGCTCTTTCACAGAGCCTAGCTGCTTCCAGCTGCTTTCTCTATACCTGGAAACTGCAGGATAGGAATAAATGGGAATAGCAGAAGTGGAAACATAGGTTTCCTAGCTCCCTGATTTCCTGCATGGATCCAGGGCTTGTGGCTGGCTGTCCTCCTGCAGTTGGCAGCGTTTGGTGTGGTAAATGCAGCTGTGTCAGGAGTAAAGAGCTGTGGCTGTTCAGCCTTGTGGCATCTACACAGGGCCCTTATCTAAGCAGATGCACAGCAGCGTGAGGATGGGAAAGCAGAGGTGTAGGATGAAAGGAGTGGAATTAGGAGGCGTGCAGAAGAGAATAAAAGTAGATATGAATTACTAATCACATGACCTGTGTTAATTGATTTTCCCTGGTAATTAGGATTTTACTGCTTGAATCACAAATGCTATCCATTCTTCCATTATTTCCTGTGTTATAAAATGCTAGCTTTGTTTTGATTTTCCTGTAGCTGTGTTTATTGGGGATAAGAGGTCTAATTATAGCTGTGAACTATACTGTACTGCAAGGGCATTTGAGTTTCTTCTGACTGTTTCTGAGGCAATGTGATGAGTCATGAAATACAACTTTTGCAGAAAATATCCTGATTGCCTAATGACTAGGTGTTGGTAGATGAAATTACACATACTCTCTCTTGTTCACATGAAACCAGGGAAGTGTCTTTCTGAGTAAGCTGTTTGTTCAAGTTACCCAAGAAATGTCAAAGATTACAGTTGCAAAATGAGAAAAAAAATGTATGTTTGAGTAACTTGAAAACACCTGCTGAGACTTACAAATGCATTAGATATTCACAGCATGAATGCTTATAAATAAAACATCTCTGAAGAAAAAATGCTGCCTGAAAATAATGTTCCACGTATTTTATTTTGCAGATGATGAAGAAGATATTAACAATATGGAAAAAGTCATGTTAGAATATGCTAGAATGGACAGAGAACTTAATCATTATATAACAGCATTTGAAGAGATCATAAATCAGGTAAATTATCTCTTTTCATTAAGTGATTAAAACATACCCTTTTTAAATATTATCTTTCAAAAGACACAAATGTTACATTTAAACAATACAGAACTGCAAAGACAGCTCTTCAGCAGGTATAAAATATTGAAGTTGCCAATACTCTTAACTTTGCCACCCTGTAGGAAGCTAGGAATAAGAGTTTTTAACTTCACACCACCAAACCCACAGCGTTGGGAATATGGGTGATGCTTTGGGAAGGATTGAGGACAGTGTAGCTAAGACACCCCACTCTCAGGTGATGCCACCTCTGTATTGTGGAAGATGTGAGTGTGGCAGTTGAATTGAGGAACAAACTGAGTCACTTGCTGTCGCTGCAGAGAACCGAGGCTTTAAATCTGCTTCCCACTGCCGTCCTGCCACCTGGCCTGGCTGCTGAGTGTACAGGGTCAGCTGGCGGGTTGCTCGCTCTATGAACCAGGGCCTCGCTCCGCCCCTGGACAAAGGACGGACAAAGGACAGACAAACTCCGAGCGGGGCGGCAGCGCTGCCAGAGGCCGCCAGGGGGCGCCGCGCCCGCGCTCTGCCGGACCAGGGCTCGGCGCGTTCCCGTCCGGGGCTCGGCGCGTTCCCGGCCCGGCGGGAGCGCGCGGCGGCTCCGCGGCAGAGCCGGCTCGGGAAGGGGCAGGTCCGGGTCCGGTGCAGGTCCGGGTCCAGCGCGGCCGAGCCTCAGTTTCAGGGCACGTCGGTGCAGGGAGAACTCAGCTCCCTTCTCGCTGTCGGTTTCCTGTGCGTTTCTCTAGAACATGCAGAAGCGCATCCCTGATTTCCCTTCAAGGTGGGAAGTCCGTGTTTCAAAATGTTAAAGGTAGTGGAGCTTTTCAGTTAAAGGCACCCTGCTATTTTTTTGCTTTTTGTTCTTTTAAAAGCAGTACAAGAAGAGCAAAGCAATGCATTTCCCCCTAGATTTTCCTTTATTTTTTTTTAAATCATCTGATCAGATGCTTAACTGAAAAATCTTCATTCATATAATTAAACATACAAAAGGCATTCAAAACTATGTCTACATCAACAAGTGTTGGACAGCAGTAGATACAAGCACTGTTCCCCATGTAGTTTTTAAATATACATTTCACTTCAGATGTCACCATAATTGCATAAATCCTAATTTATGTTGGATGGTTCAGAACTTTTTCCTTTTATTTGGACTATTCATGATTTTTAGAGCTTTCCTGGCAAATTGTAACACAGTCCTCATTGTTAGAGACTAATGATATATATCCAGACTTGAGCAAAACACAGGTGGTTTATATTTTGATTATAAGCCAATTGATAATTTATTTGTTATTGTTCTAATAGGAATTTCAAGTAATTTGAAACAATGACTGTAAAATTTTTTCCATTATTTCCATTTATCAGCATTTTTTCAAGTTTAGGACTATAAAGAGCAAATCTGTGCCTTCACCAACAAAACACTCAAGTCCTGTTTACTTCAGATGCATCACTCATGATATTTTAAGTGAAGCACAGGTGCAACTGCTTCACTGAAGTGAAGGTATTTTTGTTGGTTTTGGCAGAGCAGTGATACATTTGTGAATTTTAGGATTGAATTCAGCAGTATTTGTTGTGTATATAGCTGTGCTGGTATGCAAAAAAAATATACCTGGAAGGGTTAGTTTCCCTTTCCCCCTCTTTTTTTTTTTTTTTCTAATACAGCTTCTTTGTGTCATTAAAACAAGCTCATTTCCTGTTATTTCAGTCCTAAGGTGCTAAAAATACAGCTCCAAGATATTTAACATGTTCTAGAGTCTACATGGATTATAAATTTGGTAATGGCTAATCTGTTAGCCTCTGGCCACACTTCTCCTGTCTCTGCTTCCTACTTCACTCTAGGGAATTGGTTGTCCTTTCCCCTGCCAGCATCCAGAAGCCTCTGTGAATATGAGAAAGAAATGCATATAACTTGTGCTGTAGAACAATCTGTTCTCTGAAAAATAACAGCTCATGCTTTATTTTGGAGGCTAGCTGCATGCCATGCCTCTGGAGCTGCTCTGCTCATCTCCAGTTACCTGTCAGAGACAGCTTAAAATCTTCTTCTGGGAAACAGATACTGTTGCTGAATTTAGGGCTGCACCTGGAAGTAGCTGTAGAATAGCTTGGGTTTAAAATAGCCTCCACTGACTTGCTGCCTGCTTCCAGCTGAATTCCTTACCTGAGGGCTTTCTCTGGGGAGTTGAACCAGGTCATTAATTTTCACAAGCAGACTGTTCTTCGTAGACAGGATTTGTCTCCAGCTGTAAAACACATTTTATCTGATTCTTTTATAAGTTTGTATGTTGATGATTTTTCTGGTCTGTAATTTCCTCATACAGCAGTGAATCTGAAAGTATTTTATAGTCTGTGTTTCTCCTTCTAACCAGCTGTTTCTAGTGAAATGTCCAACTGGAATTTAGCAAGATAAGAGACAGTAGCAGTTAAAATTCCTGATATATTATTTTATTATGTGTATTTTTAAATGGCATTGACGAAAAGGTGAGGTTGTACAACCAAAGGATTGTGATGTAAATAACTTGAAACTAGCATGAGATATAGTCACATGTTTTCTCAAAGCCAGTTTTTTTGTTGATTTAGTCTGCAGTAGGTGGAATGCAGAAGGTGAGACATACCAGCATCCTCTTCTGGTTGAATCAGCAGCCTGTTGAGCAAGAAGTGAGCAGTTGAATCACAGTGTTTCCAACAATAGGCTGTGGGAAATCCTTTGTCTGTGGAAACTCCCTGTGCCACTGGATTTTCTTGTACCTGTGTAATGACTGGACTTCTGTTGCTGCTTCTTCTTTCATTTTTAATGGGTATTTTTAAAAAAACCGAGCCAATATTCAGGTCCTTACTATACAAAGTCCAGACAGCACTCTTATTTTTTATGTAACAATGAAAGACTGATGTAGCTGCAGTACCTCTTGGAGATTTTTTTTATACTCTTGAAATGGACCCAAATGATTGGAACCCAGGCTCAAGTGTTCCCTACTCTGACAAAGTTCTCAAGTGGCCGGAATGCCAGCATATTGTGTTGTTCTAAATAGGGATTCTTTCACCCATTGTGCAGGAAGACAATCCACACACAGAGTCAAGATGCTTGATTTTATTTCATGTCTGTGCAGAGAACAGGTTCTAGGTGGTGAATCCTTAAAGCTAACATGTCTTCAGTGTGCCAGGTGCTCCTTTTTATACCCTTTGAACAATAAAGAATTGGCATTTCCCATATATGTAACAACCTAACTGTGAAGTCATTGGCTTTGCAGTCTCTTTTCTGCATGTAAGACCCAGTGCACATTTGTTTTGCTGTGCATGCTATCTGAGGAAGTGGCTTATGTGAGCAGGGCATGGCTGCACCCTACAGACAGGTGTTATACTGAATTTACCTAATGAGCACAATGCTCAAGCAAAGTTGTAGTTGGCATTGTAGTTTGATTTATTGTGTCCTCCTGTTCTTGCTTCTTGGGTCATGGCTCTTGGTTCCTGCAGGTTTAGTTTTCCTGTACTGTCTCATGGTGCTTCATTTCAGCAGTTGTGCCTGCTCCCTCACTTCTACTCTGCTCTCTGCCTTAGCAGGGATGGTGGTAGTGGAATGACCACTCTCTCAGCTTTTCAAGCATTTGGTTTCTTTGGGACTGTAAAAGCCGGGGTAAATTTTCTGAAATCCCCAGACTTCTCTAGATAAAATCAATTACAGTGTATTGTAGATCAAACTAGAGAACAAGGAAGGCAAAACTAACTTCTAAAGTCACATTATTCCCACCTTTCTTTTCTTCTCCTTTAGGGAAATAGAACCTTGGCTATTTTGTTTCTTTTGCAGGTGACAGGAAATTGTTGAATGTGGTGATGGCATCTCTGGCAAGGATTGCTTAGTGCTTCCTTTTGCAAGTTACTTCTTTGCCAAACCTCACTTTGTCTGCCTTTTGCTAAACCTGAGCACTGTAGCAGAATCAAATCCAAACCTTAGCAAGGTGGAAGAAACATAGAGGAGACATATTTAAGAAAAAAACCAAGAGAAGGAAGCACTCAGAATGAGTGCTTGGAAAGTCTTGAGATCATGTAGACATATGAGGAAGAGACTTGTTGAAAAAGTGCTAGGAAGGAGGTGGTGTTGAGCTGAAGAAAAGATGAAAATTCTAGATGTTGCATTGGTGCTTGGGTTTTATCCCTACTTCTGCTAGAGCTTTCCCACATTTTTCTTGGTGAATCACATCTATCACTGTCAGTGGCTGCTGAAATCTTTGTTTTCTGATTATCCTGCATGGAGACTGATGTGAGCAATTATAATAGTAATTTAATTCAAAGTTAATTATAGTTTGAACCCAGGAAGTGAAATTAAAATGTTCTTTGTTGGGTTTTATCTGCAAAACTACTACATACAACTGATGTAAGTGCATGTCTTGAGAGGATTTGAAGTCTGGATGTGTTGGTCATTTATGCCTCTGTGACTTCACACCCTGTCAAATGTTCATTCTTCCTTTGCAAAGGTGAGGGATGTACCATGTTCCTTTTACAAGAGTGATTTTGTCTCTGCAGGATATATAGAAATTACTCTTAAAATTGTTTTGTATTTTTGAAAATGGTTCTTCCCTTTAGACCAGCAAGGTCCTTGGAGTGTGAATAAGAGGGGATGTTTGTCCAATGGGTCAGTAATTTAGAGCAGATTACTTAGTATTGGGGTCTGTTATTTTAGTGGCAAACTGTGTAGGTTGTAATCCTGCAGAGGATAATTCCCTTCAGTGATGGAGGTCGTATTCCAAGTGTGCAGCTTGTGAGTGATCTAAAAGCCTCTGCAGAAAAGTAAAGAATCCTGTTTTAAAGCTACAGTACAGTTGAATTCATGGTCTCTGATTTGCAACCTGTATAGCAGAATTCTAGTTTCCTCACTTAAAACTCAGAGTGTAATGCTGTAGTGACTTGGATGGTCTTCCCTGGTCTCATAAAAATGAAAGGGACTTAACACCTCTGTTAACCAGCCTCTGGCAGCATAACTTTGTAGGCCAGGAGTCCTATTGGAAAAGGTTCTGCCAATATATCCACGTTGTCTCTTTTGAAAAAGTAGACTAAAGCAAGAAAACACTTCTGCAGTGGTAGCTCCATTTGCAGTGTGGTCTTTGAAGGAACAGTAAGGTCAAGCAGAGGATGGGGTTCCTTCCAGCCACATCCCATCTTCATTGGCACAGCTGTGGCAGCAGAGCTAATGTGATGACTGAGTTCAGTGTATGTGGCAAATGCTGCCTGTTAGAGACAGGGCTGTGCTTAAAAATCAGATTGTCACTTAGTTTTCTGTAGGGATAAGTACCAGGAAGACTGTGAATCCCAAGGGATTCACATGTTTTAGCTGATTCGGGACTCTCTGACAGTGACTGGCACTGAGATACTCATTACAGTGTTGTCAGTGAAACAATTCTTGACATGGAACTTTCTAGTTTCATGCTTGGTGCTGACATTTTCTTAATAAGCACTTTGCTCTTCATTTTCCCTCTTGCTACACTGTCATGACAACATGTTTTAGGGCAAAATCCACTGATGATATCCATATCTGCAACTCTGACCTTCACTGTACAGCTGAGCTCAGAGCATTTCCTCTGCCATCAGTGTTTCTTGATTCTGAAATATTGTCTGTTAGCCATGACAATTTTGGGACCTTCCTTTTTATCAGAAAGATTCTCTGCTGCACAGAAATTGCTCAGGAAGGTCTTTGTGGAGTACCAGAAAAATGGGTTTAGTGGAATGGATAAATCTTTTCTTGGGCTGGCAGAGAGAATAAAAGAACCCTTGTAGTCTTTTGCTGCATTTATCCTGACGCTCCAATTGTAAAAGCAAGTGATTCTATCTTGAAATTCAGTCAGAGTGTACTGAGGTGCACCATCAGCAGCAACAAGTCAAAACCCTGGGGAAAAATGTACCAATGCCAATGTCTTTGGAGACTTTTGGAGAACTTACTTCATCTTTAAAACCTCATCTTTAGAGGTTTTTTTTAACAATGGATCTCCTCTTGGCTGTTATTTTGGTATCTTGAATTCTAATTGAAATTCCTCTTTAGTTGTTGTTTACTTGTTATCTACTAATGAAGCCACTTGAGACTGATCATTCATCTTACAGAATAAGCAAAATGTGGGCATTGGATTAAATCCTTATAATGACTTTGGCAGGATAGTAGAGGAAAATAATACGTGACTCTATAATTATGCCTCTGTATCTATAGATATGTATATAATGCCACAGGACTTACTGAAACTTTTACAGGGAAGCTTATTCCTAGCATTAGCTAGCTATGGAGTTTTTTAATATTTTAAAGTTTCTTCAGTACTTTTTGATAAAATTTCTAATCAATAATGTATTTCTTTCTCTGTCCTACTGCCATCTCCAAACAGTAATTCAAATAATACAGCACTGTTGTAGGCATGTTCTCTGCTTCCTGCAGAAACTGGGACAAAGATGCATTTCAACACTTTTCTAATATTTACTTTATAATTGCTTTACTTTTTTCTCTGTCTCTGTATGTGTTGGGCTAAGCATTTGACTGAGGCGGCTTTTTACTTTCTGAGAATTAGTTATCTGTGTGTGTAGCTCCCTACAGTAATATGTTAGAGTCAACATTTGGTGAGCTGCAATTAAAATAGTTTTTTAGTGAGTAGCATATAAAAAAGTAGGAATGGTGTTTTATGTGGGTTATATAGCACATCCTCAGTAGTGTGTCTTAGTGTGTCCTAGCAAGCATAAAAATGTGTCCTACTTTTTGGAGAATAAACCCTGGAAACTCTTGCATATGGACATAGGTTTGTTTGACTTCACTGTGGCTGCTTACACTGGCCAAGCTAAACGTTTTCCTAAATATTTGCAGTGTCAACATTGTAGTTGCTGAAATGGCCCTTGGCTTGTATGGGTAGGAATGGGGCAGCAGGGGCCACAGCTGGATAGCAGGGAAGATTTGGGTGAAAAAAAATGTTCTGGACCTAGGGCCATCACATGGGACTGGGACCTCTGTAGATACGGTGGCAGCAGGGGTGGTATTAAGAACAAATGTGCCAGAGAAGTCCTGAGAACCACATGGCAATTTGAGTCTGCTGTGTTGGGCAGCAGTGTTGCCCAGTAGGTAGCAAACTAGCCTGCGATTAAGGAGGACTGGATGCTATTTTCAGGTCTACTAGCAGCTTGTGTGGTTGACCTTGACAAATTGTTTCACTGTGTACCTTGGGCTGTGGTCCTGTGTTTATTAACACTGCATTTGTGCAGTTCCAAATCACCTGGTAGCACGTGCTCATCAATTAAGCCAGATCACATGATACTGTTTATGCTGGCTGTTTTCTGGCTGCAGGACAGACACTACCTGATGGAGCTTAACTGTGCAAAATTAGAATTGGCAGTGTGGGTTACACTCAGTTGGTGTGTCATGCAGCTGTGGTGGTTTTGATCTCATAGGAAGCATCCTGAAACTGAATTTACTGTCTCACTCAACCATGATCTCAGTCATGTGGACAGCATCTCATATCACTGTCTGTAACAGAGTCTGTAAGAGATTTATATTTTTTTTTCTACCTGAAGAATTCAAAGCTATTTGGATTCAGTTTTTAATGATTTTATTTTAACACTGAAGATTGCAATTGGCAGTCTGAACTTTTTCTGAAATTCCAGAATGTCACACATAGGGCAACTAAAAATCTCTGTGATTTGTATCCTTACTTTTCTAGGCAGTGTCTGCATTTCAGAGTCAATGTGAATTAACTCTGTCTCATTTAGCCAAGCCTAGAGAAAGAAGATAAAATTTTGAAATGTAATGAAACTAGTAGGTGTTGAGGTAAAATAGATTAAAAAACTATCTTAATCTCAAATAATGGAATTTTTTTGGTAGATGAAATTTATAACTGGAAACACTGGTGTTGCAGTTTCAGTTGCTCAGTAGTGAAAATAGTATTTCAAATTAATCGTCTCATCTAGAAAGCTCCTGCTGACAGTCAAGGATTTAAATCCTTGGAGCCAGGGGGTGAAGGTTGAGTGTTAAATCCTGGATGATTCTCAGCAGCAGGGGTTTTGCTTTAAATTAGTTTCTGCTGTTAATTGAACACACCCAAGTTGATCAGTGTCAGTGGGGAGGCAGTTTCTGGAATGCCATCCATAAAATGTCTCCCTCCAAAGGTTGAGTATTGTTTTAATTACTGTAATTGTTTCCAGAAGTTATATGTATATGTTGGATACTTTAAAATTCCTTCTCCAAAATTTTAAATCTTAAGTCACTCATTTAAAAACATTTACTTTTTCTCCTAGTATTTTTTTAAACTGATCTTATCAATAAAAATACTCAGTTACCCAGATTTTCCCTCAGTAAAATTCTTAGCAGATTTATAATGAATCACAGATATGTTGCTTACAGCATTAACTAGATCACACTTTTTTTTGGTGGCTCCTATTTCCATCAATTTGTTTTTATTAAAGGATTTCAGCTAAGAAGGAGTTAGTGGTAGGAGCTGCAACTCTCATTCCTAGCTTCCTCATGAATTATATTATTTAGAATTTTTTCTTGTTGAGCTGTTCATTACTGGGTGTAAATAGGAGTGTGCGTGCAACTTATTGCATGTCATTTAGAATAGACCAAAGTCATACAACTTTGTAGTATGGTTTCTTAGTGAATGTTTTCACTTTTACAGAACTGTGTATTTAGAGCTTTTGTTAAAGTGGAGAGCATTTCTTTGCTTTATGATTTAAGAGTAGCTTTTTGATATTTATTTCATTAAATTGAATAATGGGTTTCTCACAGTTTCTAACACATGTAGTAAACCTGTGCTGCAAATGTCACATTGTTTTTCTTTCTCAAATTCTACATTACTCCTGTTGAGGGAAGCTAGTGCTGTGATTTCAAAGCAGCAGCATGACTTCTTTGTGCTTGTGATGTGCTGCAGTATGTAACTATGCCCATTGCAGTGCCTACTGAAATTTTAAAAAATAATAAAAAAAACCTGCCTAGTAGCATGTATGCATTTTATTATCTTTCCAATTTGCAGAAGAGGATTCAAAAAATACCTGAATCCTGCCAGAAATCAATACCAGATGTCACAGTATTTCCCAAATGTGGCCCCATTGTTGATAACCTACTGTGAGTTACAAACAGTGTGCTTGATAATAAGGGTTGGCAAGTTGAGCTAATTTCTGGGCTCCCATGGTTTTCAACTGAGCTACATGCATAGCTTGAGCACACTGATTTCACCAGCTGAAGTATTTCTTTTGTCCTTAGACTCGTGTATTAACACTGACAAGAAATGAAAAATATAAAAGATTTAAGAAAATAAGTGTACATCAGATGCACTTCAGACTTCCTCATAAAGTGTAAAGTTTTTAAGAAAATAAGTGTACATCAGATGCACTTCAGACTTCCTCATAAAGTATAAAGTTCCCATGTTTACATGTACTCACACGTACCACATCTAACAAATTCTACAAAACCAGAGAAAGTAAAAACTCAGTGATGTTGCTACTCTTAACTCTGCTGGCACTCTTCAAATGTTAGTGCCTCACTGCATTGCCACTGCTTCTGTGTGAACAGTTCACAATGTTTGCTCAACTGGGTACTCATCCACTGTTCAAAGCTGTTATGATGCTGTTTTTTCTTCTGTTGTGTGGGGAGAAGATTGGATAGCGAGGGCTTGGATGCAGTGGTGAGTTTACAAGAGTTGCTGGGAAGATTGCAACTCTGGTAAGGGAAAACATACAGGGTGTGGTTTTGTGGGGTGTGATAATTGTTGTAATACAAAGTGTGGGCTGTAAATGAAATGTTTCTCCATGGATATTTTTATGCTTAGTTGGAGGTGATCAAGGGATGCAGGTAAAGGCTGGGCTGTGCTAGAGGCAGTTTGGTCCAGTTCAGTAAAACTGTCTCTTGAAAGAGGGAGTTTCTGGAGAAGCTATTAACAACCCCACTGTATGCCCTTAGTCCTCACAAAACAACCCCACCTTTTCCCACTGCTCTCTGCTAAATTCCACTAACAATGAGCCATGGCCCTCACCACCACCTCCTGTCAATGGAATGCTGGTGTTCAGACTGGTGGGCAGCTTCTCTGCCTTTTCTCTTTCTTCCCCTCTTTCATCCTGTTTAGGCTTTGGAATCCCTTTCCTACCTTCTTTTGGTGTAACCCAGAGTTGGCTCTTGTTGGTTGGTCACCTGCCCTTGGAGAAGACTCAGCACTGTTGCCTTTTCTCCCACTGACAGCAATGCTTTGTATCCCTTGGTGGATATAACCTGACAGAGCACATGGAAGTATCATTGAAGAGTATTTTAGGAGAATCTGGCCCATCAGTTAGTTATGTGTCTCTACCAACCCTGTGTGGAGTAATTTGACCTGAGTTTAGCAAGCCATCCTCCTCAATCAGTCAGTTAGGGTGGCAGATGCTCGGCCACCTTCATCAGTCAGGCTTACAAACAAATATCAGACAAATCCTATCAACCAGGTTTATGTGCACAGCACGGGTCACTGTAGTTGTAATGGTTGCTATAGTTCAGCCTGAGTTTACACTTGGCCATTTCCAAGTCCCACAAAACTCAGACCCAAACTCCTTCTGTTAGTCCCTTCTTATACTAGTTCTTTTCAGCAGTTATTCACCTGGTAAATTTTTAATAGACAGAGATTGTTTTATGGTAAGGGGAAAATCCAGCTAAAGCAAAAAGCACCTATACAGGATTACAGGTGTGGCTTATGCTCAAGGAGAAGCTCTCAGTTAATTCAGGTAAGAGGTGACTATAATAGCAGTGTGTAGTCAGGGATGGAACAGAAGTGTTTGTTCACCATGTGTCACATAAAGAGCCATTTAATGAAATTATCCAGCAGCAGGTTTTAAATCAACAAAAGGAAGTAACTTTTTACACAGTGAATAATTACATTGTGGAATTAGTTGCCACAGGATGCTATGGAGACCAGATCATTAATGAGTTCCAAAAGCTACTGGACAAATTAATAGAAGAAAAAATCCTTGACAGCTGTTAGATGCAAAGATTCAAATACAGTCACTGTCTTGGTAAATCCCTAAACTGCAAGTTGTTAGTTGTAGGGAAAGTATATGGAGAAACAGGGAAAGATCTTTCTATTTGGTGGTCATTAGATTCCTACTCCAGCTTTTTTCTTCTGCCGTTGTTAAAGGGAAGAGAATATGCTGGATGGGTCTTTGATGTGAGGTACCATATCTGAAAGAAGCAGAAAATAAACTGCATAGAAAACCCAGTCTCCACAAACACTAATGCACCCTGAAATTTATGTTCAATGGCTATGGAGATTTAGATAAATTACATTTATTGTCTATTTCAAACTTATTTTGGAATATTGTTCTATCTAAAAATGACTTTCCACCTCCATAATTTTAATATTTGGAAAGTTTTCAGGATATCTAATAATTTATCTCTCTGTTCTTACTTATGTATTTGATGATTTAAAAAATAAGTAGATGAACAGCTCCTGCTCTGGGCATTGTTACATAATTGAAAAATTCTTAATCTGAAAGCTCATTTCAAATCCATATAATGTAAAACCACATAAACCATTTAATGATTAGGTAGTAGCAGATAAAATCCAACTTGAAGTTTGCGGAGCTACACCCACTTGGATTAAAAAAGGGAAGAATCTTCAGCTAGATCTTTGTCTTGCAGTCAGTTTTCTCCCTTAATGCCCCAAAAAACCCCTTAATAACTTGTTCTAAATAACAAATCTTCTTGTAGTACTGATGGGAGGAGGTGAACTACAGCTCTGGGTGAGTACCTGATAGGATCCCTTCTTGTAAACTTGATGAAATTTCATCTGAAGTACCTGCTCTGGTCTCAACCACACCAAATGGCATAAAATGTTTTCCTGGATGGTTAAGTAAAATACAATGTAGGTTATAAACTATTTTGATGGATCATAATCTGAAAACTTTAAGATCAGTGCTTGAGGTTCCTGGGTTGGTGAATATAAAAATGTCTTTTACATGCCCATCAACAGTGTCATAAAATAGATATGTAATCCAATTGGGATATATAAATTTGGTCAACTAAGTTGTGATTGTGGCCTGCTTAGTACTGGAGATACTGGATAAGAGACAACAAAGCATGTCTTGCTTCTTAAGAAAGAAAGCATTAAGTTCATAGCACTGTCAGAAAAACCCCTCCAATTTTATGTGTGTTTTCATTACTTGAGGAAAGCTTGGCTCCACCATTTTTGTAACTCTTCTTCAAATAGTTTTTTTTTTTGCCTCTCTTAGCCTCATGTTTATGGGTATAAAAAAACCCAGCTTCTTCAGCTTCTGTCAGTCATGAGCCCATGGCCCCTTCCCAGATTTGGGTTTCTCCGAATGCCTCTTGAACTGGGAAGTCTGATGTGGGGAGCAGTATTTCAGCTATTGCCTAATCAATGCTTCATAGAGAGGAAGAATAACTTCTGCTGGCCATGCTGCTCCAAATGTAGCCGAATCCAATTTGCTAATTAGCAGTGAAAATGTTTCCTGAAATTTCACTTGGCATCTACCATGGCAGAGCTGCTACAGAGCCAGTCAGTCCCTAACAACTGCTGATGCCTGGGGTTATCCTGCCCCTAGAAAAGCTGTAGAACCCTTTTTCTTGAACTTGGCATTACCAGTTCTGATTTTCCTCAAGGTCCTTCTTGATTGAAGGACCTCTACTGCTTGATATGTCAAATGCTGCTGGGCTAGTTATGCCTAGAAGATTGCTGAGAGTGCATTTGGTTTCATCATCCAGGCCTTTGGTGAGGATATTGAACATATTCAGCTCTTCTGTTCAGCACTACAGTACTCCTCTTGGTACAGGCTACCAGCTGGATGGCAAACTGGTGTTTGCTGTGAGCATTACCCTCTGAGCTGGCTGGCCCAGTAATTTTCTGTATACCCAACAGACCATTTGATTACATCCACCACTCTCCCCACATCTGCATTTTAGGTCAGTCCATCACAGGAAGGAATCATCAGTTTCATCAAGCATTTGCTGCCCTTTGTGAGTCCGTGCTTATTGTGGCTGATTACCTTTTTGTTCCCTGCGTGTTTGCAAGTAGATTCCAGAAGGATGTGGTATGTAATCCTTCCAGGGGCTGGGGGTAGGCTAAGTGGCCTGTAGTCGCTTTTCTTATGTCTTTGCTAAAGCCAGGCACAGTGCTAGACTTCTTGCAGTTTTCAGGGGCCGGTGTCAATGATCATGTTTTTATAGAGGTGAGAGGCAGGTCTAGTGACACATCAGCTGACTCTTTCAGCACTTTCAGATTGTGTATCTGTCCTCATAGATTTGAATACATCAGCTGTTCTAACTCATTCCTAACTTCTCCCTAAAATGTTTCTTCTCAAACCATCCTGCTACATCTGGAAATCTAGGAGTAATCTTTTCCTGTGAAGATGGAGGCAAAAATGTATTCAGTACCTCAGCCTTTTTCATCTGCACAACCACTGGGTTATGGCCTCCATTCAGCAACATCCTCACATTGTCTCTGAATTTACACAACTCTGTCTTGCTACTATTGACATCCATCATGTTTTCATTCTGAATGTGCTTTCATTTTTTCAGTGTTGTTCCTAAGTGCCAAAGTAATGATTTTGTACTCTTTTTTATTTGCTGTATGCTGTCCTTTTGCCTTACAGTTCATCAAGAAACTCCTTGCTTAGTCAGTGAGTCTTCTACTGAAATGCCAATCTTGTAAAATAGGATTATTATTAGTTCCTCAGTTGGCAGTAAGTTTTCTGCAAAAATGTATCAGCTAAGATAATGGCACTTTTTGCTTCAATGTCCCAGGAGCCATGTCCTGTATAATCCAACGGCCATTTGCCTAAAATCCTCAGTCCTATTTCTTCTTCTTATCTTCCCAGACTTCTGGATCCTGAATACAATCAGCTTGTGGTCACTTCTCCCAAGCTACTATCTGTGACCACATTTGCCACTTTTCTTCCATGTTTGTGTACAGAGGTCACATAGGATATTACCTTTGTTTGTCCTCTCTAGCATTTGCATTAAACTTTTGCATTAAAAAGTTATCACCCATCCGGTCTAGAAATACCCTGGATTGTTTGCACAATGCCACGTGGCTCTAATGAGGACCAAGTCTGGTAATTGGGTTGCTTTTGGTCATTGTTTGTATACAGCATTATCCAGTTCATTGTCCCCTTGAATGTGGCTCATGTTTCTTTTGCCTTTGCTTTTGACCAGGAGTTTCCTGTCAGATGAGTCTCTGGTTTCACACTGGACCTCAGCATAGACAAGGAGATGCTTTGAAGAAAGTGCAACTGCCATTCTTCTCCATTTTCTCCATGAGTAGCCTCCATGACACTCTTCCAGTCATGGATTCTATCCCATTTAATCTTTATGATCCTGATGACATCAGAGCACTCTGACTGTGCACAGACTTCCAGTTCTTGTTTGTAGGCCAAGCTCTGTGTGTGAGTACCCAGACACCCAAGGATAGCCTGTGCATGCCCTCTCTCCAAGCAGAAATGTGTAACTTTCCCAAGTGCCCTTTCCTTACACAGACTTCATTCCTTCCCTTCTTTACCTCTGGGCAAATGCCCCATTGTTCAATGAATTTAGTTTACAGTCATCCTCACTAGAACTGTAATCTCGTCACAGAACTATTTTTGTCAGGTGGCTTTAATATCTTCTTAACAGTCCATTTGCATTGAATAGGACATTGTAGTCAAAGAAACCAAAGTCTTGCTGCTGACAGCAGCTATGCAGACAGACATCACTCTGCTGGTTATATCTACTGGCCAGGCCTCTCCATGGACTACAAGGGTTGAAGAGAGCACCCCTGTGATTTCTGCCATCTCGTATTTGCTCTGAGCTCTTTCTTCCATTTGAGCTGCTCAGGGTTTCCCTTGGCTGTGTTACTCCTCTCCCACAGGGGATGGCAGCAAGAGGTAGAATTTGGAGGCTGGGTGAGTGTTGGCAATTTGTCTGCAGCACCAGTGATCTAGGTTGTAGGCAAGCAGCAGACTCATGGATAGCAGGGATGGATTCTTTTGCTTCACATGAGAAGCATCATAAGCCACTAACACCAGTGCTTTCTTTGGTACTGATAGTAGTCCAAAGACTTGAGATACCCCCTCAGAATTTTATCCCCAAAGACTCCAGCAGCTTCTGAAACTGTTAGCTAGGCACAGCTGGAAAAGGAAGCAGAGCTGTATTCCCGTTACCTGAAGTCGTGGGATTCCAGCTTCCAAACAGAGCAAGTTTTTATCTGCTTCTTGGTCCTTCAGTCATACCTTTCTGCCTGGAACCATAGAACAGAATCATAGAATCATTAAGGTTGGAAAATACCTTTAAGAGCTTGGAGTCTGGTCATAAACCTCACACTGCTTACTCCACCCCTAACTCATATGTACCACATCTCAACATGTCTTCTAAATACCGCCAGGAACAGTGACTCAACCACTTCCCTGGGCAGCCTGTTCCAGTGCTTGATAATGTTTTTGGTGAAGAAATTTTTCCTAATATCCAGTCTAAACCTTCCCTGGAGCAACTTGAGGCTGTTTTGTCTTCTCCTGTCCCTTGTTACTTGGGAGAAGAGACCAACCCCCATCTGGCTACAGCCTTTTTTCAGGGAGTTGTAGAGAGCAATAAGGTCCCCTCTGAGCCTCCTTTTCTCCAGGCCAAACACCCCCAGCCCACCAGCAGCTTTGTTGCCCTTCTTTGGACATGCACCAGCAATTCAGTGTCGACATTCATTTGCAAACTGAATGAGGGTACCTTTGATCCCCTCACCCAGATCATAGATATTAAATGGGACTGGCCTCAACACCAAGTCCTGGAGAACCCCACTTGTGAGCAGCTGCCAGCTGGATTTAACTCCATTCACCCCAAACCCGTGTTGTCCGGGCCTGATCCCTTGCTTGTCCTGTATGTGCCATGTGTTGGCACTCAAGGTGCTCTGCTCTGTAACCTTCTGTGGCACTAAAGTTAGGCTGACAAGCCTGGAGCTCCTCAGATCCTCTTTCTTGCTCTTCTTGTAGATGGATGTTACATTGATTCCCTTCCAGTCAACTGAGACCTCCCCATTGAGCCAGGACTGCTGATAAATGATGCAGAGTGGCTTGGTCAGCTCTTCCACAGCTCCCTCAGTACTCTTGGGTGGATCCCATCTGGCCCCATGGACTTGTGTGTGTCCAAGTGCTGTAGCAGGTCACAAGGACCAATTGCCCTTGGATTATGGGGGCTTCACTGTGCTCATTGTCCTCTCTTCGAGCTCAGGGGGCTGGGTCCTCTGAGAAGAAACAGTCTGATTGTTGAAGACTGAAGCAAAGATGATATTAAATATCTCTGCCTTTTCTTTATCCTTTGTCACCATGTCATGGTGATAGCCTCCAGCTATGACATCACCCACAAGTCCTCTCTCTTCACAGCAGCAGGTCCAGCAGGTGCCTTCCCTTGTTGGCTGCCTCATAATTTTGTCAGGAAGTTCTCTTCCACATACTGTGAGAACCTCCTGGACTGTTCCTTCTCTTTTATGTAGTATTTCTAGCAGGCATCTGTAATTCTTACTCCAGTGGAACTTAAGTTTATACCTTGGAGAAATTTTTTTAAAGATCCTGCTGCTCTCCTGAGCAGCACCCCTGAAGTGAAGCCCACATGCTCCTCTTGGCTGCTCCTCACTGAGCAGAGCAGTGATTTGACCTAAGCATGACTCCATGGCTGCCCACTCTGGGAGGAGCACTGGACAGCTGAGCAGTCCAAGCTCTGGATGGCAGAATGCACCCTCACCACTTCCAAGGAGTTGTCAGAGTACCAGGAAGACTGCAGCGGTGACCACTGGTGACGTGTGCTGTGTTCACCACTGTTTGGGAGCAGCTTCTCTTGGTGACATCTCTGGGATTTCTCTCCCACTCCCTGCAATCCATCTGGCATATTAAGTGCATTGCTTCTGGCTTTGTACCCTGATGGCAGGACTCCTTGTTGGTAGTGTTCCCTAAGGAACACCATCTCCTCTAGGTGCATATGAATCTGTCCCTGGTGAGACTCTCTCCTGGCAGGGAGCTCCCTGCTAGGTTAGTGAGTTCCTGCACAGTTTGTTTGCCTTGGGATCACATCACACTTTGCTTCTCTTACTCTGCTCTTCAAAACACGGGTTGCAAGATGGGTGTGAGTTAGCTGTGCTGGTTCAGGTCAAGAGCTAGAACTCCTAGTTTCAGGGTAGGCAAATTAGGGCAGTTTATCTAGGATTTAGTTTTATGTGCTTTTCACAACAACCATTCAGTAAAGTAAATATATGTTGTTATTTTGTTCTGTAAAGTATTTTTAGTAAATCCTCAGTGGCTGTTTTTTTGAATGACTAATACATTTTGGTACATCTGAATTACATCTATACTGAGTCATTTAATTTTGTAATGGCATATTTAAATGTTTAAGTCTCTACAAAAATTAAATATTGTAAAAGACTAACATTTTGTTCTAGGAGTTTGTGCCTGTATCACCACAAATCTCTGCTAAGGGGAAGAATTCCTGTGACCTGGACTTGATAACTAACAGGATGCTGTATTGCAGAAACTTTTTGAGAAAGCATACATGAGCCAGGATGTCTTTGCATGGCCAATTTTTTTTTTTTTAATTAGTTTGTCATCTGCTTGCTGTGTAATGTTGCATTTAACATTTCACAATAGGTGTTGCGGTCTTAGTTTTTCCTAACTCAGTGTTCACCCAACATTTCTAAAATTTTCCCTCATCTCAGACTATATTTACTTCACATTCTGAAACTCAGGCTTTGTTTGTGGGGGAGGTTTTGCCAGTAACAGAATTAAAATAGTTATATCAGTGTTCTTTGCAGTCTTGCTTTTCTCGTAAGTGTTTGTGTTCTTTGGTTTTGGTTTTTTTTTGGTAGGACCTCCTTTATTTTGTTTTTTTTTTAATTCTCATAGAGGACATGTAAGCTGAAATAAAAAGAATCTGCAAGTTTTATACTGGGATAACTGTAAAATAATTGCTTGTGTAGACCAGTTGAAAGCCTTCATTGAATTACTTTGTCATGTGCTCTACTTCTTGAAGTACTTTTTCCCTAGTCTGATGTTTTTCTCTAATCAGCTTACAATGCCCTTATATTCCTTGAACAAATGCCTGTTTTGCCAGGCTCTCCTTATTTTGAAACACCTTGCAAGCTTTCACTTGTGCATCATTATGCTGGATTTGTAATCTGTGTTTCTCCTGATGTGTGGTTGATACCATGTCTTTGCTTTTGTGCCAGCTCCATCATTTACTCCGTGAGCTCTTTAGGGCAGAGAGCTGCTCATCACCTCATGTGCTTGCTGCAGTGCATACCATATTTTTAGACTCTGAGGAGTGATCATCAATCATTGTGAAATATCAATATCCTTTTATTCAGCTATCTATGAATACTGCTTGAGGGTTCTCATTGCCTTCCTCAGGCAAGGAATCAAAGCTAAGAACCACAGAAAAAGTTGGTTTTGTACTTGCACAAGGGGTTGTATGGTGAGAAAGGATTTGAAAAGGAACACCTGCCACCACCAAACAAAAAAACCACCAAGTTTTCACCACTGAGAAGGAGAGCTGGGACTGTATAGGAGAAGAATGGGAGATATGTGTAGTGGTAATTCTGACATGAAAATAACTTTCTGCTCTGTAAATATTTGTATGTAAAATACAGAGAGCAGGATTTTCAAAAGTGCTTACATGATGTAAGAAACAAAATGAGAAACTGAATCCACAGCTGAATGGTTAGGCAATAATCTGGGATGTGGGAGAGTCAGGTTCAAATACTTGCTGCAATTATCTTTTAATTAGTTATACAAAGTGGAACAACTTCAAACAGGAGAGAGCGAGATGTCTTACCCCCGAATACCCAATAGCCTATGGGCTAGGACAGCTAATATGGGATGAACAGAGATTTGAAAACGGGTCACTCACCTTACTGATGACTGTTTTAACCACTGAGATATTAAATCTGATAGTATGTGGATTTCTGTCATCATTGTTTATGAGGAAGGATTTGTCTGGCTTAAGCAACTGACTAAAAGAAAGGATTTGTGGAGGAGGCACCCATTGCCATTAGAGGAGTAGAACTCCCTGTCTTTTAGACAGACTGCTTTGATATCTGGCTTTTGTGATTCCTGTTTTTTTGACACTGACTTTCTCCATCTATTTTATACAAAGTCTGAATGTCTAATTTAGGGAGGAGATTTCTTTGGATAGCCAGATCTCTAAAGCTTCAGACTACAGTTTGCATCTTGAAAGACAACATAGTCTTTCTGTGCATTTAGTTAGCCATCTGTGACAAAGCAGGGAGTTACAAGAGTGCAATAGACCAAACAGAAGGATGCAAAGAGTTTAAGTAAGGCTGACATATTAAACAGCAGACATAAAGACATTACATATTGTTAAAATGTATTTACTGCTAAAGGAGGAAACCATGCTAATATACTAATTACATCATCTTGAGACTGATAATTATCTCTGCAGGATTTCATGAGTCCGCATCCACTTGATTTGTCCTAATTCAGAGCCTTGTCATCCTCATCTGCAGTCTCTCGCCCAGATGGAGCATGGAAATCGACACAAGCGTTCCTAATATGCAAATAGAGATCTGCAGTTCCACTTCAAAGTGGCAGCTTCTCAAGTGGGAGTTCTAATTATTCCATTTTGAGTTAGTGACTCTGCAAAAGAGTGGTTTTTTTTCTTCTGCCAGTGAGTTGGGTGTTCTTTTTTTTCCCCCAGATTTGTTACCCAGGTTTGCAGTAGGCATGTCTTATTCTGTCATGCAAACAATGAAATGGTTGACCAGTTAATGATGCATTTGTTTACTGATTGCAATCCATAACTTCCTTGAGGAGTTGTTTGTCCTGTTCTTCTTGGGTTCTTTTGCATGTAGTATTTTATATAACAAGATGAGATTCCTCATTGCTTGTCACAGGAATTATGTCATGAACTTGACGAACAAGGTCACATATCAACTGCCCAGTATTTTTCAGAGGTGAGCTGTGTCTCCTGTCAAAACTAAAATCCCTTGAACTAGAGAATGGGCTGCTGAGGTTGGAGAAGAAGAGAAATTAATGAAGCAATAAATGTTATAATCACTCTCTATGGCATGGCAGAAGACAAAAATTAAGGGGAATGGGATTGCCCCTCTGCACTGGTGAGGCCCCATCTCAAGTACTGTGTCCAGTTCTAGGTCTTGCAATTCAGGAAGGACATTGAGGTGCTGGAGCAAGTCCAGAGAGGGACAGAGGAGCTGGTGAAGGGTCTGGAGAGTAAGTCATATGAGGAGTGGCTGAAGGAGGTGGCAGTGTTTAGCCTGGAGAAAAGGAGGCTGAGAGAGAACCTTACCACTCTCTACAACTCTCTGAAAGGAGGCTGTAGCCCGGTGGTAGTTGGCCTCTTCTCATGGGCAACCAAAGACATGGTTGCCCATGTCCAAGAGGACTTGGCCTCAAACTGTGCCAAGGAAGGTTCAGGTTGAATATTAGGAAGAATTTCTTCACTGGAAGGGTGGTTAAGCCTTAGAATAGGCTGCCCAGGGAGGTGGTGGATTCACCATCCCTGGAAGTGTTCAAGAAACAACTGGATGTGGCACTTAGTGCCACGATTTAGTTTGACATGGTGATTGTCAGGAGTTGGACTTGATCTTGGAGGTCTTTTTCAACCTTAGTGATTCTATGATGGGAATTGATAATAGTTATACTACAGGCACTGACCAAAATATAAAGTGATTGGCTGAGATATAGCTGAAATTTCATCTGATTGCAAATAACTACTGGGTAGAATCAGGTTAAGTATTTTACTGTGACATGTACTCATAAGGAAGATTGCTGTTGAAGTGTGAGATGCAATTACAAGGTTAATTACTTACACTGAGTTATACTGCTCCATTTTGGATGGTGTATTTTCACTTTATAATGAGCTGAACTTTAAGAAGTCACTGACAGTGAGGAAACTGTGCAGCAGAAGCACTCAGAGCAAAATAATCCTGGGTACCAGTGGGTGCACTTGGGAGGAAAAGCACTGCAAGACCCCGTGAGGAGGTCAGTGTAAACTGCTGCTCTTGTGAGCCTGCTGACCCCTGTGTGCAACCTGCATCTGTGTCTGCTCCCGAAATCCTTTGCCAGTGACTCAGCAGGTGTTCAGTGAGAATGTAATATATAGAAGGAAGAATGGAGGCATCCCATAATTAGGGCTAGTAATAAGACAGGAATCAGTTTAGCATGTGATAGACGGGGAGTCAGAGAAATGAAGGAAAAGCAAGTTTGATAGGGTTATAAGAAGGAAAGTGCAGTACTAAAAACTGTGATGAATGGTGATGATATGAGCGTCAAAAGAATCTAAAAAGGGAAAGCAATGTTATATGAGAAAGAGGAAGAACAAGTTCAAAACCTAAATATAAGAAAGCTGTAAATTCAGGAAGATGTAGGGAGAAGTTCAAATGGCAGGAGAGGTGTTACTAAGAGAATTGGCTAGCATAGGGCTGGTGCTAGCAGCCTGAAAGAACTCGGAGAACAAATGTGATAGCCTTGTAGAAACTGAGAAATAAGACAAAATCTATTGAATTTAAAAACAACAGAAAGAAAATATCTGCAGGCACAAACTGATAAGTTTGAGAAAAAATTACTTTTTAATGCTTATAAATCTTATAGTAAGTGACAGTTTCTAATCATGGACAGCATAAAATTTCTGTGAGTATCAGACAGCATAAAGAGAATGTTTTTTGATAGTCAAAAAAGTACTGATTTTTTTTTTTTCAGTATTATGTCCAAACTTGTAGTGGTGGGGCTTCCTGTGTCTGTAAGGAGAGACAAATAAGATTTCTACTCTTAACACCTTTTCTTGTCAGCAAAAGCAGTATTAAGAAAAGTGTACTTAAATTCAAGGCTAAGCTTTTTAATTTATTTTGCTTTTACAAACAGCACTTTAACAGTGTATCTGAAGAGTACTCCATTTGGGAATTGTTCTGGTTCATGCTCCTGTTTTTCCTATTGCCCTGCAGACTTTCAGGCAGAACTGTTTCCTTCAGCCTTAGAATTGCAGATGAGGACTCTTTTTTTCCTGTTTCTTCTCACCCTGCTGTCACATTTTGAAGACATGAGTAAATTGCTATTGCAGTCACACAGTCTCATTTACAGAAATTCTTATTTTAAATATGAACTATTTAGAAATTAGAGTTGGATTTTAATTACTTCCAACAACAAAACAAGGGCTTGTGTGTAATGGGGGAGCCTATACATGCTAGGGAGCTGGAATATGATTTAATTTCTAGTCATAACTTTAAACCTGATTTGATAATTTGCATTTAGCTTTTTAAAAAGGCATTGTGTATGAATTGCAAGAGAGTTGCAAAACAAATATCCCTGAATTTTTAAAAACTCTTCTTCTGTGCTTCCTATTCTAGAGTCAGCTACCAGATTTCATCGAGTCCACTTTACAGTCAAGTATTGCTATTGCTACTGTTGTGCTTAGTTGCAGTTTTTTACACTGCTCACGGTTTTTCAGGTTCCCTTTATTGTGGAGAGTATGAATGAAGCAAGGTGGCTTTGAACCAAGATGCAGATACTGATGTAATGACCTATAACAAAAAAAGTGTTCAGGTTTTGTCAAAGTTCTGAGGACCCAGTTTGGAGGCTCAGTACAGAAGGGATGTGCTGGAATCAGGAAGTTTGGCTGAGTCATGCAGGACACACAGCTGGCACTGAAACAATCAGCTGTGAAAGCATTTGTTGGCGTCATATAAAGGAAAATGATCTAAACCAAGGATTTTGAAGAAGATTTAAAGATATATTCCCAAATTTATGTTAGGAGCTTTCCTCCAGTAGGAGGACTAAGAGAGAGAGAGAGTGTAAATGCATTTGTTTTGAAAATCAAACAGGTAGAGTGACAGAGACTGGCATCATCAGTTATCTGATGGCACAAATCAGCCTCTTGATACTGTGATAGATAACAGGGAAGGTGTGGGTAGACTCTAAGGATTTTGGAAGGTCAATGGGAAAGATGTGTAGGGTGGTTATGTAAACAAGATTAATCCAGGCTGCCACACTGCACACCTTCTCTTTGCAAAAACTGATAACTACAGAGGAACAGCAACATGATCTGGCATACTAGGAGCAAAGGCTAAGTTGAAATGCCCATTTTCTGGTCCAGTTCTTTTTCTGAAGCTAAATTACAAATATGGACCTATAAGCAAAGAGGAAGAAAAGAATTGCAGTTGAAAACATCCTTCTCTGCCTGCCTGCAGGGAGCCTGTAAAAATTAGGGAATGGGGATGTCCTGTTAGCCCTATGTAGCATAAAGGCTATGTTACCATTTCAGAGTGTGCAGTGCAAGGGAAATAATCACTCAAGCATGTACTAGGAGGGCACATAGTGTTTGGCAAGACAAGGGAAGAGGTGCAAGCTGTCACCCAGAACAGGTAAATCAAGAAGGAAAAGACTGGAAGTAAGGCCTGGGATTTAGTGGCTAACAACTCCATTGAGGGCTGTCCCAATAGGAAGCTGGATAAGTAAACATCACTAATATGAATGGAAGAATTGTGGTATGTAGAAAGGCTCAAAGGAGAGACTTGTCTCCCCAGCATTTGCAGTAAAGTGCAAAATAAAAGGCAATTCTGCCACCACCCACAGACTGGGACAAGTGAGGTATTTGTACCTACTGAGTATAAGTAAGGTTGGTATTCCCAGTTTAAAAGGAAATGGGGAGGCTCAGTACAGTTGCCCTCGTTGGGTTTTTTGCTTGTTTTGCTTAGTGCAGCCCTGTGCTATCACTGAATTCACTGCTCTGTGTTAAAGGTGGAGCTCACTCTAATGGAATTCTTGCCATCCTGATCTGTATATTAATAAAGATATATTAATTTGATGGGTCTAGGCTTCAAGTTTCAACCAGGGTTTGTGTTTTTCAACTAATGTCAATTCGAATGAAGCATGAGTCTGTTCTTAAGATATCTTATGGCTGTTTCTTGAAAGTATAAAGGTTACATTTACTGCTAATGAAAAATGACGACATGACTCACATTGCTGTTTTGGAGACTATGAAGAAGAAATGCTGTCAGAGCTGAAGAACTTTTTGAGGACAAGAATTTCATCAGATGAATGAAAAAAAACCCCAAGAGGGGTAAAAATTGAAAAAGCTTGCCTGACTTTCACTGGAGGTACACCCAGAGAATATGGAAAACATCCTTCTGGAAAAATAACAGATTTTAACAATGGTTGCTGTATGAAGGTCTTTGAAGGACAAGTCACACTTTATATTTATACAGGAATAAGCTACACATCAGGCATAAATCGCTGTTTTGTTGGAGCTTCTGAAGATAAAACTGAACTGTTCTTGTTTTAGGATTTAGCCCTTTATTTCCATTCCGTAGAAAACATAGGTTTTAGTGATCTTAGTCAAACAAGCAGAGCCATACAAGAGTAAACAGGTTGTTAATCCGAAATCACCTTAGGGCCTTCTTCTGCTCCCACTGAAATCAATGTCTAAATTCCCATCAGTTTGAGTGGGATATTAAAGAAAGAAAAATAGCTCTAATATCCATGTTAATGTATTTGCTAAATATGAGAATTCATCAGCAGCTTGGTAAACTGGTTCAGCAGCCTGATGCATTTGCTGAATCAACCTTGCCAAAACAGATGCACCATCTGCCTCACAGTTTCTAAAACACTGCTAAAACAAAGAAACATTTTTATAAGAATAAAATTGTAAGTTGGTTTTGCTGTTACGTGCCTTCATCTGTGCTCGGGCAAAACTACTTAGCACAAAATGCTATTTATCTCTAGTCCACCAAAATTAATTTTCATATAAACTCTGTTTATGGCAGAACTTTCAGGTATGAGAAGAAGATAGCCTTGCTTCTTCACCATGTCTTGAACCATAATACTGTGTATGAATTGCAAGAGAGTTGCAAAACAAATATCCCTGAATTTTTAAAAACTCTTCTTCTATGCTTCCTATTCCAGAGTCAGCTACCAGATTTCATCCAGTCCCCTTTACAGTTAGGTATTGCTATTGCTACTAGTGTGCTTACTTGCAGTTTTTTACACTGCTCACAGTTTTTCAGGTTTCTTTTATTGTGGAGAGTATGAAGCAAGGTGGCTTTGAACTAAGATGCAGATACTAATGCCAACTGTGTAGCGTTTCCAAAGCAAAGTTTTTGCTTTGTCATATTCTTACTTCATATGTAGAATAAAACATACAGAAAACAAGATGAAGACAGACTTCTGTTTTGTTAAAGTCATTAAGAATATTTAGTGCAACCCTTACAGCAAATGACAGGCTTTCAGAAATGCTGAAAAGATTAAGGTGCTAAATATCCTTGAGCTTTCTTCAGTTTGGTACCTTGGGAAAACCACACCTTTAATACTCACATTTACTGCTGGTTTTGTGAGCCATTTTTATGTTTTTGGTAACAGGTAGTTTTAATACTGGTATTTCAATAAAATCCTCTTTTGTTGCTTATATTTACCCCTTTGCATTTTGAAAAGCAGTGCACAATGGGTCTTGGGGAGAAACAAAAGGGTGTTCACCATCTTCTCTCTGCCATAGTCAGTAACTGGGGTAAATACATATGGGCAGATTTTTTTCTGTTAAAATGTATGTGGAGTAGAGCATTTTGCTTGAGGTGAAACTTCTAACATATGGGAACCCCAAGAGATGCTGTTCAGACTGTAAACTTTGCACTCATACAGGCAGTTTTGTTTCTTCACCTGGTGCTCATTTACATTAATCCCACTGTATATATATGGTTCCTTTCTAAATAGGAGACAGAAAGCAACCAGGGTGGCCCAAGTCCATTAACAGCCTTACTGAAATGACTGTCAGGAGCTGAGAGAATTTCCTTGGATGCACCCCAGTACATGGGAAGTTCCCAGTACCCTGGAAGCAGTGTGTACCTTTCAGTGCTTACCTTCTTTTTAAGGGTTGAATGTGTGCAGCTGTGTTTAAAGTAGGGGAAGGAAACTGTGGAAGGTACAGGCAATTTTATTTTGGGGACACCCTAGCTACAACCACTTCGTTGATGTGCTGTTTTGGAACCACGGCAACCCTGCCTTACCTTCATACTGTTACTTTAGCAGTATTTGGGATATTTGAATCCTGCTGACCGTGATTTTCTGTTGTGCTGGCCTGGTTTATTAAGGCAGTATGTGTCATAAGTGTGGGTCAGCCCTTACAAATCTGCCTCTGTTGGTATTTCACAACAGTCTGCAAAGTGTTGCTCAACTGGAGTCCCAGCCCTGCAGCCATGATGTACAGAGGTGTTGAATCTCCTGAATCAGATGTGGGCCCTTAGGCAATCCTGGCTGCACCTGAGCTGTGCTCGTACTGCAGCTCCTGCTGCTGAATGATGAGATACTTTTTGACTGTCCTTGCAGATGTTTCCAAGTGCAGTGTTTTATTTGTGCATCAACAAATGATCTGATATTTGCTAAGGGTTTGTATCTAGCCATTGAAGAATAATAAATGACTGTTTAGGTTGAGCTGAAATTTTGCAGCCTGATTCAGTTACAGTGGTGACTCACTTAGAGTTGGTTCTCACATGATTCACAAAGTGTATGGGTGACTCAACCCACAAATTTACTTAGCTCCCATGTTATTTTCCCTCTCAGTGAAAAAAAAATTGGTTATAATAAATAATCACAGCAAACTTTGACTTACCGTGAGGTAAAATAAATATGTGTGTTGAAAGGCTGCATATTTGTAATAATAAATTATTTAGTGAGGTAAAGATGAAATAATAGGATGTAGGAATTGTTAGACAAGAAAGAAAGGTGATAAGCATTTCTGTTTGCTTTTGTTGCATAGCAGAGATAAATAAAGGAAGAATAACTACTTTCTGTATGATATGAGATGCTCAGAGAGGCTGTTTTGACATTTTTACTTTTATTTTCAGCCAATTCTTGGCATTTGTTCTCTGAAATAAGCAGATTTAGATATGTCCATGTCTGGTTCAGGCATTTTGAAGTTATGTCAGTTCAGAAAATGTGAGATTTCTGGGTTCTGAACTGGCTCTTTGTAGGATGTGGTAGGCTGGCACACCTGTTCCTGAAGGACCTGAAGTTGGCTGTCTGAAAAATCAATTGAGTTCCTTAACAAAATCAAATTGACAAAGGCAAGAAATTAGGTCCCAGCAGGAACTATAAGAAGTTTTTCCTTAAAAGATGCAGCTGCTGTCAGTGTTTGATAACCAAATGCAGAGGCACGTGGCTGTAGTGTAAATACAGTATAAATTAATTTGACTTTGGAGTTAGGTGGAAACATCACCATATCCTTTTTTGCGCTGTCCCAAAAGAATATAAATACCTAAATAACTGCATACCTCTGAGCTTTATAGCACTGAGTGACTAATCACCCTCCCTTTCATAAATGAAACAACAAAGAATCTGGAAAATGAAGAAATTCTGCTCTGTCAGCTGACTTTTAAAAGTCTTTTAAAAGTTCATTAACAAGCAGGAATGTTTCTATACCTCACAAGACTCAAATGTCAGTAATATCCATAAATTAAACTTCAGAAGTCCATATTTTGCAGGAATTAAATTGGAGGGAACAAAAAATGCATGGTTTGAAAGACTCTGGTGAGAATTATGAATTCTATGAAAAGACAGTTCTTTTGTAGATTGTGTCACAGATTTGAGGAAGCTGCAACATAGTTCAGGTATGGCAAGAAATTTCTGAGAGATAAAATGGATGGTAGTGGCAAGCTTCCAGATACCAGGGACATAAAAGATAGCCCTGAGAAAGAGTACCTTGGAACAGTGACAGGATAAAAATATGCAGCTAGAGGACTTCTGTGCTAGAGAGAGAAGAACAAAAAGGCTAAAAAATAACCATGGTGTGTCACATGCTGAACCACTGCAATGCAAAGACCAGTGGAGCATTTCTGTGACAGGCAGAATGCTGCTCTTTTATCACAAGGTTTGCCAAGCAGCCACAAGCTGTTTCAGCCCTCTTTATAGAGAGTGAACCAAATGCACATGTTAATCTGAACTTTCCCTCAGCTAAAGGAGAAGGTAAAAGGGTGGCTTTGTGCTCAAAGCACAGAACTGGGATTTATTTATTCTGGGTTCTGCCGCAGTCTCCTTGTGCAACCTTAGGCCAAGTTATTAATCTCCTAATGCCACAGCCTCTCCATTTGTAAAATACATGGTACATGTCACAATGGGTGTTTGAGGCTAAATTCTTTAATGTTTGTGAAGTGTTTTGGGACTGGGCAGGACAATTATTAAATGCTGCAGTGCAGCATGCAGGGTTATGCTAATTAGTCATTTTTAGACACTGATCCCTTGCTGTATGGAGACTAATACCACAAACTGGTCCAATTTTAGTCTATGCTACCTTTGACCTTACTCATTCTGAGATTGGTCTGGAAAAGAATAATTTATTTTTGACTTGGTGGTTGTGGTAATTGATGAAATAAAAATACCTCAGACTGTCCCTTGGAATACCCTGCATTTACTCTTCCCTTAGGCTCTCCAAGCTGGCCTTTCAAAAAGCTTGATTTTTGGAGGCATAGTTTTAACAGTTTAGGCATAGAATAGACACACTCGCAGTGGAAGAATCCCTGAGAGGAAGGTGTATCCTTACAGACAGATATTGGCAGAAGACATGTCATGAAGTGGCTCATTCCATACTGCCTGTCAAGCACAGAAAGCCTTTTGCACATATGGCTCTGACCAGGTGGTGTGCTGTGAGGCCATGAGTAAATGGATCTTTTGATAGTTTAACTACAGCTGTTTTCCTAAACAATTATGTGTTTAGTGTTTGCAAATGTGTTTTCTTATCAGGACTGCTGGTAGATCATGTATGTATATGTATGTTATATATAACACGTCTGTTTTCCTTGTTGCTGACCCCCATGTAAAAACCCATGTGGTTCTTTGCTGCTATGGCACAGCAGATGCTTTTGCTTTTTCTGTTGCTGTAAACAAGATGTTGTGACTGATACTTCTTTCCACCATATGTCCTGAACACTCCCAGTTCATCGTTACATGTAATTTCCAGGATGCTTTGTAGGGTGTGTGTGCCTCCACCCCATTTCAAAATCGATGTAGCTCTCAATGGATTGACTAATGGCTGCAAGGTGTTACTTAGCATGCTGGTTTTGGCTGACAGTGCTGCTAAACCAACAGTTGTTTGCTTAACGTGTCTTTCATGGTTCTCATGTGAAGTAACTTATTCTGAGGAATTGGACATGTCAGTGACTTGAGGTCTGCTGGCAAGCATTTATCTGACATGCTGCTGAGACCAAGAAGGAGCATGACCCCAGCTTGGTGCCCTGAACACTGATAATTTTGCCTTGTTCCTTTAGCCATACCCTGTGTTTGTATTGCCCTCAGACATTTTGTTATGCTGATCTCATCATTCCTATAGCCATCAAGAATCTGTAGAGTAGGAGTGGGTGGGTGGCAAGAGCTAAAGAAAACTGTAATGAACCTGTAGAGGTGTTGTGCTGATATAGTGTATAAGATGTTGTAATTCTGTCCCACTGTGAGGATCCAGGACTGACGGGACATTTTCTTTCATTTGTTTTCCTTTATGTTGTTGTGTAGACCATTCTCGACCTTCTTCTAACCCTCTCTAAGGCATAGGATATGCAGCACCAAAGAGAAATTGCTTGTGCAGAGCAAAATGTATTTGCTTGTTATTATAGTGGGTGGACATGCCTAACCTGTGATGTGTTGACCTTCCAGAAGGTCTACCTGGCATTTCAGTAATAGCATGTGTGTGGTACAGTACTGAGTGTGGTCAGGAATGGTGTCTCTACCAATCATTTTAATGAAAGCAATCATGTGGAAGTGAACAGAAACTGAATTTAAATTGTAAACATGAAAGAAGTTAAACTACAAGAAAGTGCATTCTTTGAGCATCTCTCACATCTGACTCTAGGTTTCTGTATGAGGTGGTTGTCTGAGCCTATATCACATGAGCTGCATTGCTGGGCTGTCCCCACAATCTAGTAATGTGTTGCTATTGGGAATTTAGCTGGTGTGAAGGACTTTTTTTTTTCTCTCGATAGCTGGTGGAATTGTTCATGTTGCCCTTAGCAAATAGCAGGCTACTCTTACTTTAATAGACCTATGTCAGCAAGCTGTGTGATTAGCTGGGTGCTGAGGGAGAGCTTTATGTAAGCATTCTCTTGAGGTTGGTGAGATGTCTTCATGCAAATTTTTGTATGGTCCACAGCGGCACAGACAAAGTTTATTTGTGTGCATACAACCATAAGACTGTCCTGAGCTAGAAGAGAGACACATAGGCCATCAATTCCAGCTCCTGGCCCTGCCCAGGACACCCCAAGAATCCCACCATGTGTCTGAGGGCATTGTTCAAATGCTTCATGAACTCTGTCAGGCTCGGTGCTGTGACCACTCCCCTGGGAGCCTGTTCTGGAGCCTGGCCAGCCTCTGGGTGAAGAACCTTTCCCTAATACCCAACCTGAATCCCCCTGACACAGCTTTATGCTGTTCCTTTGGGTCCTGTTGCTGGCCACCTAAAAGCAGAGGTTGGTACTTGTCCCTGCACTTCCCCTCGTGGGGAGGCTGCAGACTGCAGTGAGGTTCTCCCCTCGGTCTCCTCTTCTCAGGGCTGACCTCAGCCATTTCTCATACAGCTCCTCCTCTTAGCTGTTTACCATCTTCATGGCCCCCTTTGGGTGCTCACTAACAGATTTATATCTTTCTTACATTGTGGTGCCCAAAACTGCACTCAGCACTTGAAGTGAGGTAGCACCAGCACAGAGTGATGTGTGCTCTCAAACATATGCTCTTTTTGGTAGCATAATGCTGTAAGTTACAGTTCCTGCCTTTTTTTTCTGCTCATATGTGTAAAGTCTTTTAATTCTGGAAGTTGGAGTTGAGAACCACTGTTTGAACTAACATTGACTGTGCCCTTCTTTTCACCTCTCAGTCTGAGGGTATGATTGAAGATGTTATGTTGATGCATATCTGCACTCAAATCTTCCATGAGTCAAGAAAAAGATAAAGAGATCCTGATGTAACTCTGTCAATGTGTAATGTGGTCCCTGTGGAGAGGAAAAGATTATTGACATTGTCTTTACTGCTGATGGATGCCTGTGATGAATGTCCACATAATTTATTTTACTCTTGGTGTCAGTCTCAGCAACTTAGAAGCACTTCAGGGTTATTTTTAGTATACACAGCTGCATCTTCTATATGTCTGCAGTGCTCTTATTTGTCATGAGGGCAGATCTTAGTGGTGGGTTGTTATTTGGACTATTCTTGTGTGTGTCTACATGTTACTTTTATGTTAAAGAGAGAATGTTGGTAAAACCAGTGTGATGTTGCAAAAGGAATATGTTTGCACTACATGAGTCCAGATCAAAGCATTCTTTTATAATGTCTTTCATTTTAAATTAATTTTTATTTAGTAAGTGCCTTTTTGTTCTTGAATACACTTGATAGCCAAGTTTCTTCTCCAGCTGAGTACTGAACAATGCTGGTTGGGGTTGTGATAGGTCTTCTGTTGCAGCAGTGTGCTGTGATGCTGGCACAGGCAAACCATTTGAATGTGAATGATTGTCCTCACTGCACTGGGCATAGGATGCTCTCTTTTCCTTTGCTCCTTTGCTCAGCTTTCATGGGATAAGAACTCTACATTCCTGCCTGGTTCCTGCAGCAGTCCAAGCATCTCTGATGACATGCTGTTGGTCATTCACAGTCACTGTGCTCCTTTGGTACCAAAGTCTTACTGAGTCTTTCCCTTTTACAGCTGGATGTTGGGGTAGGTGATCTCTTATCTCCAGGTGCCTTTGAAAACTTCATGCAATCACCTGGCAGTGCATGTTTTTTTCTTATTTTTCTTCTTGCCACAACTTGTGTCTGCTGAAAGTAAATGTGCCAAACTGAGTTTGGTCTTGGAAGAAGTGACAGTTCTATGGATTACTTTGATTTGCTTAAGCAATAGTAAAGTTTGGCTCTTTTTCATTTTATGTATCTGCTAAGTCCATTTTAAAATTTATTTGACTCCTGAAACAAAATATATTCTGTAGGATTTCCAAGGTCCCTGTAAACTTTTAAACCTGTAAATGATTTGATGAAGTGGACTGGATTTTTTTGTTTTCTCAGTTGGTTCCTTTTTTCCTGTCTTTCACAATGAATAGTGTCATGGTCTGGTGAAGGGCAGAATTTAGTGTGTGTGGTAGAGTGGCTCAGCAGAAATGGTGCTGACCTCCTTTTTTTTCAGATTGTCATGTTTTGACATGAAGTAGCTTTTTTTCTGGTTCAGAAAATGCTTAGCATTAAGGATTTGACAGATGTCCACCTTCTTTCTGACTTGGTGCTGTTGCTGATCCTCATTGCACAGCACAGTCCCTACCACAATCTCTGAGCTAGTTCTTATGAAGAACTGTCAAAGTTATCACTTCACTAGAATTTAATGTTGCCTTGAGAAACAGAGAACTCCAATTATTGATTCTAGGGGGTTCCCAATGTGCTTTTTGCATTCTTAGAATATCTTAATATTGCCTATGTGATGACTTCCCTTTTCTGGGTATTTATTCTTCAGATCATTCCAGATGTATTTTCTGTAAATAAGTACTTTTCAAAAAACTGTGTTTTTGCCTGCTTGTGTGGCTTAATACTTCTTGTTCACATAGCACAAATAAATTGAGGTGGTTTCCTTTCACATTAGCTGTACTGTTCTTGCTGGTGTTATCACAATTATCTTGCATGTAGATTATGGGCTTCTGTAAACCTAATTCCAAAGTGATGAGAGTGGAGGTTTTTGCAAAACTCTTAAAAGTTATTTTGGATTTCTGTTATCTTCTTGCTTTCTGGACAGAGTTGTAGACTTCGGTTTCATTCTCGTCAAGTGTTACGCTGGTTCCTATTAACATGTTTGCCTTCACCACTCACAGAGATAAATTTGACTACAAGGTTCAATTTTCCCTTTTGCTACTGTGAGAAATACCCAGAAAATGAGTTAAATGACACTGAGAATCTAATATCTACATTTCATACTTACTTTTGCTGAAATGAGTTACTTGGAGGTTATGGCTTCAGAGCAGGAAGCCTAACTGTAGTCAAAAGAAACTGGGATTATGCTAATGACGTTTTGCTTGATGTCTTCTGCTTTGTATTAAAATGTACCATAATGAATACATTTTATTTCTTCTTCCCTACAGGTAAAACAAGAAAAACCAGAAAATTTACCAGATTTAGAAAACTTGGCGCAAAAAAAATTCCTTGAAATGGAGAGCATGAACAGTGACTCAGATTTACAAAGTAATGAAAAATATATGCATTTTAAGGATCAACTTAAGGAGATGAAGAAACAATGTAAGTCTGATTTTTTAAAAATGATTCTTTGAATGCTAAGCAGTAAAATCTGACTAACTGCCCTGAAATATAGAACTGCCACTTATGGCTCAAACTGATGTGAGTATACTTAAAAACTTACTTAAATTGATGTCTGTGTAGAAAAAAAACAGTGTAGTTACCTTGATAGTTTTATTTAGACTCCTACAGCTCCTGCTGTGTTTGAACGCAAATATCATGAAAACCACTTTTTTTTTTGGTAAGGTGGGCTTTTTCATTTGAAGACCTTTTGCATTTATTTTCTTAACTGATAGGATCTCCTAAAAGGATTAGGTAAGCTGTTTTCATTTGTCACTTAAACAAATTGCTCCTGTTTCACAACATAGGATGTGTTGCAACACTAAGAAGACCTTTGCTTTAATGGTAGAACTGTATTGTTGGAAAATGCTTACTGTACGTGTTCTCAGGTTTACAGCTTCTGTGCACGCACCATCCAACACTGCAGATTACTAAAATCCATTTTTTCCAAATTCATAGAATTTTTCAAGTGTTAGAATTTTAAGTTATTTATGCTTAAATTACCAAAAAAGTTGAAGAGTAAACAGTTTGGTTATTTATGCAACACAACAAAATTGTCTACTTTTATTGCCCCACACATATAGCAGTCATTAAAATATTACTCTGATTACTGGTGCTGGGAAAGTTCATGGGCTCTGACACTGTTTGTGTTGCTCTTCCCTAATCATCATGATTATGTTCTGAAATCATATTATTCTGCTTGCTGTCCCTTGACCCCTTGACCCCTGTACCTATCCCCTCCCATCTTACAATTTGATTTCAACATAAACTGATATCTCAGGAACTTCAGGAGTCATAGATTAATGATTTATACCATTGGAAAATGATATTCTGGGTGCTCTCCTGTAGCTCCCCTTGAATTCTGGGTTTTTTTGAAGCCCTATCCAAAACCCAAAGAAACGATTGAAAAGAATTTTCCCACTGGACTTTGGATTGCTTTTCTGTAGAGATTTATGGGACATGCTTGACAAGGTGAATTTCAGATCTGGTATCTCAAGACTCCCTAGAATTAGAGCTTGAAGGCTTAATATATTTGTTTTCCATCTTTATGCATTTTAGCACTGATTTCTGAATTTAATAAAGCTCTTGGAACTACTGTAAGAATGAAAGTACCAAGTTGCAGACCACAAAACAGTGTAATTTTCACTCCCTACATAACCATAAAATTACTACTGCCCCACCATTATGTTGTAATTTCTAATTTCCAGGTGTTTGTAACTAAGAAGATAAAAATCTTGATAACAGACTTTGGATTTACTTTCTACCTTGTAATTGCCTGAGGAGGGGGTGTATGCTCAAGTGATACATTCAGTTCAAGCTGTGGGATGAAGCTCTTACTGGCCAACCTGTTGAAAAAAACCCCAAATTAATAAACACAATAGAAAATATTCTTAAAAAAAATGAGGACATCATTCTGCCACTGCTGCCTGAAATCCAGATTTGTCTTATTAAATGCTTCACTTGCAATACCAGCTGAGCTGAAGATTAATAAAATCTGTAAATGACATTACCAGTTTCCATAAGCTGGTGATTTTCCTTAAAACATCCTATAGGTACATATGGTTTTGGTGGGGTCATTTTGTAAGAAGAAATTAAGGTCATCCTGTTAAATTTCCAGCACTCATGCTTAAGCCAAGTTATCTGTGTATTCTTTACCTTCTCCTGTATGAGTTGTGATTTCAAAAACATGAATCCTACAATTCTGGACTCATCTCAACAACACAATATAACGTGTCTGCAGATTTTGGGACACACTTGAGAACTGCTGGATGTGAGTTACATGTATGAATAACTTCATCAACAACTGCTGGTTAATATTTTGTTTTCAACTATTAGCCTTGCCAGGTGCAACTTAGTTCACAATTCCTGGCTTTTTTTGAGAACACATACACTATTGAGATTCAGTTTTTAGCTTTTTTCTGGAATTTGGTATTATTGCTCAGTTAGATAAAACATAAAAACTTCTGCCAGGTTTTGTCAGAGGGGCTTTTGCTTTCCTGTTTTGTTTTGGTTTGGTGTTTATTTTTTGTTTGCTTGGTTGGTTTTTTTTTTTTTTTGTTCCAATTTTTTCTCTCTCAGAGGAGCAGACAGAGTAGATGCTAAAATGATTTGCTTTCTAGGATGAGTTACCATTAATGATTATGTATCTTTTATGCAAAGTTTGACATCTGTATTCTAGAACAGCTGAACAAGGAAATAATCTATTCTTGCATTGTTTTGCTATTTAGAAATTAACTGAGATTTGACAGAAAAAAACTTTCTCAACACAGTTTTTAGGTATGGTGCAAAGTGTGAAGCAGTTAAATACAGCTTTTATTAACAGAAAATTAAGGTAATATATTGTCTCTATATTTTTCTCTGCCACCATGATGAAAGGAAGGTGCAGGATTGTTCCCTGTCCCCTGACAGGTGACAGGCAGTGCCATAGGTTGCTCTAATTCTCCTGGAGGAGAATGGTGCTCTGTTACCTTCGCTTGTCTTCCCTTGGCAGTTCTGTGGGAAGGAGACCTTCTTAGCTTTGAACTTCAGCAGCAGCCAAGGTGCAGAAATGAAACTGGGCAAGTACATCTCTCTGGCAGTAAGGATGAGATCATGCCTCAGAGCAGTTTCTGTTCTGCTCATCGTTCAGACAGTTTTCAGACATTTTCTCTCAATCTGTGAGCCTTTATTATGCAGCTACTTTAGCTGGGGTTTGTGAAGTGATGAAAAATCTTCACCTCTGATATGTGTCAAAACACTGTCAGACAGGTTTTATGTGAACAGCAAGTGATTTTTCTGAAGTCTGTTTTCAGAACTATCTTAGTTTCCTAAATTCCCACTTCTTATTTTTAATGGAAAACAGTTTCATTTTTCTACTCAAACCTTCTTAGACTGTAAGCAGTAGGAAAGAGTGTTGGTTGATTTTTTCTTTTTTAACCATTTCTTGTACCCCCAAGTGGCCACATTGTTTTTTTCAAATAACTGAGTACTTGGAGGAGTATTCACTAAATTTGGTAATACCAGAAAGTTCAAAATAACTGCATGTGTGGTAAAGAATATTTTTTGTGTCCTTAACACTACATGACTGGTGCTGTCCTTAGACATAAGGGTCCCAGATCTGCAAAGTGCTAAGTGATCTCCTTTTGATTAAGTGAAATGCTTAAGCAAGTTGCATAAATTAAATTTTATGAGTAGATCCTTTGAAATGAGTGAGATTGCTGGCATATTTCACTTCCTTATTGGAGCATGACCACAGTACAGAGGCTTGCAGGAGTGAGCCCATAGGAACGAAACCATGCAGGAATTGTAACTTTGCATTTTCTGTCTTCTGTAAGTTTAAAATCCCACCTTCTGTTTGAACTTGTATTACTAAGTCTTTTTATTTCATGCCAGAATATATATATACATATATTTATACACATACATATACACATATCAAAGGCACCTATCTTCTGGCAGAAAGTATGAGAAATTTTGTCTTCACAGAATGAAATTAAGAGCTGTCTTTATTCTCCATGTATCAGTTTAAATGTTTGATACTCTGTGTGGAGAGCTAATCAGAAGGTATAATCTCTGCTCCTGTGACCCTAGCTGCCACTAGTGTATTTGCTGAAGGTTATTTAGTGTCACGTTTGGTGCACAAAGGATGACAGATTTCATAGCCCTTTTGTAGCAGCTGATAATGTGCACTTTGGAATCCTTGATAACTGCAGGTTCTGCAAACACACAACAGATGCATGCTTCAGTAGTGATTTTGTGGAAAATGATAAGATTTGAGTGAATGACAATATTGCTGGTTTTGCCAAACAGTTTGTGAATGACAATACTTATTGCTGGTTATGCCAAACAGTTTAAGGACTGGATTTGGGATATGGCAAATGCAGGAAAGTTAGGTGTTGGTTTTTTTTTTTTTTTTTTTTTTTTTTTTTGTTTTTTTTTTGGGGGTTTTTTTGGTTTTTTTTTTTAATGGGGGACAAATAATTTTGAGACTCAATAGTAATTTAGGCAAGTTTTTGTCACAGGAAACCAGTCACTGTAATGTAGTTTGGAAAGTAGCTACACTGCAGTTGTAAGGATCTTTCTTGCATTCTCCATTGAAGAAAAAAGAAGTCTCTGAATCTTTAAAAGGAAAAAGTATGTATCATTTTGCTAGTATGGATTTATAGTCATTATCAATAAGCAAATATTTTGAAAGGAGATTTTAAATTTAATTCAAGTAGATGCCATATGCCCTGTTGATACGTGTATTTTAAGTTATGCATATGCTGAGAAATAATGGTGTGAAAAAATGTTTTTTTAGATACAGTTTGGGATAGAAAAAATGTCACTATGAAAGAAATTATCTTTAAATTTTTAAAACAGTCTATCACAGATTCCAGCAAAGACTAAGGTCTTTGATTTGCTTTTAGTAGTATAAGAAAACAAGCTGCAGCAAGATACTGTGTATTACATTGCTTGATGAGTTTCATCCAGTTAATCCTCACAACATCACATTGAGGTAGGCAAGTTAATTTTGCTTCTTGCCACACAGCAGTGGTGAAATTTGAGGAAATAGTTGAAATTACTTTTATGGACTCACATAACTGATTTGCAGATCTGGGTTTCTCTTCGGTTGTAGTTTACTTCTTTGTTGGCCGATTTTTGTCCCTATACTTTGCTCTGATGACAAAGAATCAGCTGAAAAGTAATGTTAGTGTATTTTTCCTTATATTTTCAATGTAAAAAATATTTTAAAATCCCCTTACTGACTAATTATGAGAAAACAACTTCAGCACAAGAGTTGAAAATTCCAGCTGAAAGTGGGATTGGTGTTATGACAGTTCAGTGATGTGTGTGGGATATCCACTTTTCATTTACGTAAAATCCCTTACAGACAGCGCCTTGGCTAGTAAAGAAATGAAAGAGGATCCAGCCCTTGAGAAGGTCATTTGAAGTTTAGGAGTCTTTGGTTTAGGTCTTTGCTTTGTTACCTTCTTGTTGTCTTAGATCAAGTCATTTAGTTTCAGAACAGATCACTGGGAGTTGGGTCCCTAAAAGCTTTGTGGGTCTGGACCTTACACCCAAGTCTGGAATCCAGTTCTGAGTGTATTGTGTTTGTGGACTGTGCAAGAAGAGACCTGGCCTGGCTCATATCCTGCTGCTCTGGGCTGGTGGCCTGTGGAGCAAAGCAGCCATGTCCAACTGAGTGCAAAACATTCAATTGTCCCACTTCTCTAGTGGCACTAAAGCACCATTATTATGTATTTGGGATTTTTTTGAGTTCGTAGAACTGTAGATAGCAACCTAAGTGTGTTTTAGTGTGCCAGAATAATGTTTTCATGGCATGATGCTGAGGGGGAAAACTGAAGCCCCAGAGGAGTAAAGCAAGTATGACAAGAGGCATTTGTGTGAGTGAGAGCTGCCTTGTGGGTAGGGCATAAGGACTGTCCTGAGAAGAGAAACTTGGCATGGCTTTTCCTTTTGGGACTGTCCTGTCTGGGTATTTCCTGGAAAGAACTAGTTGATTTGCTCAGGAGTGAGCTAGCCCACTTGTAGTTTGAAGGATTAAGAGATGAGTGCCTAGTAATGGAACTAGTCAAAGCTACTCTGTTTCACAGTTTTTGGAAAGATCAGCTAGAGAAATAAACTAGATAAATGGGATGCTCACATAATATAGCAATGGGACCTGTAATGGTACCCAAGAACAATATCCAGAGTGCAAAATTACCATCACAGCTACTATCCTTGCTAATTTGTGAAGACCAGAATGAATGAAACCATCAGAAGTTTCCTTCTGCAATCTGGATGACTTTTCAAGGGTAAAAATTAGTGGGGTTTTTTTGCTGAAAATGCAGAAGCTTGCATTAACAAGAACTGTGTTAGTGGATTAATGAAGAACAGTAATTGCCGATAGACCTGGTGAGGGTTTCTTTGATGAAATTATTGCCATTTTAATGCAATTGATTGAAATAAGAAGTTTCTTGCTTTGACATTTAGAGCTCTGACATGTAATTCACAGTTAAAATGAAAGAGGAATCAACCCACCCCTCCAACAACTCTTCTCCATTATGAGTAACCTGGAGTATAAGAGACCTGAGTTTCAGTCTCGGTGATTTAAAATCAGAATTTGACTGACTCTGGGCCTAGTAAGTGATTGACCTGTAACTCTGGAATCAGTCTCCCTCTCTCTCTGTCCACAGTGTATTTAACTATATATCAAAATGACAACAACTGCAGAAGGAAATACTGAGAGACACTGACTTTTTAGTCCTATAGTAGAGCACTCAGCTCAGGGAGGACATATCTAAATCAGAAACAGCATCTGATGTAGGTCTTTCCTGTTATAAATATCTGCCCTTCTAATCAGCAGATGCTTAAGGATAAGATCTTCTTATCTCTTTCTATGTCTGCCATCTAATCTATACATATATTTTTTAAAGAGCTATATTTGATTCCATTGCAAAAGTCTTTTCAGGATGTAATTTTTGGTTTTATATCAGCCTGGCTTTCAGGTCAGCACTGAGTCTATAAAATTTAGAAAGAAAATACAGTGTTACATGGAAATAATTTTTTATTGTTATTATACACTTAGGGGTAATACTTAGGCTAATTTATTGTTACTGCTTAGGCTAATTTATTGTTACTGCTATGGGATAACTCTCTTAACTGAGCACATTGATGGCTACCAGCATGGCATTTTTACAGTTCATATGAATATATAGGTCAGGAAGGGAGCTTGTAGATACTGCTTCTATTCCCTTGATGTTGCATTTAATCACAATATCTAATAAAATGTCATCTTGAAATATATTAATTTTTTCTTTGTTGTTTCTGTTGGAAGGATGATGAAAAACCTTAGAACTTTGCTCTGATGGTGAGAAATTTTCAAGCAAAATAAATCTGTGGCCAAGTTTTTGCTCACTGTTCTTGTTCCAGCACTGTACTCTTGCTTGTAGAGATGCTCTCCCTCAGTGGAGTTTAGTTTGATTCAGTCAGTTCCTGTCTCTCTTGACTCTATGGTAATCCAGTTATGCAACATGGAAACTTATAAAATCTCGTGTTTTGTGACCAAGCTTGAACTCATCAGAAATATTTTATAAATTTCAGATGAGTGAGAAGCATGGGGATACATACTAAACCTTGACTATATCTAAAATTCAGAAATGTTAAATAGATGTGTTATACCCTATGGGAATACCCTATTGCCTTCTCGTAATAAATCACCTGTGATTTCACTTAGAGTTTTCATTCACTTCTTTCCTGGTGTAGCAATACATACTATTTTGCAAATCTGAGCAGTGAAAATACAAGGAGTGCCTCTGTCAGCTAAGTACAGTTTTACTTGCCATTGTATCTGTTGCCCACTATTCAGAAAGGTTTAAAAGTCAGATGATACAGGTATTCCAATCCTTTGCCATGAGCTTACACTTTAAATTTTAAGTGTGATCACAAGAAAAGAGGTGAAGAGCAGTCCAATGAGAAAAAAAAAATCAAAGAAAGAAGAAAGGGAAAACATCTCAGTATTAAAATTTTTAAATGAGATGCTCTCATTTTGAAGTTAGTATATTGAGGAGGAAGGAGAAAAATAAAGCTTAGTGGAGCTTTAAAATTAGAGAACTTTGTTTTACTTACTCATTTTTTCCTGTTACTTGAATATTTAAGTGGAGGGACAGTAGGTTTTTTCACTCTTTCTATATGTTAATTTCAGTCATTTGTATGGTGGGATTTTGTGCCATCAGTATGCACAAGGATCAGTGGAAATTCTAATTCAAGTAGAACTCTACTACTCCAAGTAATGTATTTGTGTTGACTGCTGGGACAAAACACATTTGAGGAGAAACAGGCAAGTAGCTCTGAAATAATGCTGACTAAATAATCCATCAGTGCATATCACACTGCATGGTAACTTCAGAATATCCAGTACAGAGAAAGTAAAACTCTTGGTGTTTTTATGGGTCCTGAAATTATTTGCCATGTGGCTCTTTGGTGTGTCCTTCAGAAGTGTGGCAGGTTGAGGTAGCCCTTGCTTTGGTAAGTGCCAGTGTAGGTCTGAAATCAGTGGAAGTTTGCTTTTCCCTGATCTATACTTGCAACACATAATAACATACAAAATAGTAGTGTACAGCAAGATTAATAAACATATCAGATGTTCATGTGCATTGGCTGCTTACTGTAATTTTTGATATCACATTATTTCATTTCCCTCTTAAACTCACAGTAGAGCCTGGTTTCTTTCCAACTTAAATTTTATGCCATTAATATACTGGAGATCATCTTCACACTCCCTCAAATCTGTTAGATGTTGAGCTGAAATGGAGGAATAAAGCTAGGGAAGCACTAAAGGACTGCAACACACATCTTTTAGGTCTGTGGACCTCATGCTGGAGCCTTGAGTTATGTGTCTTGGCTCCCAGGAGGAGAGCTAGGCACACCTGCTTGAACAGCTTTGTTCAGTGACAAATCTGTTTGTCAGCACAGAGTGCTTTACATCTGTATGTCAATCATGGTATTGCATAAGTTCACTAAAAATGTGCCAACTTTAAAGTAACACAAAGGTAATGAATCTCTTTTACTGTGACTCTGAGCACCTGTGCTTATATTATGTAGCTAGAGAGGAAATGGACCATGGCTCTAATCTGTAGATTTAGAATTTCAGGCTCTCAAAAGATTGCTGATGTTATCGGGGAGCTGAAGTGCTAATTCTGTGTACTGTTTCTCAGGGGTAACCTAAGAGATGTTGCTTTCAATCTCCATTAACACAAAGTCAAAGAAATCAAACACCTTTGTTGGCATTAACACTTAAACAGGCTTGGAGCATTCAGATATTTTGTCACAACTGAGGAGTGGTTTAAGTTGTCACCTTTCAGCAGTTATTAACTCTGATTTCAGACATAGCATCTGACTTTACAAGTGTGGATAGGTTTATCGTGTCATATCATCTCAAATGTGGATGTAGATTTGTGTTACCAGACTTGCAGTGAATGATTTTAGGATTAAAGACAAGTTGCTTAACAGGTATTCCAACAGGCACTAAAAATACCTGAGGGAGAGAAGCAGTTAAAGGAGTGAGGGTGAGAGTGCTTATGGTTTGTACCATAGCCATGTGACTGCAGCAGTTTCCCAGGAAGCAATGCCAATAAATTCACAAATAAGCACCTAAAAAAGCCCATAAGAGGAAGATGACATGTTTGACTCCTCTCTGGATCCTCCCCTGACTGCATTACTGGAGACTGGACGATACCAGGAAAACGCTGTTGGCTTTCCCTGCCTCATACCCTCTGTAGCAATTTTCATTAATCATCATCAGAGGCTGCTGGATGGGATGGAGGTTACATCTGACATCACATAATTGCTCAAAGGCTTTTCAGCAACCCCTTGGCTGCAGGCAGGTGTGCAGAGGGCACTCTCCAGTCCTTTAGTTGTAGCAAAATGCCACCATAGCATTGGAAGTGGAAGGGGGCTGGGGAGGACTGGAAGAAAATGCATGACTTTGTACTCCAGCAATTAACTTGCAGCCAAGAAATGGAAAGAAATCTGGGTTCTGTACATCTCCATCATCACCTTCTCTACTTCCACCTGAATGGAGCTGTGCCTCCTTTCAAGAGCCAGGGCTTGCAGGACAATCAATGTATTCTTAGATCTTCAGGCTGGGGCAGCTCTGGACAAGAACAGAACTCTAATCTTCAGATCCCTGGAGAACCTGGGAGAGACTTACTGGAGATAGATACCTTCAGGGTTAAGAGGCCATGGAACAGATTTTTTCATCATTTTGGACTTCAGTAGTTTGCTTCAGCTCTTTGGATCTGGCCCACCCTCTTGCTTCCTATTTGAAAGTTGAAGGGTCAGTTTGAGACTTGGTGAAATCAAAAGAGGTTTTTGCAGGAAGGCTGTTCATCAGGATCTATCTGAGCTCCCAGTATAAACTAAGTGGCTAGTTCATAGTCAGATAGGAAAACATGCAGAAAAACAATCCTTGCTTATTGCAGCATGGAAGACTTAATGCAGAAAAGCTAAAGAGTTTCCTTTGAGGGAAAAAAATGTAAAAGCTTTCTGATTGCTTTATCAGCTTCTACAATAAAAATAGTAATTACTGCTATTTAAGACTAATGAATAAATCACTGTATTAAAATAGGAACAAAAAAGTTGAACTAGCAATCACATGTAGTCATTTGGCAGCTCTGTTATTAGTGTGGGCAAAGTAAGCTATTCACCTAACCTTTGCTGCTGCATCCATTGCTCTGGTTTTTTTGTGGGTCTTTTTTTTTTTTTTCTACAATGCAGATTGAATTCTTCTTCTCTGATCCCCAGAAGAGTTTTGTTTTGATGTCTATATCTGTTTTGTCATATGTCTACATTAGCTGGGCTCATATTCCAGAATTCCACAAATAGCTGCTCACCTAAGATGACTGTGGCTGTGTAGATTGCTGCACTGAAATCATGCCTGCATATGGGTTTTGTCATATCACAGCTATGTCATGAAAAGATATTTTCCAGCTCTGTCATACTCTGTCATCACCACTTCTCTCATTTTACCCAACTGCTCCCCAGCCTCAATCAACATCCTTCCTCCTTTTTCTGGAGCTGCTTTCCCCTTTCAGGTGATGCCACAGCCTCCTGCCTCCCTTCAGTCCTCCTCTTTGGCTTTAGTGTTGCCGGCTCCTTCTTAGAAGTGTCACAGAACATTTTACCCATGATGGATGTACTTAGATTCACTAGTGAGGCCTTCCTGCCAGGCTTGTTGTGTCCTGAAGAAAATACTTCATTATCATGCTTGCAGCTCAGCAGTGTACACAGCACAAGCTGTAATTTAGAGGAAAGTAGTGGCTATTGACCACTAACATAACAGTGGTGTACTAGCTATGGCTTTACATTTTTGTTAGAGTTGGAAAAACTAGTAGCTGTGTGAGTCATGAAAGCCGGTGTAGCAAAATTCAGTTGTAAATGAAAGAGGAACATTTCCATATTCTTAATTTGGCTTAATTCCTGTGCCTAATGGCTGTGTATATACCATAAACATTGTGAAGGGGCAACCATGGAAACACTTGTTTTCTTGCATTGCTAAATTTACTCAGGGTTGAATATTAACACAGCGCCTGGCATTACTTTAAAAGCAAAAATAGCTAAAGCGTGACTCACTATGAGTCATTTACTGCTAGTCCTGCTATACTGCCTAGAGCTTGACATTGAACAAGTTGGCAGGCTGCATTGCTGCATTTTTTTCTAGGAACTTTGAACACATTTCATTCTTGTGAATTCTCTTGTGCAACAATATTGAACACAGCAATGTGTTTATTTTTCTTCCAAAGTCGAATTAATCAGAAAACGGTGAAACAAAGAGTATTTTTCTTGGAGATTCTGGAAGAGATGGATTCTGAGAATTATTTTTTTAGCTGCAATAATGAAATCATTGCAAGGATGTTAAAAGTTAATCACATTTTATTCGGATTATGTAAGACATTTTATATATATTAAAATACCTTTATTGTTGTTATTGATTTGTCGGCAAAGGTATATGTAGAATCAGAAAGCCAAGCCTGTAGGCTGAGAATGTGTTCTCTTGAATTGGCAAGGATTTTGTGGTGGGAGGGCAGACAGCTCTGAAGGGGCAGACAAAATGAGGCAACTGCGTTCCTATTGGCCTCTGTGTGTAAAAGGCACACCCTAAATATGGTGCTGGGGATCTGACAGTGAGTAGCCTGTTGGCTGGCTGTGGGAATGCCTGGAAAGATCAGCTGATTCCAGTCAGATGGGAAGGGGTAATGAGAGAGGGCTGAAACCAAAAGCAACTTGCTGAAGTAACCATGTGATGAGACCCTGAAATGGCAGAGCCAAATATCACTTTCATTCTGCTAAAATTTTGGTTCCACCTAAATGTTATTTCTAACTAAAAGCCACTTCTTAAGAACAGTAGATAAGGAAAATCTTTAATATTTTCCATTTTTTTTCTACTTAAAAATATCATTATGATAATTGAAGAAAAATCTTACGCTACCAGCGTGCAACCTTCTGCATATGATCAGAGGAGGTACCAAAAATCAAAATAAAATATTAGTTTGATATTAAATAAAATATTAATATTGTAAGTTCAAAACGCCTACAATTGTAAAATCCCACACCCCTTGGTATGGAGAAGAAGCTTCCTATGTATCTCTTCCTGTAACTGCAGATTATGGAAATAGAGACTGTAAATTACATTCATCTGTACATTTAATAATATGTGCTGTGCAGGATCTTTGTAAGCTAAAGCATTTTCTCTGTCTAATCTCTTAGAACATCAACTTCAAAAATTTCTCTTGAAGTGGTTTCCCTATTAAAAAATCTCATTATGATGACTCAAGAGAGAAATAAGAATGATTAATTAAGCTTAACAGTGACATCCTAAGCATTGTCCTGATATGCACTCTTCTGTCTCATTTCAACATGAATTTGTGATCACTGCACTGAAGACTTCTCTTTAAAATTTAAAATTGTTCAGGAAATTTAACTAAATAAGTTTAAAATGTTTTTTCTTTGTTTTCCTGACTAACAATCAAACTAAAAATGATATGTGTTATTTTCCCTAAACCTAGAACAAAAAAAGATTGTGTTACATCAAACAGTATAAAGTGGAAAAGGATTTTGGTTTATTTTTGTGTTAACTCTTTGACAGTGACCCCCAAATCCCTGTTATTAAAATGTTTTCAGTAATTACTCATGGTATATGCTCTTTAGTAATCTCTTCATAGCTACTGAATAGGCTGTGCCTCAGCCCCACCTCCAGGCATGTTAGGCAGAATATAGACATGAGAGTATATGATAGGAGTAAGACTGTGCCTTTTAAAAGACAGCTCTGTGTAGGAGGTTTTTCTGCTCAGAGGATCATCAGAAGGATTGGAGCTGCCTAAGGCATGATATCTCTTGGGCATCTCTGTACACGCCGTGTAAGTAATGTCTCTATTAAGCTATAGCAAATTATTCCCCTCCCTGTGCAGTGTTTCCATGTACACGTTCACACACTGACAGAGCAAGGCAGTGCAGTCTCTAGGACATCAAAAGGCCATGTGCTGAGTTCTAGATTGACACATAGAAGCAGAGTCTAGAACTTAATGAGAACTTTATTACAAAGTACTCGCTTGTTTTTCCCACACATACATATGAAATACTCTGTTGAAGTGAAACCAACATCCTGTTACGTGTGCATCTAAAAATGACAGGTGAAAACTCTCAGTTCTCAGATCACTTGCTGTTCCAGTTATGAATCCAAGATGATTTTCTTTAATATTTTCACATGATGGAGCAAATAGAACACATTATAGGAAGCTGTAAATCATGCAGAGTGCTGAGAGAATTCATACCCTCTTAACCACTGCAGTCTGTGAGGATCAAGATCTTGCTGCTTTCTTTCCCTGAGTCTTGAAGTGTGCTTGAGGTGCAGTAGTGGCACCATGGTGTCTGTGAGTTGTCAACAGAAAAGTGACAGGAATTTTGGACTAACAGATTAGGTTCTGTGGATATATCCAGGTCCTGCACTGCTTTCAGCAGCAGAGTAGAGGGTTTTTACCCCCACCCTTCAAATTGATGTTATCAGGTACTACATCTAACCTGAGGAACTCTTTCATATGTAATGAATGGATAGGATGCTGAGGGTGTAATTCCTTATTCCCATGGAGTTATGAATAATATAGTTATTACTAAACAAATTTGCCATTAAATTACTTGCACAGCATGAGCTGCAGATGGCCAGAAAAAAACTGTTCTTTGTCTGTTGCACCATTTTTATGTGACTGTGCCCTATTAGAACCAACCTTTCTGACTAAGGTTGTCCTGTGAGCCTTTAATCTTAAAAATAGCCCTTTTTTGCTGCAGTTTGTCTGAGGTTGAATCACAAGCATAGTCATACAGGATCCAGTGGCATCACTGAACTGTTAATCACTGTCACCTTTTGTAAAGAGTCTGAATGTTAAAATGCTCATTTCTAAACAGCTGCCAAGTGCTTTCCTTTTTCAAAAGCCATTAGTCTAGCAGATTTCATTGCCTCTGTTTTTGGTTCCTTGCACGCTTAAAACCTATGGCAAGCATATTATACTTCTTGTAGCAGGTGTGTCTGTGATGTGTTAGTGGACAAATTTGCCCTGAGATTAACTTCAGATCAAATGACAAACAAATGTTTGCAAACGAAGAGATCTTCCAAGTCATGAGAGTCCTTCGTCAAGTCACCAAAGGTGATGGGAGTGAAGACAAAGGTTTTTCACTAAACAAGGTTTTCAAAAAAGTTTTTAAAAACTCCTTCTTTAAAGCATAACTAGCTTGTGTATTTCAGATCAATTGTGCTATTTGAGGAAATTAAGATACTGAAGGTTAACTTGCTGCATCAACACTGCATATTGCAAAGCTAATTTCTTAAATCCACAATTAGGAATCAGGATTTTCCTAAATCCACATTTAGGAATAAATCTGGAGCCATATTTTTAGTTTATATATAAACTTGGAGTATGTCTTTAGCTCCCTCATTGAGAAATTTGATTAACGTCTTTATTGTGTGTTCCTCTGTAGGATGGGGAAGGTCTGCACCTCAGGATGAATGTCTACAGACATGTGCAGACATATTGAGTTCCTCTGCCTGCCTTGTCTCTACATCTAGTCAAGCCAGTGCCATGCAAATGTGGCTATACAAATTCTGAATCAGCACTAGTCTCCATCAGTTTAACCAAGGGAATGGGCAGAGGAGCTCTGTTTACACCCACCTGTGAAGATGTGCCCTGAGATTCACCAGAATTCCAGAGAACTGAGATTGTAATTAGAACAATGTGCTCATACTTCTGCTTATATAGATGTCTCAACGTGTGGGATAATTTGCTTTTGCTGCTGGTTCCTCCTGAGCAGAGGTGAAGCCTCTGCTTCAGACATCAGCATGATTAATATTCCACTGAATATCCAGCTCAGCATCATTACTGTATTTTTTTTAGGTGGGTAAAATTAGGCAGCAAGAACAGAGAAGCTTTTAATAGGCTGTGAGCCTGTTGACATACCTCCTTTTTAAAGAGAAACACAAAAAAAGAGAAAACATTTTGTATGTAGGATGGATGAAACTTATTCTAAAATTTCTTGAATAGTGGTGTTTAGTGAAAAAGATCATGTTTGGAGTTTGGGTATTGTTTTAGACCTTAGTAAAATACTACAGAATGTGAATCAATTGATGGTTATCTGTGATGAGCAGGTAAACAAAAGATGTATTTCCCAATGGGGTTTTCATATGATGGTGACAAACTCCATTGCACAACAATGGTCACATTCCAAAGCTGCAACCAGGTTCTGGAGGGTTTAATTTCACAACTGCTTACTGTGTCCTATTGCATTACAGTGACCTTTCAATAAAAAGGGAGATTGCTAGCTTGTTTTTTTGTTTTTTTTTTTTAACTTTAAAACTCAATGACTATATATTGCACTACCCCACTTTTACGTATCAAATTTGTCCTTGACGTTTTAAACTGTGTCCTCTAGAAAAACATCCAGAAGCTTTTGTGTTTTCTACCTTTTTATTAATCTCTAATTTGCAGATCTACTTAAGGTTTGCATTTATGTTGGCAACACAGCTAATTGTAAAATAATAATTCTGATATTGAATAACTGACATTAAAGTTTGTTTTCCTGTAGCAACTTATATATCATCCATCTGACATAGCAACACAACAAAATTATTTGTTGTTTAGTTGATAAGTGGTTCTTTTTTGAAGGTGAACTCTTGAAACCTCATTTCTAAAAATTGTATCGTTGCAAGGATAGCTAAAAAGCAAAAATAAAATCATGTTAACATGATATGAGAAGGATATAAACATCTAAACTCTATTTAGTTCTTGGCTGTTAGAATTTTTTTATGCTCATGACATTCCCTAAATAGTGACTCTGCTACAAGTACACTTGTACCTCATATTGTGAAACAGTCATGTAATCTTCAAAATTACTTCAGTAAAAAATTACTCTGAAGCTGATAAATGAAGACAGTATTCTACTGCCTGAAGAGAGCAGGCTGACAAGGCCACACCTGCAATGAAAAATGTTTTACCATTGATCCTGGGAAGGCAAGGAATAGAGAAGCCCAACAGGCACTGGCCAGAACCAGGAAAGAGCAGCTGGTACAACAGCTGGGTCTTATATAATCTGTGTCTGTGATGTGGGAATATCACATTTAGACTGAGCAGGCATCAATGTAATAGGCTACAGATTCTCAAGTTTGAGTCAATGGCTGTTCAAGGTAACAAAGGAATTACTAAGCCCATTCTCAGCTACAGACTCGTAATGTTGTGCCATTATCCACCTTGTGTGTTTAGTGTGCTCAGGTGCACACTTAGGTCTCACTCTGGGAGGATGCTCTCAATGAGCAAAGCTTGAGGCTGCTGTCCTGACCCCAAGCTGTCAATCATGTGGTCTGATCTGAATAGTTGCAAGGAAGACTTGAGCATCTAACAACCACAACTCACCAGCAGATCTCATAACCTCGGCTGTTTGTAATCATGATTTGGATGCTTTGAGCCTGAGCCACAGCTGTGCTGGCAGCTGGCAGTGTGGTACCAGATGTAACACCCTGAATATTTTATTTTGAGTTGCTGTTCACTTTACAGTGTAGACAGAGCTCAGGATTACCCCTAAATTCAGTGAGAATAAAATGAATATACCTTCAAATTGGTCTGTATTGTTCATATCAATAGATGTCTTCAGAGGAGTCCATGCCTCTGCTGAGACTCCTAGCAGAGAGAAAAGGTCACTTCCATAGTGAGAATCTCGTCCCCCCACCCTGCTGTTTCCACACCAAAAGGAAGCTTTCCATGGTGCCAGAGAGTCTGAAAGCGCTGTAAGCAATTAGCAAGAGCTTGAAAATTCCATTGCAAGAAGCAGGGCTGCTCAGGAGTGGAGACACTTGGGATTTTTCAGCCTGATTAGCTGCAGTGACAGTGAGGTGATGTGTGCTAATTACAGCTCCTTAACCTCCTTAGATGCCGTTGCATAAACGCCCAGAACAGCTCCATGATGAAACGTAAGGCACTGCAGCATTCCCTGGCCCCTCTGCCTTGGTAGTCTCAGGCCATCTGTACAAACCATTGACCTGCCTGGATGAGGCATAGACAGGTGTGTCTGTGAGCCAACCTGCCAGGTGGTTGTGGTGCAGAAATGGGAAAGTTTCTCATTAGGATGTGTGGCTGAGTAATAGAACCTCTGATATTATCTCTGTGGGTCAGTCAGCCTTTGAGAGTGGATCATGAAAGCTGTGGTCAGTGTTCAGGCACTGCCTTGTACTGCAGGTCTGACCCAAGTATGAGGAATAGAAAAAAGGTTTTTGTGTAAAATGATATTTCAGTTTTACCAGATGTATCTTCTATTCTGGTGTGGTTTTTGTGTTGTCTTTATTATAAGAAGAAATAACAGCATTATAATAGGCAACATAATAAATTCTGATCATTCAGTGCTCCTTGGAGAGGGGAGATCAGCATGATATTTAAATTAACTCTTTGTAAATACAAAAGTCTCATTATAGATAAGGACTGGCACATTTTTCCAGGAATTATAATGAAAGGATGTTTTCAACTGTTTTTCAATATGGCTTTTTCCAGGTGGTTCATGGAACAGATTGTTTAAAGTTTAAAATAGAAAAGCAGTCATTAGACAAAAAATTGTTTAAGACACTGTCTTTGAAATAAACAGCCAAAGTCTTGAACAAAAGAGCTAACTTGAAACAATGTTTTCTGTCCTGCTCTTTTTCTAGAAATCTCTCTTTAAATTGATGATACTGTTGTAATCCAGAAACATAATGTCCCTCTAGAAATTAATTAAAAAATAATAATTAAATAATAAGGGATGTTTCTTATATGGAGCAATAGAATTTAATCTGGAAAACCTTGCATATTGCATGGTCTAAAGCTTAGGAAACAGTACAGGAAATATGTCTCACAGCAAGAATTTCACACCATCATAACATATGCCAAGATTTTATGGTGGTCAACACTGAAGTAAATGTCATCCCTACTCTACAGTGATCCTCCAAAAGTTCCAAAGTTCCACATATGCTTGGCTTAATATTTGGTTTCAACATTATTTCAGGTAAAAATTAATATTTGAGTTAAACCTGGTGACTTAAACATGGCAAAGAAATGTTAACACTTTTTTTTTTCTGAGAAATTGCATCTTCCATCTGGTTAGTCATTGTGTGTGTGCATTCTTTTGTAACCACTGACAATGTCATTTCCTCAGATCCTGTTGTAACTCTTGACATTGACAGTCTTTTTTACTTCTCAGTTACCTTTTCTTCAAAAGCAGAACTGGAAGCTATTTGATTGCTCTTCCTCCAGAATCTAGCAAAGTACAGTATTCTGCTGAGGTTTCAGAATAAATGTAGAAATGGCTTTCTTTTCTTGGATGAGATACATGAATTTTACTTTCAGAAATAAGTATTTTAAGCACACATCAAAGGAAATACCAAAGTATTTGAAAAGCTGTTAGAAGTGTTAGGAGTTACATGCATTAAGTTTGAGTGTACTATCAAGTAATTCAAAGTATGCCCAGAAATACTGAAGAATGCAAAATACACGAGCTAAGCATGTACCCACATCTACTGTAGGAGTTGACACAGCACCATTATTCTTTAAACTTCCATTTATGGTCTTTTATAGCTACCAGTAGGACCAGTCTAAGCAAGAATTTTCCCTCTTCCCTGAAGTTTTTCAAATGCCATGTGTGTGTTGAGTGCTGTGTATACATCCACTTCTGTGGCTGTGTCTGCCACTTACTCCTGCTGAGTGTTGTGCCAATCCTCCAAACCTGGGGATTCACTTCCTTGCAGTGTCCGTATCTCACTTCCCTGCTTTACAGCCCTGTGGTCTTTCCTCTTCTGTCAATGGCTGATAAATGTGTTCTGAAGTTTTGCTCTCACAGTGGTAGTGCCTTCTACCCAGATCCCAGCTTGACATCTTCATGGAAGATCCTTTCCTTGAGCAGCAGCCTGGAACCAGAGCCCTCTCTGTACATTCAGTCTTGTTTGACCTTGCTGAGAACCTGGTGTGTGCCCCTGTGGTGTGTCCCCAGGTCCTGGGAGGGTCATGCCTCAGCCTGGAGTTACTCTGAGAAATCCCCAGTGACAAGTCCTGTAGCTGTACTCCTGAATCCTGCCTGCTGGTGAAGTAGGAACTGGAATTGTGCTCCAGGTGATTTCTGCTAATTCTGCTGATAATCCAGCAAGAGCAAGGCTATTCTGTGTGAAGCCTACAGTAAAAACTGCTTGATGTGCAGTCTAGTTTGTGTGATAATAAATAAATCTAACTGGTTTGATAGTGTATTGTGACTGTATGTGTTTGGGAAAAAAACCTCATAATTTTTAGGATCAAAATACCTGCTTTAAAAGTTAGGAAAGTAAAACACACCCAAAAAAGCCTTTGCTGCTTTTCTATTAATATTGTGTTCATGGTTTATTTTGGTGAACTAATTTTCAAGGAAATAGATTTTGTATTAATCTTCTTGTTCACCACCTCTTGTGATTTTTTAAACTTGTTTTGTTTAATCCATATTCTGATGAGTATTAGCATGACAAGGCTGCCCAGCACAAGGCACGTGTTCTAGGACAGTTCCTTTTGTTTTTCAGGGCCTTAGACATGCTCAGTTTCCCTTAATTTTAATTTCCTTAATTTCCACTATTTTCAATTGTTGTCATTATTTTTCTGCTTTCAGTTTTACTCAGCTATTTTTCATCCTTGATCAGTATTTTTGTTTTGGGATGCTACAAATGCAGGCACACAGCTGTGACAGCTATGAATTTCCCCCAGATTTTGTCTTAAGTACAGCAAATCTGCAGCTGTCAGTACCTATTGTAGAGCTGTGGTTATCTGCAGGGTAATGGTTTCAGTCATATTTTGCAGCCACTCGGGGTATCCACCCATAATGTGAGCAAGCAGTGTGACTTTCTTTTTAAGAGCTGGCTTATCCATACAGAATTTTGCAATACTGGGGCCGCAAGTTCAGTGAGCTGTTTTTCCTGTCCTAGTAGAAACTGAAAATTACTTTACATTTCCAGAAAGAATGGAGCATGTAATTGTGGAAAACAGTGCATTTACAGAAAATTTACAGAACATGGAAAGTACTATTTTTGCACTTTATATTCAGTAGATCTATTGCAATGCTGTAATTGTTTCTGCTAAACTTTAATTCCATGGCTATTTACTGCATAGTCCCTGCTCACATCATAGAGTAATTTATTTATCAGAATGAATTGAAAACAAAATCCCAAGTTCTTCACTTAAGAATTGAAGGGCACTAATCCAGATGCATTAAATAATTTTTGACTCTACATATTTAGAAGGTTTGAAGGTGAATTGTATAGGACCATTTTATTTCAGCTGTTTAAAACAGCAATTGCTACAGTATGTTAAGGCAGCAACTGATGAAGGGAGGTCATGTATTCTGATTTCCTGTCCCAAGAGAGACAGACATACTTTTTTAGAAGAAAGGATAGAAACTCAAGCAGGGATCATTATTTTTAAGGAAGAAAATTACTACTGACTTCCTCATTTAGAGAGATTAATGTATACCCTAAAAAAATATGGTTTTAGTTCTTATAAATCACACTTAAAATAAAAACATCTTCGTTTCTCTGCAGATGATCTCACTGTATTCTAAGAAGTAAAAAGCAACTGTTCAATGCCAAGAAATTGAGGTTTTACCTTTTTAACTAAGTGTAACTGGAAATAGCAGTTCCCAGCTGTAAATGAGAAGTAAAACCAGTCAGCTTAAACCACCATGAAGGTGACTTGTAAAGAATGTTCTTACTGTGTGAGCAAAACCTTAAAAAAACAAGCAGAATATACCTTTGTGGTGATTTAGCCCTTTCTGTCTGTGACCTGTTACCTCACTAGGTCCTTGACACTTGGGCATCTCTGTGGACATCTTTGTTTAATTTGTCTTATGACACCTTACTAGGCACAGGAGAACTTTCAAGACATAGGAGAAGGTCTCCTCCAAGTATCTCTTCAAAACTGCCCTGCTGCACTGCATAGAAAGAACTCTTATCTAATTATGGGTGGGCAGATGGCACATTGGGGTTGTTTTTCCTCAGTGGCTGCAAATCCTGTGCATCCTATTATTTGTTATCCCGTCCCTGCCACCATCTCCAGACCAACCCACTTGTTTATCTCCTCTGCCTGGCTTGTCCTGCCCTTTAGGTTGATTGTTTTGGAGCAGAGACATAACACAGAGGTTTTCTGACCAGGCTGGCATTCAGGTGGTACTGCAATATAGATATTATATTATGGTAGTACTTCTGCAGAGGTGAAACAAGTGCTATATATAAAAAGAGCCTAATTCTTTTCCAAGGTGCACCACATGCTAATATTTTGTGTGTTTAACTATGAGCAGAAGCTTATATACATCTAAATAGAGCTACTTTGGCAGACTTCCTGTGACAGGAGCCAGCATTCTATGAATGTAGTTTAATCAATGAACTGTATGTAAACCACTGAAATTTATTCAGTCTAAACAAATCCAGAATCTTTCATGACAAACGTTTAATCCTTCAGGATTGCATAACTGGGGGATTTAGTGATTAGTTAGCTTTGAAAATAGGTCAGGGAAAACATCTACATTTGGTTAAAAGCTAATCAGGCAAGGAAATAAGTAAAATAGTGAAAAAGCTTTAGAAGAAGTCTTTTGCAAAGTTAATTTTATGGAATGGTACAAGGAATGTTTTCTATTTATCTAAGAGGTGCAGGGCCTTATTCCCCTTTTCATTTACACTCAGAGAATTCAAGGGAAGCTCCATTATACAAGTGATGCAAGTGTGTGCAGAGTTAGGAGTTGTGTATTTTGTTCCTCTGTGTCTAATGCTTTGGAATAACTTCACAAAATTTTACGAAAACTTCAAAATCACTGTAAAGAGATATAATCTGTAAGTATGAACACTATTAAAAGTTGCAGTGGAAATAGGGTTGTAATCCTAGAAGTGAGGTTATGAAAGAAAAGTTTAGGAATCACTCCAGTGAGGCTGTTGACCTAAATCTGATAATCTCCTCAGCCACTGAAGCCTGAATTCCTTCTTTCAGCTACTATTCAACTTTTCTTCCTGACATCACCTCTTTTGCCCACTGAATGAGCTTTCTGCATCCTGGGGCTGTCTGGCAGCATGGTATGGCTTGTATTGGCAGAGGTCATCCAGTCCCATCATCTGTGTTCATAAGGATTTTGTTCTGTGACATTTCTGGAAGAATAAGCTTCAGTATCACCTACAAGCTGGTGCTCCAAGTTTAATCAAGGTCTGTGTGATGCTTGGAGAAAGAGATGCTGTCTCTGAGGTGCACTGTGTAAGTCTGTGTAACTTTGTGCACTTATGTGTTCTAAGAAGCAAAAAACATCAAAATATTTTGAGAACTGCATCACAGCTCACAGCACAAAATGTGCTCCCATGCCCAGGGAGTGCAGACTGGATTTTTTGACCTCGTGAGGTTTCTGTGTAATACACTGAATACTTTGCAGTTTAATATCAGCAAAGCTAAAATCCATCACAGCACGAGATCTGCACAGTCTTGTAGTCAAATGAGCAAGTTGAACAATATTAAAAGAAAACCCAAAAAGTTTTATTGGCTGCAGGAAGTGTCTCCATAGCCAGCATAGCCTGGACTAAAACAATGAATGTTCTCAATCACTATATAGACTTGATGTAAAAAAAGTTGGTCCTGTAATTCCTATGAATACAATTCTTGCAATACAATTCTTCCTTTCTCTAACAAAACACATTTGCCATGAGTAAGGACTATGAGGATTTATTTAGGCTACTAGCAGCATGTATTATTGGTTATTTGTTCAGTGCTTTTTAGCTCTCTAAAATTTCATTGTTACAAGGTGATACGAATATAATTAACCCAGTTGCCTCTTTTAAATAAGTTTTCCTTGCAACAGATACAGTGTTTTATTTTCTATCTGACAAATAGTTTTAGTAAGTGACAGTGCAGGCAGTGATGTCCAGATGGTGGTTTTGTTACAGAAACACTGAAAAGCATGTTAAAGGTTAGTTTAAGTTGAGCATTCAAACTTAGGTAAATTAATAATGAAGCTTCTTACCGGGCTGGAAAAATTAGAAAGGAGAAAAAAAATTATCCAGGAATGCATGAGTCATAAACATGTGATCCAAAATTCAGCACTTAGAGTCCCTTTTAGACTATTACAAGTATTCTTTACTGTAATAATGTAGAATTGATTTCCTCTTTGTTCTTTGCTTTTTCAAATCTTATTTTATAAGTGATTATTTTCTATGCTGGGCCTTCTCACTTAACCTGATTCCTCTGTTAACCATCTGATTACCTTGATGCTTTTTTATGCATCTTGTTTCTTGTCTTAGTACAATACATTAGATTGTGTTGCAGCTGAGAAGCAGGAAGATAAATGGCACAGAGTTTTGAGTCCCAGTTCTAGGCTCAGATCTGAGCTGCACAGGTGCCATGAGACTTTTGGAGGGCAATAGGAGCAGCAAAAAATCAGTGAAATGTGAGGATGGTCTGTGCCAGTCATCCTCTCTGTGAGCTATGCTGCTTCCTTAGGGAGCAGTGGTGGTGTTTTGCCCTGCAAAGTTTAAAGAACATTGTGGAATCTGCAGAGATCGAAACTTGAGAGAAACCAGTGCAACTTTTTGTGGGGCTTATTATAGAAATGAAGTTTCTTTGGGTTGTAAATTCCACCTCTCTTTTGTCCTTGTGCTTGACAGATACAGTGAAAACAGCCAAAAATATGATTTTTGTTTGCTGAACTGATTAAAATAGAAGATTTCTTATGTATTGAAAATTGTAAAAATACTTGCTGGGAAAAAATGGACAAGTTGTTGCCCTGAAATGCAACACAGTCTCCCAGTATTGACTTGAACTGTGATGTTGTTGTGTACGTAAACATTATGAAACTATAAAGAATTGCACTTTCAGCTTCAGGAGCCCTAAATCTGCTCTAACACAACCTCTCCTTGTGAGACCTCCTTCCTGCCTCTCTGGGCTGCCATATTCCCACTCTTGGAACACCTACAGTCTGTTGTTGGGACAGTCAGAGAAACTATAAAGGCAACAGAGACTCTCTCATGTAACACAGCTTTGAATCTTGTGGACCTTGCAATGGCCAGATTTCCTGCCTCTGGAGCTGAAAATTTGGAGCACCTTGTACAATGAGATTGTTCTGTGTTTGAGAAGTTCCTTTCCCCTTCAGGAACTCATAAAAAAAATCAGAAGCATACTGGTGACATGAAAAAAAGGTGCATGAATACACAAGGTGTTTTTATTAAACATATGAAAACGGTCAACATTATGTTTTTCATTTTAAAATTTGTGGCTAGCTTTAGCTGATAATCAGTTACTCATAAATTTAAGACAGAAACCTATTTAAAGGCACGTCTGGTTTGTGGGACTATCTGCAGCATGCTATGTAAGATGGCAGTAGTTACATGAAATTTCAGGGTATCAGAGAAGCAGAGAAATGCATTTAATACAAATGTCTAAAAGACATTCATTTTCTTATATTGGGGATTTCATTTCAGTGTCTATGCTCAAATGTCGAATTTGGAAAATTCCAAATAGATACCCATTCTGTGGTATCCCTACTTGTCCTTATTATCTGGGGTTTGCCAGTCAAAACTAGTATTTTCTCATGACCTTTTAAACTGGGATTAATTACAGGCATTAGATTTAGTAGTGAATCCACTGGTGTAACTGTGGACATAAAAATGTGGCATACATAGAGTATTTATTAGTGGAGGACACACTTTGCAGAAGCCAGTTGTGGGATCTATAGCATAACACAGACTGGGCTCCCTTACAGGGGCATTCAGTCAGAGCAGAGGAGTTTGTTTCAATCAGCAGTAATATATGCTTTTGATGTTGTCTTTCGTGTTCACTTGTTTGTGACCCAAATTTTGATTTTAGCTTTCAGTTACTGTAGAGTTCACTGCATCACCTTTTGTGAACTAACATAAAAGTATTACATACTAATGAGGGGAAAAGAGAGAACAACCCAGCCTTCTTGATATTTTACAGTCTAAAGACAAACAAATCAACACAAATGTATTTGATACAAAAAAGAAAATGTCTGTGCTAAAAATCAGCAACATGAACTGCAGTCCAGAAGCCAAGCTATAGCTGTAATTGTTTCCCTGTTAACTTGAGCAAATACCTGCCTTTTGTTATCCTGTGACAAACATGGGAACACAAGCACAATGACAGATCACTCATACCTAAATGCTGTTCAAAACATAATAGTAATTTTACAGTCAAATTTTTATATTTGTTGCGTCACAAAGATTTATTGAAGAGATAAAAGTGATTATGGAAAACACTGTCCAGTAACTATGGCAACACTTATTTGTTCTCACAATAATTAGCTTAGCATTAGGTTGCACAATAGTTTCACAATACCTCCTTGGTTAGTTCATTAAATAAAATTAGCTTTTGTTTGAACTTTCATCATTTGTTATTTTAAGATTAGTCTAAGTTCAAAAGAATTGAAAAATACATTTTCAAGCTGCTATTGTACAGGAATAATTTATGCTGCAAGTGAATTTGTTAACGTCATTATGTAGTAGCACTGAATGTGTTAGTTCTGGATGTGTTTTATTGGTTTAACTGAAAATTACTTAATATATATATATACAGGTGTGCACACAGTGCCAGTGTGGAAGATTCATGAGTGCCTGATGAACGTCAGTATAAGCACACACATAATGTGGAGTTAAAAGGCAGTTATTGGAGTTAAAAGGCAATTAAGAAACCTGCAATCTTAAAAAGTGTCTGAATTCAATTATTGTTTTGTCCATTCCTTCTTCTCCCTCACATAAGCAATCAGATAGCCTTTAAGTTACAATCACAGTTCACTGTTTCCTCTCAATTCTGGTTCAGTATTTCATATTGTCTTTGTTCTTGGCTATATGGTCAGTCCCTTTTACTTACTGCTCTTACAGGTATTGTGAGTTCTTAAATACCAAGATTTCATTTTGCTAAGATATAAGTATAGAGAACAAAAGTCCCACTTGTTGTTTACTACAGACTAATTAAACTCTGTTCCTAATGCAGTTAGTATTTCTGTTGTGCTTTTTTACGATCCTCATTATTACAGTATCTGCAAGCATTAATGAATTTGTTTTTACATTATCCATATGAGACGATTATTATTATTCCTACTTGACAGATGGGAAACTGAAATTCAGAGAGATTAACATAAATGTTTTGGGTAGCTTTTGAGAAACCTAGGACATGGTATCAGAGCTGTTACATGGCACACAGTTCTCACTGACTTCAGGGTTTATGCAAAGCAGACTGCAGTCTTGCGTCAGGTTTCATAGGTCATCTCAAAGCACTCCTTTTCTAAATTTGGAACAAGGAAACTCCCTTCCTAACATCCCTTTTCCTTTCCCTACCAGTCTTCTATTCATTCCATCCCCCTCAGGCTACTTTTCCCAATCTTCCCCTTTCTTCCTCAAGGCTTCCATCTTATCCTGCTTTGATCAGAATGTTTCTTTCTTCACGTAGTCCACTTAGCCTAGCTAGGGAAATGATGATATTCCTTTCTTCTCTCTGGACTCATGCCGAGTCTAGATTACATCTCACTATTACTAAGCCCAGAAGCAAATGTGTTGGCTTTTTAGAAAGTTCATGTTGAGTAAAATGGACAGACCTTATAGTGAAGACAAAAATTTATTCCCTACACTTGGGCTCAACTTCAGGTCCCTGGTTCAGCACAAATGGGTAATGGAGCTGTCCAAAGAACAAGCTGTCAGAATTATGAGGTAAAACTGCAGGATTTTCCTTGGCTCTGTGATTTTGGTGCCTGGATGTATTTTTTTGACTGAAATTCAATCAGTTTCAGTCCAAGTTGATACCATTTAGGTAAATTGTATACTGTATTACTGAAAATGCTATTTCTGATGAAACTCCTGTTTGAGAACAAAGTACCATCAATTTAATTTATTTGATACTAGCCTTGTCAGATGGCTTTACATGGGGACATGAAAGAAATTTATATATTTTTCTTTAGTAATTAGTATTTTTTTATTGAAGTGCTACTATTTTGTTGCATTCTGTACAGTAGAGTGTTTTGGGTTTTTGATTACAGGTGCAACAGAAAAGAGGCAATAAAACCTGAGTATCTGCAGGCAAAGTTTGGGGTTGGTACAGCATCCAGTTGTGATGACCAGTGATGATCCTCTTGTAGCACTTTGGGAAGATTAGAGCTTAGAGTTTATCCATATCTTAACAGTAGAGAGTGTTACAGTTAGTCCTTTTCCAGAGAACAGTGATCTCCTCTCAGTTCTTGAAGCAGAAAAAGGCACAGGTAGTGACTTTTTTTTTTTTTTGACAAGCAGAAGTCTACGCCCACCCTGTAAGACAGCCTGACAAACTAGTAAATCCAGTACATGGTATGGACTAAATAACAAACAGAGTATTAATGGAAATCCAGGATACTTGGCATCTTTTGAACAGCTTCTCTTTTTTTAGGAGGGCTGGTCCATAGATCTTCATCCTGCTAATATTGGTGTGATTTATCTTTTGCTAATGTAGTAGTTAACAATTTCAAATGCAGGCTTCACACACTATAGGTGTTGGCCCTTCAAGAACAAGTCTAAGCCTCACAAGGATAAATTTGCTTAAACCCTACAGACTGAAAACCACTGGTATACAGCCTGTTGATGAATGGAGTCTTATCTTGGAAATCCTTGAAGAAAGAAATGTTAGTTTTAAATATTTTTTTAAGTAGCATGGATGCACAAAGCACCGCAGTAGTGAATAGCATTTCAGGACTGGTGCTATAAATGATACTAAACTACAAATGTAACTTTCAGAACTGAAAATTCACAAGTGTTTTACACAGATATCATATATATCTACATAAAAAGCCATTATATTTAATTGTCCAGATTAGTATTTTGAGATTTTTAAAGGAACATTACATTTTGTACTTGCTAATTGCCTACATTTTGTCTGTGAACTTCCCAGGTGTGCAGACACCTATTGTTCAAAATACTTGCCTTTGCAATTGCTCTCTATTTGCTGTAGCAAAATACACTCAAAGCTTACTCTTGAAAAAATGCTTTTGTTCATGATAGTTTTGTATTCATAATGATATATATTCATAGGAATAAAGAGTATTCAGCTCCCTCAGGGAGTGTTTGGGTTTGAATCTTAAATGCTGCAGTTCTGGCAAACAAGTGATATCAGGGGAGACATAATGCTGGAATGGCTTGAGAAGGAGTGGATTGGAAAGGGTGAAGGGAATGTGGTCAAAGCTGCAGGTGTGGGAGCCCTTTCTTATCATAAATTAGAACAGTCTGATTTGCTGCAGCTACATCTGTATGGAAGCTCTAAATTTCTAGGAGAGGCTGATTTCAAAAGATAAGCAATCGGGGATGTACCTCTACATCAAAGAATTTTGCATTTGGTCCATGCTATTTTATCCTCTTAACAATCTCAGAAGAAAATTTCTGAGCAAAGGCATATTGTAGTTAGAACATTTCAATTGGTGTTCTGCTCTGGGTATGGAAGTAACTAGTGAAAACTATTAAACAACAACAACAAATTTTGATTTATAAACTCACACAGTGTCAGATTTTTTAAAATATGCATGCCCAATCTGGTTCTTCTTTTTTTTTTTGTTTTTTTTTTTTTTTTTCTCAATTGTATTTCAATTTTTTGTCCTTTTGGATTGGCTTCTTTAGAGTTGTATTAAAACAACACTAGCATGTATTAAAAGTGTGGTCAGCAGAATAGGAGGAACAATAAGGGCATAATGTATTCATGGTTTGGATTATTTGTTCTCAAAAATCACTTTTAAAGTTACTTATGAATTTGGGCACGTGGAAGATTTTCATTTCCTCTTCTTGAGTTTTAAGGAAGTTTGTAATTTTTTGTCTTCTCTTTCTAAGAAGAAATAGCTATAGTCCAAAGTTCACCAAAATGTGGCGTTCCAGTAATTATTGTTTCTGTAGACCCAAACCAAGAGTTTGATTTAACAAAAGCTTTTTCTCTAGGAGATGTTTTATCCCTTAATGACTGTAGAAATTGTGAATGTTGGCTATAGCTCAGGATGTCCTGAACATATGATCCTGAATGTTCATCCAGAGACTAGGCGGGTGGTGTAGCTGGAAGAGACTTGAGATTTTTAGATGTGAACACCTTTTCAAAAATTAAACCCAAACCCCCAAAACTGCTTTCCTATAATTTAAGGTAAATCACAGATTTTTAAAAAATCATGAAAACAAACTCCAAGTAATCAACTACATTATTTAAAATGAGATTTTTGCTTTCTGTTCCTTAGCCTCTAATTCATAGCAGAGCTGTAAAATCAAATCTGTTCTTTTGAACTTTGAAAAGAAGAAAAAGTCTTAAATGTGGTGCCTAATGTACATGGTTCTTATAGAGTAATTAACAGTGTCAGGTCTCTGCTCCAAGCAGCTTACAGTGCAAATGCCTTATGGAATGTGATGTGCAAGAGAAAATGCACATTGTTTGTTAATTCTGGAATTTTCACTTTAGTGCATGTATGTAGGATTAGCTATGGATTCTGTATCCACACAATACAGTGTGCATTTTCAGTCTCCTCTTACAGCACTGTGAATAAGCCTCTTATTTGAAGCAAAAGTGCTTAATTGAATTGTATATAAGCTGAATCTTTCTTCTATTGTGTTTCCTTTGATTAGGAATTGCTCTGGGAGAACATAAGCAAAACTTTCAGGTAAAACACTATACACAGCTGGGTGGTGCCTGAATACAGATAAACCTGAAAAGTAACAAGTAATAAACTCACTTATTCTCTTCCAGCTACACAGAGTGATCCAGAAATATTTCATCTTATTAAACATGCTTGTGAGAAATGTTACCTGTCTGTAATCAAACTTGCTCTGCAGTGTAGACTCTGGATGGCAAAATAAAAGTGTTCAACATCAAAATCTCTGTTCTCTACACTTTGGCTTGTGAGTCTCATAATTGTTAACACAACAGAAACTGGAGCATAAGCAAATTCCTGATATAAACAGCAAAACTGAATGTCCACCTATTGTGTAATCAAGGAAATATTTTTATTGCCCTATAAAAGTGGAGTTTGATAGGTAAAACAAGGCACTAAATGTGCACAGCTTGATGTGCCACTGACCTAGGCTGTCAATAGCTTACATCAGCCCCTGTCCTGTTAAGTCTCCTCTTGCCTCTGTGTTTGGTGCCTCGTGAAAGGGAGTGTGGGCTTGTAGAGCTAAACAGAACTGAGATACGTGCAAAGTTCTGGAAAGGCATTATGAACCCCAAAACACAGTTCAGCAGTGCTGTTGCTTACTCTTGATTTCATCATCATTTTTTTCCTAAGCCTGCTGTTTTTCTGTGGTGAAATTACATATTTATTCCAGCCATTGCCAGCTGAAAATGGTTTCACATTATGCCAAGTGCATCTGTGAAATAATCTCCTGACAGCTGCCTTGTCTGTTCCTAGAATCATGTTTCTTGAGCAGAAAGTGGTAGAACACTCAAAATGATCCAAAGCAGCTTCTCACTTACTAGCAGCTGCAGAAACATGAAGGAAACACAAAGACCTCAGACTGAAAAAAGGCCATCAAGATAGGGGAAGTAGAAAGTTTATTATTTGGTTATTAAAAATGTAAATAAATGTAGCAACATAGAAGCTGCTGCAATGTTTAACTACCAAGAGGAAAACTAAACAGAAATGCTGGGATCCTGCTACAGAGTTGATGAATGTTCCAAGTATTACCCAAGAGGAAAAATGCTTTAAAGCCTGGCAGTTAATTTCCTGCAGATGAATTACAGGCACTGTTAAATGGAGAGTATTGCTTTTGACTTCAGCAATACTAAGATTTCTTCCATTTGGAAAAAAAGAGTAAAGAATAGTATGAATTTGCCTGTCACGGACATTTGTAAAGGCTGTATGCTAAGTTTGGCTTTGCTGTGTATTTTGTACTAGGTGCTTTGTCTGCTTTAATTTCTTCACTCTCAGATCTAGGTTGCCTCATCATCGTGTTTCTGCTGAATAGCAAAAAGAACGTTTGATTGTGGTTTATTGCTTGGTGACTGAGGGACATTGCTGATATGTTGGAGGCTATTCTTCTTGCTCTTCATGCACTTCTGAGAAAGGCTTAGCAGGTGCTGGCAGACAACTGTATGTCATCATCAGCTGTTTTGAAATGTGGCAGTCCTTAAGGCCATATTCTGTCTCACAGGTAGTTTATTATGATGCTTTGTAGAGCCATCGCTTCAGAATTTAGAAAGCAGCCTCATCAGTATGCTGGTGAAATACAGATGTGTCTCTCTTTACACAGAAGAGCCTGTAAGTTCAGCATCTCCCATGGAATAATACTTGAGTGATATTGCCAACTGGCTGTCTTAAAGCTGCCTTATTTTCAACCCTGGAAAAACTAAAGTGCTGCTGCTGATTGAAGGTCATTGATGGAAGCTTATTCTTTGTCTCCCTGTTTATTTAATAACTGTGTGTTCATAGGTAACAAAGCCAAGCTAAAAATCCCAGAAGTTCTTAGAACCTTGCCCTGTTGACAGAAAATCTTCTGTTGGATTGTCAGGATGTATATTTTCTCGCTACCCAGTTTGTACTCTGTGGTTTATTTTGCTGGTAATAAAATAGCACCATATACCCTATGCATCAGATGGAGCTCTGATGGACCGATGGATGTCCCTGTTGCCTTTAATTTATTGATTGACCAACACAGCTGCTCTCCAGTTTCTGTGCACCTTTATGGATGTGACTTGGGTTTGGATTCCTTATACTAACTCTTACCAGAGGAACAGGTTAACTCTGGCGTTGCACCATCTCTTAATAATGAAATGGATTCTGGCAGCCTGTTTCCTTGGAGTTCTTCATGCTGGTATCCATTTCCCTCACATCAGGGTATCTAATACCTGAAACCTTCATTAGCTCCAGCTGTAGGCACAAGTTCTTGTGGTACCTGACCTCCAGTAGTCTGTTGCCATGTCTCCTTTAATCATTTTCTCTCATTACAATTTTAGTTTACTGAGACAGTTAGCTTGAAAAGATGCAGTTGACAATTTCATCATGAAACAAGAGGCTTAAGTCTTGAAAAGCCTTAAAATAAGGGGTTGTAGCACTGTCAACAAGCTTGCTTGTATTAATGTTTCTTGAAAATGTTTGGGTGCTCTTTAATTTGCAGTCTTGCAGCCTTAAGTCTCCATCTGTTCAGCAGATTGTTGAACACCATACATGGTGATTTGTTCCATTTTATGTTACTGAACTTTTTAACAAGCACATTTTATTTTTGAGCAGAACATGAAAGTTCCAAACTCTGGGAACTTCAAGGAATGTCTTCTCAAAAACTTTTGCTGTTACCAAACCCAAGACCTGTTTTACACTGTTTATTAAAATAGATTGTAAATAAATTGAGCAAATGACAACTGCTCTCACCAATGGGAGAGTTCATAAAGAGAAAACTTTTTCCATACCTAATGAGATAACTTGATGCTGAAAAAATATCTCTTAGCTTCACATCTCTGTGACATGCTAGGATTCAACTGCACTGTAGATTCTTAGTGAGGCAATGTGAAATAGCTGCTAAAAATAAGTAAAATGTGACTCAATTCTGCCTTGAGCTTCACATCTTGTAGTGAAGTGTTGATCCAACTGAATTTGATTAGTATTTTCCAAATAATTGCCTGTGTACGACTTTATTTTTCTCTTAAAGCTTCTATCAGTAATTATTTCCTATAAATAGCCATGACAAGCAAGCTGTTGGAACACAGTAAGTTTTTGATTACATGCCTGCTGGAAAGGAGAGTTTAAATAGGAGCAGCAGGAAGCAGCAGTAAATCAAATGCATAAAACTTAATGACAGCAATATTTTGGCAGAAAATCTTTGACTCTGTTTCAAATGTAGAAATGTTTCTCCTTTCTATTAATTTTTTTAAAGGAAGGGTAGGTTCCTATACTCTTGCTGGTAGTCTTTTTACCATCCTAATCGAGTCACTAAGGTTTTTGTTCTTCTGGAATCTTCCTAGTGCAGCAGTGTGTGTCAGAGAAACTGTGACTGCTGAGACACTGGGACTGTTTATTTTAAAGACAAGTACAGCTTTGGGATTGAAATGTATTTCTCTAGGTCTCTTTTTCTCCTCTCTATTTGAGTTACCACACACAGCCAGTACAGTCTAGGATTTCTATACTGTGGATATTAATGGGAATATGTGAGCTGCTTCAGAAGGAATGCTGTTTTATAGTAATGCCTATTTTGTGGATGGATACTGGAGACCCAGAAAAAGAAGACTTAATTAAAAAAAAAAATAAGGGGGCCTTAACTGTCAGGAGTTTGATGGGGAGTTGGGCATATAATTCTCTTTGTTGATGTTAATTATAGTGATTTGTACAGTAGCTTCCAGAAAGTGTATCTGAACAGAGTCAGAATCCATTTCTCCTCTGTCACAGGCTGATGCATTTTCTTTCAAATCATCCTTTTTTTAACCATAGTGGTTTTTTATTTCCCCTGTTAGACAGTTCTTTTACACACCTTAAAGCGTGGAGAGTACTTGCTGCACAGTAACTTTGGCCTGAAGGAGCCCCAGTAAAATGCCTGCTGACCAGGAGTAAAGTTGTACGAGTGAAACTTAGCCCTAATGAACAGAGACAATTTTCAGAATTAGGATGACAGAACCCATAAAGCTTTCAGAAAGCCTAGAAAGTATTTCTGTTCAGGTGGTAAACAGGTTAACATTGTTGAGCTTTTTAAGCATGAGAATAATTTCAATAGAACTATGGAATTAGTTTGGTCTCCTGACCCATGGCACAAAATCTGAAATTGTTGTGGTTAATAAAGTCTTTATCAGATTTGGAAAAATTAAGCTCCTTTCTATGCCACACTAGAAGCATTTTATTTCAAAAACCAATTAAACATGTACCAGGAGAGGATAAATTAAGGAGAAATAGGTAACACATTTTGTCATGAAAGAGGGTCGGTTTGAGGTGACTTGGGGGTCCATTCCAAAACAAAGTCATAAAAACTTATTGAGTAAATTAAAAAATATATATATACTTGGTCTAGAGTAGAAAAACTGTGAGCTGTAGTAAGCATACCACAGATCACTTCAAGCTGGCACAGATAAGTTTAGGAGTAATGCCTACAGAAAAGAGAACTTCAAGTCTGCAGAGGTGTGATTAAACTCAGAGCCTCCTGTCTGCCCACAGGACATCTGGGAAGTGTCAGCTGGGTCCCACAGCCTGGCACAAGCACAAGGAGTGCAGGAAGGGGCTTCTCCTTGGCAGCCAGCAGCCTCTTCTTCCAAAGGAGGTGGTACAGAAAATCAAGGCATTGCAGAAGGAGGAATTTAGTTCTTCTCTGCCAGAAATTTTCCTACTTAAGTCAGTATAAAATACACTTCAAAACAGAGTCAGCTCATGAGGTCAAGTAGATGTTACAGTCAGATGGTTTTGTTGTTCTGCACTTGTGTTCTTTAGAATAACTCTGTGGAGGAGAGCTCTGACCCTCCCAGGAGCTGATCCCAGCAATGCACTAGGGTCCTTGGATAAAGCTGTCTGCATTGCAGGCTCATTCTCCCAAGCTCCTTGGAAGCAGAAATAATTTCAGCCTAAACTTCTCCAGCAAGATGTTTTGTTACTAACAAAGGGACAAGAAGGGCCCAAAATAATGAGCGCTTTCTTAACTGGATCCCCCAAATCAGGCTCATCATGGTCCAGCAAGAGGAAAAGCATCATATTAAAAATGAATAGAGAAAGCTGAGAGATTATATCCAAATTATGAGTCCACACCATGAATGCTGTATTCCTCTGGAGAGATTTTATCTTCAAAGAGAAGGCAGTTAGAGTTCAGAGACAGGCAGGAAAAACTATTAAAAGCACAAAAATACTTTCCCATATGAAGAAATCTCAACTGGAAATGAAAAGACAGAAGAAAGGCTTGTAAAGTGATAAATCATGCCAAGAAAACAAATTAGAGAGCACAGTCTTCTTGTTTTGAATTGAGATATGCTCTACAGTATTCAAGTCAACTCTGTTTAAACCTGCAGAGTGGAGCATTCTTTTTATCCTAAGTGCAGAAACTTAAATAATACAATATTGAACCCAAAAATTGAAGTGTCTTTTGAATGCCTCCTCAAATAAACTCCAAAAAACTTTTTAAGTAGCTTCCTGAAATAGTTACATTAGGAAAAAAATGATATTCTGAAAACCCAGAAACCAAACCTTTTCAGAAATTCAAAGACCAAATAGGAGGAAGTCATGTGAGTGAGGTTGATTTAAGAGTGTAATGGTTTTAGTCTTAGGTCTGTGATGCTAAATAGCCAGGCATTCAGACTGAAGGGGTTCATCATAAGCATGTGAAAAGGAGAATCTTATAAATATTTCTCATAAGTACTCAAAAAGTAACATCAGAATCATTCCAGGCTGCATTTGAAAAGATATCTACATTTTTAAAAGTTGATCTCATTCAGAAAGAATTATCGCAAGACAGTGATGCAAGGGAATCCCTCAGGAGTGCAGTGAACATCAGAACTATTTTGAGAGAAGAAAGCATTCTGCTGTAGTGATCAGAGAAAAAGTAGCTGCATTTCTAGTGCCTAAAGAAGGCTAGTGGTTCCAGCAGAGAGTGTGCGTGCACTCTCACATGCAGGGCTCCCTTTAGTCACAGGGTAATGATCAGCCCAGGCTCTGCAATGACTTTTGCATTGCTCACAGAAAAAGGAGGTGGAAAGTGTGCAGCTGGAGCACGGTTGCAAAAGTGTTCAATGTCCTCTTAGTACACAGAGTAACAGGTTCAGATGACATGCTGAGTCACAAGTTTTACAGGAAATCAGTAAGGAAATAAATGAACCTTTAACTGACATTTGTAGATGTTTGCTGCAATAAGAGAACAGGAGGGTTATGGAGAGAAAAACACTGTACTTTTTAAAAGTACTGCTGTACTTTTTAGAAGTTGGATGCAATGTACATTAAAAGTAAGGGAAAGTAATTCAATATCTTGATTTCTTCTCAGAAATCTCTGAATGCTGCATGTATTTGGTCACACTGCTGTGACCAATGTCAGTAGCACTGAGTTCTGCACTGTTCATGTGACAATTTGTATTTCCAGTTGTAGAAACTAAGGCCCCCTACCTGTATTTTGTTGTCAGCATAGTCAGGCAAATTAGTATTGTTTGGAGGGATTTCTTGAGTGATTGCTTTGTTGTTCTTATTGCATACATTTTCAAGTTCCTCCCCACCCACCAATCTGTTCCCATTGCTGTGCTATTCATATTTATGTATGCATTCACAGTTTTCACAGGAATAAATTCTATCCATCTTAATTAAGATGCTTATCCCATCAGGCTGGGTGCTGAACAAATGTTTTGTAAGAAATAATCCCCACTCAGAATAAACTAAGTCTAGATACAGAAAAGTGAGAAATTCAGTTATGTTCCTAATTTCTGTAAAGCACAAACCCAAATGTTACACTTGATAATGTCCAGATCTTCTAAGTCCCAACCTATTCCTTTGCAAGAAGAATGATGCTTATTTCAAAACACTTGTTGGGGAGTAATATTTACAGCATATGATGATGTTATGTTTGGGTTGGTTTTATTTCTTCTGTTTTTTTTCATTATTATTACTTTGCAGTAGTTGAAGGAGGAGAGTGTGGTATAAAGGGGCTTTTTTTTAGTTTTGTAAGTAATTTTTATTACACACTTGGAGTCTTATTTTGAAGACACATTCTTAAAAGAGGGTAGAAAATAGTGAATGGGAGGTCCAAATCTAAATTAAATAAGCAAAGGTATACTATAAGAAATTGTAAGGCAGAACACTAAGCATCACAGAAATAATTTCTCAGTCGAAGTCAGCTTTTTAGATTGGAGTGTTTATATTAAAATAGAGAAGCAAAGCATAATCATGTGCTATTTACTCATTTTTAGCAGAAGTTTCTTTAAGCATGCTTTATTTCATAAGTACTTGGAAGTGAGGTTTCACATCCTTTCCGAGTCTTTTGTAATACCAGCTCTCTTTGATGTGCTTAAATATTCAGCAGTCCCTTTTTCTAGCAGCAATTTTGTCATTTTATAATTCAGAAAGTATTAGCACTACAGAATATATCTTCATGCAAATAGATGATCTTCTGTGAGGGTGTAGTGTGTGGCAACAGTGCAGGTTCCTTCTCCTCTGTTCCCTCTGGCGCCAGTGTCCATCACTGTTGCACTGTGAGCCCACACACAGCTGGGCTTTTTTGGATGAGAACCAGCAATAAGCCCCAGTGCTTGGTTATTTTCTTTCACTGCTATTGTTTGTATTTTTGTCTTTAGATTGTATATACAACTCCATTAAATATGTTGAGTATATTTTTGAGTTTCTTTAGAAGCTGGAAACAGGAAAAAAAACTTAGTAAAATTAGTTCCTTATCAGCAGGTTCACCGAGAACACAAAGTGAAGAAAGAATGAGCATTCAGGAGTCCATTGCTTTTAGTATTCCTCTTTACTTCATGTTGAATTTCCTCACTCTAATCTGGTATTTGTCAGCATGTGTACAGAAAATAACTTCTTTGGTAGTCATGTAATACCAAAGCCAGTAGTCACTGTCATGGGTGACTGTCACCCAGACTGGTGACTGTGCTGGTGGCTCTATGGGCACCATATGTACAAGATAACTGGCTTTTACTTAATTACTACTGCGTATACCTTGGTTTTAATCACTAGGTCTTCATGTGTTTTACCAACAAAGGCATCTCAAATTTCAAATGATGAAATTCAGACACTGGAAGGGAAAATTATTTTCTGAAGGTCACCCCACCAGTCAGTGCAGCATCTGGAAGAGCCTAGGAGGAAATAGGTCTTTGTGTAATTCTGGTTTTGGTGTCTGTAGTGAATGAGACACTGAACCACACACTGAGTGAGTCACAATGATAGAATGAAATGTTAGACTGATCTATTTATTGCTCTGCAGCCTTCTTGTGCTGACAGTAACACAGGCTATGCTGTATTTTTTCCAAATATGAAACTGTATAATTAAAAACTGTTTCATAATGCACATGACAGGTTATCTTCAGGAGAGAGTGATGTTATCAAAATATTCATGTGCTCCACTGTAGTTCGTTCAGAAGATGCAAGTAAATAAACTCAAAATTTGTAAAACCAATATGAAATCTTAATTTAGTTTCAAGTACAAAAGTCAAATGCACTTGGTTTTTAAAAGCAAAACCATAAATTATGTATATTAGAACTAGCTTTCCTTCTTTTCTGGAGAATTTATGGACAAGCACTAATCTCCCAAATTTAGATTCTGCAAAAAAAGTGTGGAAATCAATGAGTTTCTTTTTCATAGTGTTAATGTAGTGTAATGAAATTGTGTTTTATTCTTTTAAAATGTCTGTGCAGGAAATAGGCAAAAATACAAGATAATTACACAAGAACAACACAAATATATTTATCTTAAAAGATAAATAAGATATGCAAAATAAGAGGAATAAGCTAAAATAAGGCAGACAATAAGCCTAGAAGTTAAATTATTGCCTTAATAAAAAAAGAAAAAACTAAGCTTTCATAGAAGCTTTTAATATGAAAAAACCCAAACCAAAACAAAACCTGTGAGGATAGTTGGGAAACAACTGATGCATGAAGTTATGTCTTAGGCATCTAGAACACCAAAACTATTAAATAGCTCTTAAGCCGTGCTCCTAGGAGATGATAGCCTTGTCAAAGTTAGATAGCTCTTCCATTCATCTCTTCAAAATGATTGTGAAATATTTGGATGGTAATGGGAACAGAGGACTGCAGAACTCTCATGTAGTGAATACAGGGTAGCTATTATTAAACTTTATTTGATGTTTTACATCACTGAATTTTAGATGAGTAGTCATTAAAATCTTAGGAAGAAGTAGTTAATTGAGTTTGTATACAGTTCTCTTTGTAGCAACTGGATAGATTTCTTTTGCTGCCCGAGAGTTTTATGATATGTAGAAATACTGTTAAGAAAGAAATTATGTTCTTTAAAAAGTTATCCTGTTAAAAATTATTTTTGATATGACATGTCCTACTCTCTTCTTTAGGTTTCAAGACTTAACAAAAATTTAACACAAAAACCCCCAGTATAATGAATCACAATTCAGGAAAATATAGAAAATAGTTTATGTTGGTTACTTGGGTAGATAATGTCTTTCTAAGTGAACATACAGGGACACTTAAGACTGGCAGCAGATTTTGATGAATACTTTTTTAATTGCATGTTTTTAATACAAAGGAAATCATACAAGTGATGTCAAGGAGTATTCTAGCAAGATGTTTCAGAAGAGTATTGCATAATTCAAGCAGTTCAAGGTGGAAGTATTTAATCACACTTGCTGTTATGAAATATTTTGTTATTCAAGGCAAAACTATAGGTATGCATAAGTATGAATGGAATTATATTTAGATATGGATAGTCAACTTAAAAGATTTTTAGTTTAATAATAGCTTGAAGAAGGAAATTTATTTACTTAGACATGAGGTCAAAAGGGTACATTCTGAGTTCTGGAGAAACCAAATATATTTACATACTTCAACATTTTTAATGTCCATGTTTTTTTTTTTTTTGCTTTCAGTAAAATTATCAGCCATATATGTTATAGGAAAGTGTTTTTTTCTACTTGGGAATGTTTTTTATTAAAGAGTATGTAAGCAGCTCATAGAACTATATTTGTCACATTTTCATCTAATTTCTGGTTTTCTCATGAGAGAAGAAAGTGATCAATTCTGTAATGTTCTGCCTAGAGTTTTATACTTAGAAGTGTTACTTCTCTTTTTCAATGCCCATTTCTTCTCATACAAATGATAGGAATAATAAACTTACATGTCTGTATAAAGAGGCTGAAATGAGTTTATTGTCTCCTGACCCCACCTACGTGCTCAGAATGCAACCTGGTGAAATCCTGCCTTTGCAGTTCATATGGTCATCAGAAATCAAAATAAAAACACATCCTTATGTCATAACGTTATACCTTGTAATTGGTACATCTTGTGCAATTCCTTCAGTGGGGATTTCCTTTCTTTCCTGTAAACTGAAATTTTTGTAAGCAGTGTTTAGACACATTCTTTTGTAAAACCGATCTTATCAGGATTGTGCAGAGCTTCCCATTTTTCTACAGAGGTTAAGGAGTGCTCACCACAAATGGTATGAGTATTTCAACTGAAAAATGAGATATTTTCAAAATGAGGGGAATTTTTTAGTCTAAATGTTTTAATTTTTTAAATAGAACAAAAGCTATTGTATTTTCATGAAGACTGTATATGAAGTAGCATATGTGGACTTAGACAACTCTCTCTTAGGGATGTAAGGAATCCCATGTTGGTTTATTATCCATTATTTCAATGCCTAATAAACAGGCTTGAGTATTTAGTAAGTTTTACTGGTGTTAGAAAATGATTCATTAAAATGTCAGAGAAATAGCCTTATAAAACTTAAGAAATATGTCTCATTGTTATGCCTTACTCCTCCCTTCTTTTCCACCTACCAACCTTCTGCTAGCCCACTACCCCACTTCATCTGTATTGTCGAGCCAGCACAAGACAAAACTTGTGTACAAGACTTGAAAGAGGAAAATATTAGAACTTAAACTTAATAAACAGAAGAGGTGGTATTGCTTTTAATTTGGTGGTTGTTGTTGTGTTGTTTTGTTGGGTTTTGTGGGGTTTTTATTGATTTTGATCTCAGATATATTAAGATTAGAATTGGTTGAGAAAAAAAGAATCCATCTTTTCACTCTGACTCAGAATGAAAACTAGCAAACTTGACTTATTTTCATGCAGGAGGGGGGCGAGGGTGGTATGTGTGTGTGAAAAGAAATGCCAGAAATGTTTGAACAGTTGTATTCCATTCCAAGCAAGAAAGCAGAATGGTGCAGGTGGGTCTCCTTCAGATACCTGCAAACCCACTTGAGGAGTGGGGTCAAGAACTGTCAAAGAAATTTCTTTTCAATGTTACTACAAGCAATTTAATTTAACGTGGCACTATGCAGAAAAGATTGAAAGGATAAATTTGTATAGAGCCTGCATTTTATCACCTGATGTGAAATATTTGGGAATAAGATGTTCCTTGCAGCTACAACTAAGAAATAACAGCAAAACAAGAGTTTGTGGTTGTTTTCTGACTAGCCATTAATGTGAGATTTTCCCAGTGCTGAGGTTCTGGAGTTTCAAGTTTCATTTCAGACTTAGGGAAAACATAATATATTTGTAGAAAATCTCTTGCAGCCTTGGGTATTTCTTCCTACTACCCTTTCCAGATTTTCTTGACATTCTGCTGCCCAGACTGTTCTTGTGCCTGTCACTCCCACCTATTCTGCAACCCAACTGCTGCAGTATTTTTCATCTTACCATCCTAATTCTTGCCCAATTCATCTGCCATGTGCCACTTGACTTGTTACCCAAATCTGCTTCCTTTCCCCTTTCTTCTCCTATGCCGGGTTCTCTGTTTTTGTTCACTCACAGTCTCTGCAGACCCAGTTCTAGGCTACAATTTTCTGTCTTTTTAGTCTCTCCACACAAAGCACTTTCCCCCTCTCCTTCACTGTTTTAGTGACCTTTTTCTGTACCTTTTGTAACTCCAACTGCCTTTGAGTTGCAAAAACCAGAACGGCACACGATGCCCGAACTGAGGGACACCAGTGATTGATGTCCAGGCAGGGAGGTCCCAGTGCCATGTTCCTAATGCCACTGCCAGAGATGCACATCGGCTTCTTGGCATCCTGGTCCTGTGCATTGAGCTGCCTCAGGACTGGCAGCTCCAGGATCTCTTTTCTAATTTGTTACTACAAGGTCTGAGTTCAGCACTGTGCAGATGGTTTAGATTATTTTTCCCTAGATTAATCATTGTACATTTTTGTCTGCATTGAAGCTCTTCTGCCACCTTTTTGACCACTTACTTTTGTGAAGTCTTAATGTAGTTCCTCATTATCAGGACAGCACTTGGCTCCCTGAGTTAATGGAATCTTCACACTTGGAGATGTCACCACCTTCTCATTTCTCTGTGTCATTACTGAAAATATTGACTAACATTGGTTCCAAAAAAGATTCCCCAAAAAGGATCATGGACTCTAGTGCAGATTCTTTTCCAGTTTTCAGTACATTAAAGCATCTTTCCCTAATCCTGCAGAAATATTTTTTTAAAATAATTTTTGAAGTGGAACCTCCTACACCTCAGTTCCTACTTGTGGAGAAATTCTTGGAAATATTAACTTCCTAAGTAATAATAAATTAGTAAGGTATGAGTAATTTTTTCTATTATTCTTTCTAAGCATTTATCATGTCCAGTTTTGAGTGGAAATGCTGAGTGTCAGACCCATGGCATGATGTTGTCCCTTTCATTGCCAAATATCTGATACTGGATATTTTTTAAACCATTATTTACAACACAATTTTGCTAACTTTGTAATTCTTACTGTGTGTTTTGGCATAATTTAATCTCAGAATAGCCTTGTATCATGTTTGCTGGATTTGGTATCAAAACATACATACCAGTCAGGCAGCTGGCTCAGAAAATTCCTGTCTGGATCCCTACAATTTCACAGTGTTATATCTTCTGAAAATTACTCTAATACTCTAATTACTCTAGTACTCTAGTACTGCCCATGATTTCTTCTGGTAAGTTCACACTATGAATCTGCTGGAAATAAAGGATTAATGGTATAACATTTTGGAATTGTAATTTGGGAAAAAAGGAAGCTAATTCTCATTGTAATTGTGGAGTTTAATTAATTCAGATGAAGCATCATTCTTGAAAATTATTCTGGTCTAAGGGAGGTCCAGGAATCCTTACAAAGTCATATGATACTTCTATAGTTTTAGAAGGGCAGAGAGTTTAGAGGGGCAGAGAGTATTAGAGGGTCTTTGTATCTGCTGCAACTGTAGAAAAGTGGCCTTTCACCACTGAGCAGGACAAATGAATTCACTTTTCTTGTCCTGCATTTAAAATTCTTCATGTATCTACCAGGTAAAATACATAGTGATTTTTTCCCCCCTCCCATTTTCTCACTCTGCTCAGCCCAGAACACAATTTTCTGATATGATTTATGGTGGTAACTAACCAAAGGATTTAATCACAGCTGTATGGAAACTGAGACTTGTTTAAAGCAGGTCTTGACTTCTGTTTGGCCTCTTCTGGCAGGCCTCCACAAATGGCAGAGGGGTTGTTCCATGGCCTTACTGAGCTTTGCCAGGAACCATTGGCAGGATGCAGAGAGCAAATCCTCTGAGAGAAAATCATTAAGAGCAAACAATGCTAATTTGTGTTGTGAACAAAAATATTTAAAAGCTAGGAAGAGGTTCAAACATTTTTAACTGTGCTTTTAGAAATATGACAGGAATACTTAATTTTCTTTGTAATTTTTCCTTGGACTTCAGGAATGATCTTGAGCCATCTGAGATCAGTAATTTGTGTTAATATGCTCTTGTATGCCAAAAATATGTAGGTAACTGTAACTGTTTACTTTTAAAGATTTTGTTGTCATTAACACAAGTCTGCAGAAGGAGGATGTGCAAATAATTGCATTAATATGTAGAATTTGTTGGAACATTTTGTGTGAAGACAGGAAAATAATGTATGGCTAGATACTTTTGAGCTTGTGGATAACTAATGTTCTAATCTGAGAGTCAGCTTTACCATAAGGTTTCATTCAATGCATGAGGTAACCAGAAAAGCCATTTCTTAGAAGAGATGCTGATTGACTCTTACAGCATTTACTGGCACAAACTGACCCCATGTTTAGTCATGGGAGTGGGTGTCCTGATTTCTTAACACAGAGGCACAAGTGAAAGAATAAGAGCACCCTGTGAATGAGTACATTTTTGTTCAGGTGCCTAAAAGTCAGTCTGCAAGTGATGTGTTAGACAAGTTTCAAGCTGTTGCTCTTTTTTTTCTATAGGTTTTCTATTTATACACTTTTTCCTCTGACTCTCATGAGTTTACATTTGAGAGCTGCTTGTTGAATAGTGATGTAAAACAGGTATTCCCTCACTAAATTCACGGTTCAACAAAGCAAAACAAATGATTCTTTGACTTCCCTAGAAGTAAGGGTCATCCTTGTAAAGGCATCCCTCATTTATTAGCATCACCAGGTTTCAGAACAGCCCTTCAGGTTCAGGCAGACAATGTGATTTCTCAAATTCATGTTTGGTGTTGAATTCTAAAGAGCTTAAATATTTTTCTTTCTTATTCCTCATTTTGTAGGCTCTTATGCAAATCTGAGATGTACATTCTGGCCTAAAAATTTTACTTCAGCCCTTTCTATGTCCTTCTTACACTTGAGATATGTGAAAGGGGGAGAATCATAGAATTGTTTGGGTAGGAAGAGGTATTAAAGACCATCTAGTTTCAACTCCACTGCCATGGGCAGGGACACCTTCTGCTAGACCAGGTGCTCAAAGCCACATCCAACTTGAAAAGGAGCATCCACAACTTCTCTGGGCAACCTACTTCAGTGACTCATCACCCTCATATTAAGCATTTCTTCATAACATCTTATCTAAACCTACCTTCTTGCATTTTAAAGCCTTTATGCCTTGTTCTGTCACTCCATGCCCTTGTAAAAATTCCCTCTCCAGCCCTTTTGTGGCCCCTTTAGTACTGGAAGGTGCTATTAAGTCACCCTCGATCCTTCTCCAAGCTGAAGAACCTTAAGTCTCTCAGCTTGTCTTCATGAGAGAGTTGTTCCAGCCTTCTGGGCATCTTTGGGACCTCCTCTGGACTTGCTGCAGCAGTTCCATGTCCTTCCTGTCCCAGGGGCCCCAGAGCTGGCACAGCATTCCCAGTGGGACCTCACAAGGGCAGGGCAGAGGGGCAGAATCACCTCCCTCCACCTCCACCTGATGCCCACGGGGTTTTTGTTACAGCCCAGAATATGTTTGGCTTTCTGGGCTGCAAGGGCACATTGCAGGGTCGTGTTGAGCTTCACATCAACCAACACCCCCAAGTCTTTCCCAACAGGGCTGCTCTTAACCCACTTTCCACCCAGCCTCTATATATTGAATACATGACCAGGTGGAAAGAGGGAGGTTAGAAAAGCAAAGATGTGTACAAACTGCAAATACTAGTTGAAGCTGTGACTGGTTGAAGTCGCTCACTGACAAAAGTCTAGTGACAGAATAAAATATATGTATTGTCTCTATGACATAAAAAAGTTTACTCAGCAGAATTCTATAAATATAGTCTGTGAAAAGTTTTATGTTGTTTTTTTTCTTTTCAGGCTGCCTCTAAAGAAACTACCATTGCTCGCATAAAAATGAAATAGGCAGAACTGAGATGATGATTCAAGTTTTACTTAAATGACATATATTTTGAATGTAGAAAACACAGATAAACTGAAAAAAAAATCTTTTTTAATAAGTATGTTCCAGCATTTATAACTGCAGAAAGGAGAAAAAAGTTGCTTGAATGAATTGGTCAGCATGGTATAGTTCAGCTGTATTTTTTCCACAGTTAGTTTCTAAGCAAGTGTAGTTTTTGAAGCTCTTATTTTTTCCCCTTGTTAATTTTTTTTTTTCATTGTAATGAGTACACAAGTCTACACTTCAAATGAGATTGGCATAGAATACACAAATCTGTGCTAAAAGATTAGTGGTGTGGTGTTCAGCCAGGTATTGGCACTGGTACTGCTTTCAAGGTACTGAGGAACTGCATTAGACAGCATGTGACTAGAAAAAACCCAGGAAGCAAAGGAAAAAGCTTAAAACTTTATCCCTCCCAGCTGAATGCCTTGCTCTTGGAGCTGCAAAGTCATTCTCAAGGTTTTTGGCTCTTGTGTTCAATCCATTGCTTCAGCTGCACAGTGGTTCTGCTTCTGCAGATGTCAGAATGTCTCTTTCCTTAGTAGGGCTGCAGACTATCCAAGAGTAACTGAACTTTTCTCCTACTTCTTAGTTACTAAGAAAGGGAAAGAGTGCTGCTATTGCTTTCTCTTCCTGGCATATTTTGAAAGAAACAATATTGCCTCTTGGTATTTTGAAAGAAAGAGTTTTGGACTCTAAAAAAGCCTTAGAACTCTAAAGCTTTGATAGTAGGAGGCTTTTGCAGAAAATACACCAAACTCCCAAATCTGAGAGATCAAAAGTGCTGTTATCAACACGTGCTCTGTGAACCTTTAGCAGTTACAAGGTCCCTACAAACACTTGTAGATCCCTTTGCTTAGCTGACTTTCCTGAGGCACTGTGTAAGACTTTCCAGGACCAGACTTGGTGCTCTCTCTGCCAGCACAGTGGCTGGGCACCCTTGCTGGAATCACCCACAGAAGAATCTCTTCCAGTTTTACATAGCAGGTACTCTAGCAAGGCAATAATAGAAATATGAATAAAATACCAAAACTGATAAAAACATGGTATAATGTGGGATAGTTTATGTGTCCTTGTAGTACCAGTTCTGAGGCAGAGCTTACTTTGGCCACAAGATTTGGTTATCTCACTCCAAACTGATGATTGCTGTACATTTTCAATTAGTAAGTTGGACTACTATAATAATATAATAGGTTCTAATATAAGAATCTTCCTGACCATCCTATACTAAAATTTCTTTATCAGCTCTCCCAGCCCTCATTTGCATGCTGGGAAAGGGAATCACATTGTAATTTGTGTCCTAAAAGAGAAAACCTCAGAAAACTCTCAGAAAACTACCTAATCCTTGCAAACTGGACTGCATGGCTGACTGGTGTGCCACTGCAACAAACAGTAATTAGAGGCATGCTCGAAGCAAGGCTTTCATAAAACTGAATGAAAAGTATGATTCATTTACCAGGAAGACTGACCCACCCATTCAGCCATTGACATGTCTGTTGTCCTCTTTTGCTTCTTCTTTTTCTGAAGTTTCAAAGGGAAATAACATGTCTGAAATAGAAGACCTGCCTGAACATATTCCTCTTCTATATTTAAATCAATTTGTAAAATAATGTTTTGATTATAAGGTTTCCTAATTTCTCAAGTGTTAATAGCTCTATGCATTTTCACCCATCTACATGCGTACTAATGACAAGTAGTGCTCAGTGGATTAAATCTTCTGTTGTCCTCTGATAAGAAAGTTTCCATCATTTCCAATCATACTGAATATATGTTTCTAATATTGTTAAGTACCCTATTTTGAAAAAATTTACATATAACATTAAAAAGCTGTGTATTATCTGAAGACAGTTAAGTACTTTTGTAGAAAAGTTTGTAATGTTGTACTGCTAACTTAAGATTTCAGTTGGAGACTTGTTTTTACAATAGCATAATCCTTAACCCACTTTAAACATTCAAGCATTCAATAACTAAATCTTTATGATGCTGCATATGAGAAAAGATGCCTGTGGCTACCTATGCCAGACATGTTTGCAGGATTAAAGTGAGAGTGCAGTAGGGTGGTGCTGATGCTACTGGTTTATACCAGGTTTTTTTTATCCTTTTTTCAAGGTTTTAGATCAGTGTGAGCAGGGTTCTAATTAAATTCTTTCAAATAAAATTTCCCCTGTGTCTTCAAAAGCATTGTATTCTTTGTCTGAGTGTTACTTAAATTCTAAATTTTGTATGATTAACAGACTAGAAAGTTTTTTCTCAAGATTTTGGCCATAACAGCAGGATATGTGAAGAGGGATTTCCATCCTTCAGTGAGTTTAGCGACAGCAAGATGTCTGTGAAACCCAATTAGCAAGACTGCTGCTACTGCCCTCGTGGACCTCACTTTATAGTCAGGATTGTAATATAGAGTCAAATTCCCTAATTCAAAACTAAACCAAAATGAAAAGAGCCCTCTCCGTTTGTGATTCTCTTGGAAGGGGAGAAAGTATTTCATAAGGCCCTTGGAAATTCATGCTTGTCACAAGTAAAAAGAGATAAAAGACACGTACATTCTTAGATCTATTGCAGGGTCAGTATGCAGACAGCAGAATGCATAACTTATATGGCACATAGAACAGTGTATATGGTCAACCCCAATGTCTGAAATGCAGCCTCCGTTTACCAAATCCAGCCAATCAAAACAAACAAATAGTCAAAGATGTATTCGTGTTTCCAGAGTGAACTTTACTCTTGTGGAGACCTGATTAATGTGCTTTGGAGACCTGTAATGAGGGAGAGCTTAATTATTCAGATTTATCAGCTTGCAGAGGTTTTGGATGATCCCGCATAAGCCTGTTCATTCAGCATTCCAGAATGTGCAACCTGCGTGTTCAGCAGTGGTCGTGGTTTGTTTAAGCATGCAATTTAACCCTTAATGCCAAGATTTTCAGTAATATTTTCCATTAACTGAAGAGATCCCCTCTTCTAGACAATTGAGCTTATTTGAGAAGTTCCACTTTATATGCTGCATGAGTTATTATTAATTCTGTGTATAGTGCCATAACAGCACTGCCTGTTTACTATGTAAAGATGAGTTCCCTCCCCCAGAATCTTACGATCCAAGATAAGTGAGAGGAGACAATGAGAAAGCCATACTAGAAGAGGAGGGTGTGGAGTAAAACAAGAGACAGATAAGATGGCAAAAAAGAACCTGACAGATAGACAGGAGCAGGCTCTGGGAGCATTTGCCTGTGAGGACCTCCCGTCTGCAGCCACACCTGGCTGTGCTGGTGCTCCATGGCATCGCCCACTTCCCCTCTGCTGGGGCACCGCTGCCAGCCCTGGTTCTCAGCCTCACTTGTTTACTCCAAAGCATCCCTTTGCTTTCTCTCGTGCCACCCCTTCATGAGACACTCTCCAGCAGAAAGGGAGCGCTCTAAAATAAATTTGCCTTCCCTCAAACTCCCCCTTCAATGACTTCTGTTGTAGAAACACTAGTAATCCCTGAACCAGTGCTAAGCTAACCCTAATAATATCTTTTTGCCGATTAAAATAAACTAGAAATGCTCCATAAGTAAAGGCTCTGTGCCCAGCTAATCTGTAGAAACAAACATGCTGCTCGTACACAATCACTCTCACTCCACCATCTGTTTGCTTCCCATAACTATTGCTTTGTCTTTAGTGAAGTGTTTTTTGGCTTTATTAGATAAAGTTGGTTTTAAACTTGCACAACTTTGCAGCTGGACACATAAACTTGTAGCAGTGATAATTATGAAGAAGAAAAGTAGAAGGTGCTTTTGACAGAGAAGTAAGATTCCGTTCTAAACCGAAGTGCAACATATCCCAAAGGATACAGCAGATTTGAAAATAGCACTGAGGAGGTACAAGAAGAATGAAGGTCAGAAAGAAGAAAGACATTTTTCTTCTTTTGATAGAAATCTGGGAATAATGTACCCAGCAGCTCTTCTTTTATGAAATCTCCAGCCATAGTTTCCATGCTCATAGCATGAGCCATAGTTTCCATTTCTATCCACCGAGTAGCTTTCTGTCTGAGGAAAACTGAGCAAAATTTAATGGCTTTTATTAGTGAGATTCCCAGCAAATGCAGAGTCACTTGTGATCACAGAGAGCATATTAAGATTAGAGAGTTAAGGAAATGTCCTGCTCCTCCTTTTGAAGAGCTCTTCTGGCAGATCAACCTCTATAGTCTTTTGCAGAAAAGTAGGCTGAAGCTTTTGGTGGAAAAAATAAGAACAGAAATACTAAGCTGTTATTCTGTCCTTGACTAAAATAATTCCACATCTAGGATTTAGCTAAATGTGCTGGACTAAAAGGAGCTGTTCCAAACTTGGCTTGTTTTCTACCTTTGCAATAATTTTATATACTTCATTGTTCTTGAGGTGGCTGCAGTAGTTCTCCAGCACAGTCTTGTCAGGGAAGATGCTTAGAGACCTATGGATGATGCCAAAGCCATGGAAAATATGGACAATCTAGATGTTCCAGAAAGCACTTGTGGACTGCTGCAGTGCTTCTTAGGTGTTCCACAGGATCAGCAGGAGAGGTACTGAAGCAACCACATATACATGCAAAGTAAATAGTTTGCTCTGCCACTGCATTAGCAAGGAAACCACTTCAAACAACTCTCTCTACCTCGGGAAAAATGTAGTAATAATAAGCAATAGCAGAAGTCTCCACTCCTTGCCCCAGAGGTTGTCTACTAATCCTTAGGAGCCCTTGCACTCTGCAGGCTTCCTTTTTCGATCCTCATTTGTCACTGCAAAAATATTTGTATGGGTCACAGGCATACTGCAATTAAAAAAAATATTAGAGAAAAAATGTTCACCCGTGAATCCCTTTATATATGTAAACAACAAACAATGTATGGTCTCTGAGGAAAACAGAAACTTGTTACAGAAGCTAGAAATCCTTCCTGCTTGTGAGTTGCTGGAAGCCCATTGTGCTGATGCTTCTGAAAGGGAACTGAATGCACTTGTGAGGGTTTTCTTTTCTTTCATTTCAAAAGCATTCTCTGGTTTGAGATCTCCCCATAGCTAATTAAAACAAGAACATAGGGCGACATTAGTTATGCACCAGAGTGGGAGTCAGAAGATGTGAGTTCAGTTCCCAGCCCTGCCACTGACTTCCTGGGTGACCTTGGGTAAGCCTCTTGATGTTGACTTTCAAAAGACCTCTGGGGCCAAATTTTCATATTGAAGTTTGGTTTTCAAAGGAGCTCAGTATCTAGTGATTTCCATGATGTTGATTATGGCCAGAATTTCAAGCAAGCTCAGCAAGAAATAGGCTGAGCTCATTTGAAAATCAGGCTCTTAATCTTTTTCTGCCTCAGTTTCCCATATCTGACAGTGCTGGTGAAATATTTCCCTTGTCTGTCCTGATTGTTTAGACTGTAGCTCTGCAATGCCAGAACTGTCTTTTCATGAATGTATATAGTGTCTTGTACAATCTTGTTTAATCTCTATTATGGTTTTTAGGCATTGCTGTAATGATTGTTACACCAGTGTTCTGTTTTAGCAAATAAAGAGACTGTAATCAGAAGAAAGCCTAATTATTGTGTTGCTTCTTGGATCTGGGTGAAGATCTATACTGATTTCTTTAGTTTACCTGGGAGGCTGTCATGTGGAAAGCACCAAAAGCTGTATTTAAGATCAGGATATGTGGGTGAGCTGACTTCTCTCGTCCAGCAGGGACAGTTCATCTATCAGAGCAGCCGGTTAGGTCGGTTTGGCATGATTTGATTTGTCAATAAACCTATTGACTGGCTCCTACTACCTTGTTATCCTTTAGCTGCTTACAGTCCAATTGTTCAATAATTTGCTGAAGAAAATTTTCAGGCACTGAGTGGTGTGAATTTCCATACATCTTCCTGCCTCTCTGGTTAATAATGTGATTCTGTTTGTAGTTCCTACTGCACCAGCTCTGTTTGCACTTTTCCCACACTGCTTTCATGCTCTTGCAACATCTCAGAGCAACATAACATTCTCTGTTGGCAAAGGCATAGAGTGCTTCTTCACTTCATAAGTGCTGTTTGCTTCCTGGGACCCACTACAACCCATTCCTGAAATTCCAGATCAGCATTGTCAGTGATAATCGAGCTCCTGGTTTCAAGCTCTGTGCTGTACAAGCCAGAGGCCAAATGTAGTAACCCAGGAATGTGTGATTGCAAAGACTGTCACTTCCCAAGGAACTCTGCTTACTGCTAAATGACTGCCCTTTCCACATACCTGTGGGTGTCACTAATACGGTGACTCTTCCCTGCTACGTTTGTCATATATGGGTGGCCAGCACCTCAAGCAGCTGAAAGTTTGGAAGTGATCATTTCCTATGTTTACAAAAACAGCATGCACTTGCTGCTGTTTTCCAGATTCCCCTGTACTCCCTGGCTAGAAATAGTTATTATTCAAGTATGTGCCCTCTGAAGAGTCCTTTTGATACTTTATATTTTCCTTTACATGAAATGGGATGCTGTACCTTGATTAGCTCTGCAATGAAAAATCTAGCAGGACACCTCTAGGAAGTGTATGATCTTGGCTGTTTTTCAGTAAAAGCTGAGTGTGTTTTGTCATGGGGAGAGCTTAACTGTGCCATTTGTCTGTGACTAGAATTTTCTATTGTTCCATTTTTTTAAAGAAGAGACTCCCTTTGGTCCTTACTAAAAGTGCCTTTCATTTTCTTGATCTAACAAATAATGCTCTAAATTGTGTTACATGTTCTAGTGTTGGCATGCATGCCATGCCAAGGTGGTATTTGATTTCAAAGAACTGTTATCTGCCAGGACTGGTATCTGTAAATAAAACCTTGGAATCAGGGAAATACCATACGTGGTTTGGGTTTAAGAGACCTTTAGAGATCATCTAGTTCTAACCCCTCTCCCATGGACACACTCTGCAAAATCAGGCTGCTCAAAGACCTGTCCAACACTTTCAGGCATGGGGCGTTCACAGCTTCTTCTGTCCCAGTGTGTCACCACACTCCAGTAAAGAATGTCTTCCTCACACCCAATCTAATCTGTCCTCTTGCAGTTTAAAAGCTCCGCTCCTTGTCCTGTTGCTGCAGGCCCCGGTAAAAGTCTCTCTCCAACTTTCTTCTGATCCCCCTTAATATATTAATTTAGTCCTTAAAAGTTTCCCATTCCTTCCAGTTACTGAACCCAGCTCCCCCATATTATTACTAGCTCTATCCAAATGTATAGAAAAGGGGGAATTTTAAACTACCTTTACAAACCAGAAAGTGCCAGTAACACTGAGCTAACCTAAATTCTGGGTTGTAAGGCTACAATCTGCTTGATTGCTGATGTGAAAGAAGCACTGACAAAAAGGTGATTCCTTGGAGTAGCTCTTTTGTATTCAGTTTTGGTCTGCTTCTGTAATTAGTGCAGTTTGATTGTTTAATTTATATTAAACTGTTTATTTTGAGAGATAAACCTTCAATCTTCCTCAGCATCATGTAAGGATTGTATGTGTTTCTGCAAGGGCTGAAGTGCCAACCAAATAGTGCAAGAAAAATTAATAGTTCTTAAGAGGTAAACTATAATGTTATTCCATTCTGGTAATAAGACTAAAATAATGAGTGTAATGTTAACTCCTTTGCTGGAAAGATGAAGACTGTGCAGGATGCCCTGTGATTTAGCTGTGTGCTTGTTATCCCTATTACAAAGCACCAGTGACACTGCAACTGCTGTCCCATCAATTTACCATGAGATTCCCATGTTCTGCTTGTCCTGCTCTGCCATTCTTGTTTCTGCTGCTGTGTGCATCTTTGCTGTTCAGGTCCTTTCTCTGTCCCAGTTCACTCCTCTATTAAAGCTGATCTGGAGAAGAAAGTGTAGGCACAGAGGGACCTTGAGGCTTTAAAAGACTGTGCCTAGTGTTGGACCTTAGTTAAGCCACTCTCAGTCATCCCATCATGTTTGCCACAAATCACAGGCATTTCCAGATTGTTCTGTTATCTGCACCATGCAGAATGTCAAGGTGAAGTCAGAAGTGCATGTTTTGTGATATAAATGACAGTGATAGAATGGTAAGAGTTTTCTGATGCATGTAGCATTAAAGAAGGTGCACTATGCCAGTCACACTCCTTGGCACATGAGAATCTGCAGAAAGGGATTTAAAATAAATATCAATCAGACTTAAAATTAACTACTAATTACCATCAGAAGCTACTAGGCTTCTGCAGTTATAATCCATGAGTATTTATAGCTCAGGGTTCTAGCATTAGACTTTTTTCTACTGACTGCCACTCAAGAAGCCTAATCTTACATTACAGGACAGGTTGAGAAAAATCATCTCAAACCAATGCCAACATTATGTTTGGCAGCATAAGGCCACCATGACATTGTTTTGGAGGATGCTCTATATACTGGGATTAGGAACATTTTTGTTTCTTTTAGGGAACATTTTCCTGAGGGTTTTTACAGTGAAGATTTGCTAATGCAGAATATCTTCATACACACACAGGCAATATGTCACCCTGCTTTAATCTAAATAGAAACCATGCAGTTTTATGATGGAGCAATGGCCAATTGCTGTAAGTCCCTCTTAAAACCCCCCTAAACAACAACTCAGTTTTATTTTTTATTTTGTTTTGATATGAATTATTATTTTTTCTTTGTTTTCATGTAGCTTAGCAAAGATGTATTATTTTATAAATATGACTTACTAGAAAATTACCATGTGTTCTCCAGTGCAAGTGTTGGTGTTCTTAGAATAAACAGCCAGATATTGTGCAATTACTAGAACATACTGGATTTTTTCTGTGTTTTTTGCTTTTAGTGTGGAACTGATGCATTCACTAAGAATGTATTTGGAAATCATGTGTAGCCTTAGTTACTCAGGGGTAAGACAGTGTGGTCTAATGGGAAAGGCAATGGTCTAACACACAGGGTGCTGGTGGTTCTGGATGTACTTCTGCCCTGTGCCTCAGTTTTCCACCAATGAAATGGTCACAATCGTATAAATGACCTCTTTCTGGAGTACTTTGTGTTCAAGAGGAGCTTTGTGTTCAAGGGTGTTAGTACTTCTACAAATGATTTGTTGCTTAAGAAAAATTCCTCTTCTAAGGAGATTGTCAGGACTATGGGCTGGTAACCAAGGCAGGAGCAGAGCAGGAGATGCAGCCCCAGGCAAGTACCCAGCCAGTGTCTGAAGCAGTGCCAGGCTATCCCAGAGGTGTTCCAGGCAGTGCAAAGCTGCAGAATTCAGAACAACTGGAATGGTGAAATTTATATGCAAAATACAGAAAAAAAATATTCCCATTAAAAAACTTGGGAAATTAACACAACTTCTCTTTTTATAGATCCTAATAATAAAGCACAAAATGTTATGTAGATATATGTAGTGCTTCACTGCACATTGAATAAAACCAAGTAAACTCATTCTGAATGTAGGTAAGAATTTTACAAAGCAGGTAAAGTATTGAAATGCATCACTAAGAAGAAAGTTGCAAATGCTGTCTTCATTAAGACTAATTTTAAAATAAAATATAGCACCTAAAAATTTCTTTCAAGTGCTTCAACATTTATGGGGTGGAAAAAAGGGTATTTTGTTCCCACCATTTTGTTTTCACATTTTCTTATTTGTAGTCATGTCTTTTTTCAAGAACAGTATTTTACATCAGTCTTCTGATAAAGTGAAGCACATATCTGTTCTCCCCTCCTTTCTTTGGGTGAAAGGGGTGGTGGAGCTGGTTTCCTGTATTATAAATCTGCCCATCCTCAAAGGTGACAGATTGCTCTTTCCTGTGCTTTCCCTGCAGTTTCAGAGCTGCTGAGCCTGTGTCATTCTTGCCAATCACAAAATCAACAGGTTAGTCTTCAGGGATTAGAGCTTCAGCCCTCTCATGGTATAGTTTATAGATATTCCTAGCTGTGCCCCCAACACGTGACAAACTCCATGTGTCTGTATTCACAGCTCTCCTGGCACCAGGGCACATTACTCTAGGGTGTTTTCAGAGAGCTGTTTAGAATAGGAAAACAGGGAAATCTTTGTCAAAAAGTCTTGTGAGGAGAATGTGAAGAGAGAGATTGAAATGGCAATCTGAGGGATAATTTTCTAGAGGTATGATCATTTGGTGTAGCTGGAGGTTTTTCTGCCCCCTGGTTCCATAGCAGCCTGTTGGATGGACTGCAGGGACACTGCTACCTGGTCTGCCTGCCCCATCACTGTTCTTTGTGTTTTCTGTCTGTTATCCTGGAACAGTTCTGTTCAGGAGCATATTCTAGCAGAATGTTCCACCTGAAAAGCCCTCACCAGTTCACCTTTTTAGAAGTAGATGTCTACAGGAACACACAAATGACATACTGAAATGGCCAAAGGGACTCCCAGCCACAGGGGTTACAAGATGCATTATGTTACCTTTTGTTGATAGTTGTCATAGGCGGGATTTCGGCTTGTACAGAACACTTGCAATGGACTGTTCTGAGAAAATATGAGTTTAATTTACAGAGTAGGCCATCCAGGGACTGCTAGGGACTTCTGCAAAAATGGATGGGCCTCTCCTCCGCTGTCGATACCAACAGCTGTCCTCTCGCTACTCCAGCCCAGGATTAACAGCACCTTCCTCAAGTCCAGTATGGAAGTGGATTAGGCTAAACAGCCAAAAGGCACTCCTAGTGCAGAATAGGAGTGTCCACACACTGAGTTAGTGCCAAGAAGTTAATGCATTCTGTATTCACACCCTCGCTTATTTTGCAACAACTTCCCTGTGTAGGCAAGCCCTTCATGTCATTTGATGGTTAGCATTGCATCAGTGACATTCCAGATTCTGACCACAATGTTAGTAATGGAAAGTGGTTCATCTTCTAATGAAATGGTAGGCTTTTTTTTTCCTGGTTGCATCTTTTGCAACTTTTTCTTTCATGTGCCTGGAGTGAATTTCTTCATTTTTTAAATGTGTGTGATATTCTTCTCATCTCTGATACATGAAATTATGCTCTCTAAGCACGGCAATTGCCTTTGTAAATTAAACTGCATTAAGCAGTGATTGCTCAGCCTTTTTTCTTCTGAAGAGCAGGAGAAAGCCCAAGTAATAAAAATGTTCTTTACATATATTTACAATTTAGTAGTTTGTGTCTGAAATATTTTTTTCCTCATAAGATATTCCAGTTTTCATGTTTCGCTCATACTGTGGCATCCTTCGTACTTGTGCTCCATTGTCACATGCCTGGCCTGCATTCACGTAGACCTAGAGTTTCCTGGTGATTTAAGCAGTGTTTATCAGTTTGGTTTATTTTCAGCAAGTCTCTGGTACTTAACCTGCTTCTAAAGTTTACATGTCATCGTGGGCGATGGTAGTTAAGATGGAAAAATAGGACCACCTTAGGTTTTCCAGAAACAGTAGCTCCTCTGAGCTTACTGATGAGCCTTCATGACATCTTTTTAGGTAATCTTCATCTCCCCCAGTAGCTTTTTCAAGCTGAGTCCTAGCAGCAGCAATGAGGAAACTGCAGTTTAAAATGTCATCCAAGGACTTTGAAGTGTGGATTTCTCATGGTTTTTTTGCAATAACAGAAGGAGCAAGAAAGCTGCCTCTCTGTTTGCCTACCAAATTGTTTGAGTTGTGTGGTTTATAATCAAAGATCTCCTTTCTGTTCTACAGACACAGTTCCCACTGAATTTCAATAGGAACAGTCTGAATTTCCCAAAATATAAAGGCAAAGTTGGTCTCTCCTCACTTTGATTAGTATGTGAGTTGGAGATTTCACAGGGTTTTCTGGAGTTCTTGTTGTTTTTTCTTTCCCTAGGATTTGTAGTTGCATTTTATTATTAATATATTAAACAGTAAATTGTATCTAGCTGCAAGTGTCTTTAAATCTCCTTCACATACATTATTTCTGTAACATACATTATTTCTGTATATAGTTGTCCAATAACATTTCCATCAAATCACAGTTTCTCTTCTTTTGAAGGCCATTCTGGAAAACTGGCATCAAGCAGCTCTACCCAGCTGAGTAAAATGGGAACAGTATTTCCATTTAGAATGGTGTATTTTATAAGACCTGTAACTTAGTGGGACAAAGTACTGTAAAATATACAAATGCTCTGAATTTTATGGCATTAAAGGAGTTTTAGAGGATTGATATTTAGTGCAAGACATGATCCTTTCCTTTTTCACTATTATGTAAAGGAACTAAAAATTTGCTAATACATTAATCTAATTTGTAATTCATACTCCAGGAAAATAAGAATGGCTTATATTTACAGGATTGTCATTTTATTTTGGATGGACCAAATGCACCTCTGTGTGCTTTTTACACAAGTATCTGTCAAACAGGGCACATACAAAGCACTTGGCAGTAAATTACCAGCAAGTTGCTTGGCCTGGGCAGGAGCAAGTAAATTTGCAATTGCAATCTGGAGCAACATGTTAGAGGCCACCTTCCTTAGATCAACTTTGTATTGCAACACCAGCAAGTAATCAAATTGTAATGTACTTCAATGCAAAGCCTAGTTTGGCTTGGTTGGCAGATTAAACTATCACATGCCTCTGGCAAAAAGCACAAAGCCTTTGAACTGTTTGACTGCAGCTGTAGCTCGCACACCTTATTTTCCCTCTTAAAAATCAAATTAAACTGTAACCTGCAGCCTCTGCAGTAATTTTCAAGGAAAATTAAACTGCTGCTAACCTTTCTAGCAAAGATAACTGTCTCTAATCAAGCTGAAAGGTCCAGGATGAAATTCCCCTCTCCAAGTTTAGGCAAATTCATTGAAGGAAAACTCCAGGGCTTATTAAGTATGAAGATATTACCTCTAACTCAGGAAGTCCTTAGCCACAAATTGCTAGAGACTGGAGATTTTGCCAGGAAGGTATTACTCTCTGCTTCCCCTCTTCTTTCACTCCTACAGCATTTACTGCAGATCCATCCCTAGGGAAAGACACTGGACAGTTCTGGTCAGCTTCTCTGGACTGAAGGCTAACCCAAATTCAGAGCAGTGATGGGCATGCTGATCCACTTTCAAGCATTATCTGCTGTTCTCAGCAGTGTCAGGTCCTTCCTTCAGACTTGGCCTTGGCCTTTCCTCAGCCCAGATGTCTTCTGACTCCTGGAGCACAACTCTTGGATGTGACAATGTCCTTCACCTCCCCCACCTTTCATTATTTTCTGTGCCCTGCTGGCAGGAACACTTGGCATCTGACTTGTCCTCATAACATTCATGTTTTTCTTGGAGCTCTCAGAGATAGGATTTTTCCCAGCCTGGATGAGTTGCTGTTATTTCTATGGAGTCAGCAGTACAATAGACCCTCTTGGGAGCCAAGACCTTGTCTGTCTGGTGGCTCAGGCTTACAAAGACTCAATCCCACATGCTTAACGTTACCCTTTGATTCTCAGAATTAGTGTCTGACTGTAGCAGGTGAGAAGGCAGAACAGCCCAGCACAAAAGGAAATAAATCAATTGAGTTTACATTGCAACATGTACTCACTGAGAACCAGGTTAGAGAAACAGAAATTGGGGAGAGGGCATTGCTGACACTGGGAGCAGTGAGCAGGCAGCAGTCTCTTGGTCATAGAAATAACAATGACAGTGGAGAGGATTTTTCCTCTCATGTTTTTTTAACATGTATATTATCTATGCTTAGTATAATTCACAATCCAGCAGTTAATAACTCTGCACTATGGTTTTCCTGTTTTTAAAAGTTGGCTTAAAAGTTCCGAGTCTCTCTTAGCAGAGTACGTAAAAGCTGAGCAAAGGCATGTTAGTCACAATATTATCAAGAGATGAAAGTGATAGAGATATAAATTAATACCAGCTTTTAATTAAAATTGAATAAGTAAAAAAACCGTTGGCAGTTGCAAAATTCATTAGGATGTGTTACCAAAAATAGATACCTTTATAAGAATGCAGTTTTATTACAACAGCTGTAAACATCATTGCTGAGATAGCAAGATAGAAAATGTGTTACTAATACTCATAACATGTTTCAGTTGGCTGGAATGGAAAACTAGAAACTGTTAAGGCACTTAAAATGTGATCTTTCAGACTACCAAAATAGATGTATGCACTTCTGTTACTTAAGGAAACATCTGAATTTTGGGAACAATAACTTAGTGTTTTCTGCATCTGGTTTTAATTTGCAAGGAAAACTATATATAAAAATATAACCTGACTTAGCTGAAGTATGTATGATCCAGTGTTTTTATTTCATTCTGTAGAATAGTCAGACTTGCAATTTAGATCCTCGAAATTTTCGTACATTTATTTTGGTAAATAAAAGTCCCTTTGACCTTAATGAAAACATCTTCCAATATGAGGCTACAGATATAGATCTACAGTTTAGAGCATCTTTCTGACCAGCTTAGGATGTGTGTGTCTTGTATAATATCTGCAAAATTTACTGTCACTGAAAAAAAGTTATTTTCCTTTCTTCTCCTGTAATGTAGAACATCAAGCAATAGCAACAAATCTGTGGGTGGTTTATCTGATTTATGGTAATTTGCTATTGACATGCTTGAGGTATTACTTGCATCATCCCAGTCTTGCATATTTGTTTTTAAAAAATATTAGCTGCTTATGAAAAGGAAATATTTTAAATAATGATTCATTTGGGCTGTGATCACCTCTTGAAGCCAGGGCCCCGCTCTGATAGGCTGTATACAAAATCTTTGCAAATGAAATGCAACCTGAAGTGTTTAAGATAAGATTGCAGCAAGAGGACACTTTGAATCCAAGAAGATTAATATACCCCACCTACAAGGATTAGGTCTCAACTCATGAAATTTCAGCCATTAAACATGAGGCATCTGAATCACCTCCAAAACCAGTATGGGAAAAAGCTATCCCAGCCTGGGATAATTTGCTCTTTCCAAAGCTGCCACCTGCCAATAACTCCAATATTGCTTAGCCTTGCTGTATTAGTGGGATTTCACCCATTGCTTGGTATTTCAAAAGCTTTATTTAAAAAAACACTTTTTCCCAAAGTTGTGCGAAAATTGTGCTTTCTTCAAATACTGTGTGCTTATGATAGAATAAACCATCTACATGAGCAGTTTGAGAATAATACATCAGAGAGTTTTTTTCTGAAAACAGATTACTAACACAAGTGCATTTCTGGTGTCCATACCATTGCAGCTTTGGTATTTATAGTTAAATTGTCCCCACTTTTTCCTTCTGATTTGCAAGTGTTTGCCTTTGTTAGGTGGTCAGTATCTGATGAAGATATGTTTATATTCTTGGAGATTAAAGCCTTGAAATTATGATTGACATTGGACATTTGAGCTCCTTTTCCCCCTGTTGATTGCATGAGACCTTAGTAGCAGACACAGAAATAACTTTGATGAGTGCCTGAGTATTCCCATGGTATTCACAGGAGTAGAATCATAAGATGGTTTGGGTTGGAAGGGACCTTAAAGGTCACCTTGTTCCAACCCCAATACCTGGGTTAGAGCACTGGGGTCAGAGACATTCCTAAATGCTTGGAATATTGAAATGGAAAGAAAGGCAATATCTATTAAGGAGGAAGGTCTGGAAATAGGCCTGGCATACCAGGAGGTGCTGTGGTGGAGCACAGGCTGCAACATCAATGCCAGGAGTCCCCAGCCAGGGCTGTGCTGGCTCCCAGGGCAGCGAGCTCTGCCCAGGCTGGGTGTGAGAGGTTTGGTTGCTCCATGGGTGATGTCTGCTGGTATCACCCGGAAGGTGATGGTATCACACAGGCATGCAGCACTGACCATAAGTTAGGAAACACTGGTCCTTAATAGATGTGGCAGACTGAATACCAGGGAGGCAGAGATTGGCTGATAGTGTGCAGCAGCAGCACAGGGAAGCCAGGCTGAGGCACTGCAGAAGGCAAATCATGAAGTAATTCTGAACTCTCTGTGTTCACTGGTGTTTCTCACTCCTCCCTTGGGGTGCAGCTCGTGCAGCTAGAAAGAAAAACGTTCTCCTTGTTTGGGACACCTTGAGGACTGCACCCCAGGGCCTTTCTCTGCCTCTGCAAAGACATTGCAGAACTACCCCAAAGGAATGGAAAGCTATGGCAGGTGTTAAGTTTGCTGTTATTACCAGATAAGATTCAAAGATAAACAAATACATTCAACTAAAAGCCTAGATTTGCAATAACAGAGGAGAGCTAGAAGATAAAACAACATGTATGTAATTCATTAAGGCTATACGTAGCTCTCTCTCTCTCTCTAAATATTTATTTATGTATTTATTTATTTATTTATTTATTTATTTATTTATGTCTCATATGTATTTTTTTTATGTCTCAGCTTTTGACTTTGGCTAACTAACTTTTGCATGAACAAAAATTGTTCATAGTTGGTGTGCCCCTGGGTGTGCAGAGTTTGTTTTATCTTGCTTTCTTCTTCTGGTAAAGGTGGAGACCTGCAGATCCTCCAGCTCTAGATGGATTTATTCTCATTTGTCTGCCCTTTATCCCCTGGCATTGGGCCACTGGGTGTTTACTGGGAATTGTCAGAAATTTCATTCTTCTCCTCCTCTTTAAGATTACTTCAATAACATTTCTGTTGACTATGACACTTCTTGGCTTTTGTTTTTCACTAATTATAGTCTTATCAAAATACAACAACATCACTTTATAAATGATGCATTATAGTACAGTACAAATTCCTTTTAAAGTGTGTACAGTATGTACAGGCTATACAGGAAGCCCATTTATGACACTCAAATACAAACTGATATTGAGGGTAGGACTGCCAGATCTGCTCCACCTCATCTTTTGTTAGGTTCTGGGGACTCATCTGTGTGTTACTGGGTTTTGGGGAGCTTGAATAGTGAATACCAAAGGTTTTGCATATCTTCAGGCCAGCCTGCTCCCCTTCCCAGCCTTTCTTTCTGGCATTGCCTATAAATAGCCACACACACACAGACACACACACATGCAAAGTGGTTACAATATAAAAATCCACATTTTCTAAAAGACATTCTAGTACAGTATTTTTTGCAGTGTCTTGTCCGTGGAGTGGTGCCGAAACATGCTGTGGTATTTTAGATATCACTGTGAGATACTGCTTGGCAAATGTTGGATTTTATTAGCTTATTTTAAGTATTGGCAATCTACATTAAATAAGAAACAATTTTTTTCTCTTTTTCCCATTCTACTTTCTCATAAATCAGATCATAGTAATGACACCATTGAACAAATCGATGAAGATTTAGCTGTGACTCGGTGTCCGATGACCTTTATTTGTCCCATTACACAGGTATGTATCACTGCTACAGTCATTGACAGGGAAATAGTTATTTCATATTCTTCATTGGTTTGATTATTACAAATCTGCAGTACCTATTAAACAACATTATATATAACAACAATATTATAAATTTTAAGCATTTTCAGAAAAGAGTAATACTGCTTGGGAAGAAAACCCTTGTAAGTGGGAATGTACTTTACCAAGCAGGATCTGATCCTGTAGTTTGACTGGAATGCCATGTATGAGTGGCAGTCACACTTCTGCTGTTTCACAGAAAATCTCAGAAGCAGCATTTTCATGGGCATTAGCAGTTCCTTTAAATCAATCCTTACTGTCTGTAGGTGATAATGAAGAGGCCAGTGAGGAACAAGGTTTGTGGACATATTTATGAAGAAGATGCCATTCTAGAAATGATCCAGATTCAGAAGCAGAAAAAGAAAAAAGTCCGGTAAGCTAAAAAGAATGTGTGGAAAGGCATTTGCTCTGCTGTGTAAGTGGAATTTTACTCCACTTGTTCTAGGAAATGTATTTGGATTGGAAAGGCTGCAGGAGGTAAAACTTCAGCATCTGCCCAAGTCACAGCCTCCTCATTAGTACTAGACACATGAAGGTGCTTTTCTTTTTAATGAAAACTGTGTGTAAGGAAATATTCAGGAATTGTGTGGGGAAGTTACAGCTACTTGTAGCTGCACAACAGAAGTAAATAGATTTCATATAGCTATGACCAACAGAGAGAGACCTCAGTTTCCTATTATTTAGTTGCTGATATGTTCCCACTGCTTATGTAGCAAGCCTTAAAGTAAACAAAAAAAAATTCCTCCATCCACCTTCTTTTGCAGTTATATTCCAATTCAGCTCAGAAATATTAAAATGGCTGAATGTTAAAGTGAGAAATATTAAACGACAACATTTTAGACAGAAGAGAATTTAAGAATGAGATCAGATAGTGCAGTGCAGTTCCTACCATGATGAAGTTAAATAATTCTTTCCTTATATCACCATAATAATCTGTCACTTTTCCACATGGAACATATTTTTTTGAATGAAAAGATGTAAGAGATTAATTTTTAAACCTCAAATTCTCCACAATAAATTTGAAAATTATAATGATTTTAAGGGAAAAAAAAAAAAGAAAAAAGTAGAAAAAGAAGAGGCTTGAACACGAATGCTTTTTGGAGCAAGTTGAGAGGACATATCATCTCATCATTGATTTCACCTTTGTTTTTACACCATTTATGCTAGAGCCTCCTGCTTTGGGGCTGATGACTTCATGGAAACTTACTAGTTCTGGACTTCTTAATAAATGTGCAGTTTGCTTAGGAAGGTCTGTTAGGGACCAACAACCTGATTTCCCTGAAGATAATGCCACAGGCAGCTTATTTCCTCCATCTGTTGCTCTGGCATTTGTGTGAGGCTCTACACAGTCCTCCATGAGGGTTACCTAGGTGGAGCTGGAGTTTTTATTCCATGCTCATTCCCTGTTACAGGAAAGCACTGCCATAAAACCAAGCATCAGTTGGGATGCCCACTATCTCAGTGTCAAGACAGCTTGAAGAACTAGATGGAAGCACCTTGCTTGTGTTACAAAATCTAGGGGAAAATCTGGAATGGGAGTAACTGGGAATAACAACAAAACCAGCAACATGGATAGACAGAGACTTGGCTGGAAAAATGAACAGGAATTGGGTAACAGCTCTCAAGTTGGAGGAAAGTAAGTGTTCTGGAGGATAGGGAGAGACTAAAAAGCATGTGCTCAGCAGTCCAATGACAAGAATACTTTCTCTGATACTGAATTTAGGATGTTTGTATCTAAATATTTCTCTGTGTTGTTAAATCCATCAGAACAATGTCAATTTAGGAGGAAGTGTTGTAGTGGATCAAAAGTTTCTGCTCTGCTGAAAAACAAATAGGCTCACATGACTGAATTTTATTTTACCTTTTAAGAAATGGCAGACTAGAGAAACTCTGGAGTTAAAAAAATCATATCAGCTGTAAAACACCCAGCTTTAAAAGCTCCCTTATCCTCAAACCAAAATTATTTGTGCAGTCTGAACACTGGCAGTTCTTAATACTGAGCTTTTAGCTGGCAACCTTACCATTTTTACAGCAATTATTCCAGTGCTAGAAAAGCACACACAGAGCAATGCCACAGCTTCACTGTAATTAAATTAAGAAGGAGTCCTTGGTTTTCTCTGCCCAGTCTGACCAACCTACGGTAATTTTAAACTTTCTCATGAAAATGCAGTTAAAACCCATCATCTGCTGTGGTGGGAAGACAGGCCAGCTATTGCAGCAAGTTCCCTGTTCAGAATCCCAGTGTGATGGCCTGGCTGCTGGGCTGTGCCCCTGCCAGGGATATTCCTGTGGGATCAGGTGTCCTGGCAGAGCAGGGCAGGATCCTCGCTAACCTGGCTCTGCAGTCGGAGCTGCTGCTCACTCTGCAGACACACAGTGGCTGTTTCCTCACAAGCACTTCCCAGCTGGAATCCACAGGATGCCTTCAGTGCCCTTGGCAGTGCAGTGCCTGCCTGCCAGCCCTCCAGCTGACGTACACACAGCCTGTGCTGACAGACCTGTCACACACTCCTTGAGGCAACTCTTACGTCTCTTGCTTTGCTCACTATTTTCCACTGCCTGGAAGGACATACTAATACTTTATGCTTACAGGAAATGTGGAAAGCTTTCTGAGCCCTTGTTATTCATTAATCTGGCAAGCTATTGCTGTATTAAGGTGATAAATGGGAAAACTGAGGCACAGAGCAATTAAATGACTGATCTATGACAAACACAGTAACCTGTGGACGAATCTGGAGTAAAAGTTATTTGAGTACTGAGTGTAAATAAGTTCAGCACCTCAGACAAACGTTAGTCTAAGAGAGGAAAAATTTCAGGAAAAGTGCTACTTCTTACTATAGATACCATCTGTGTATGTTTGGGCTGCCACCAAAGGAAAATGACCTTTGGTCCCTGAATATCTTTTACCCTGCTGTCTTTATCTGGCTGTTTCAAGTAGTTGTAAGACATTTTGTATTTGATTATCATCTAGAGGCTGTTAATTTGGCCCCATTTCTCCTTTCTGAGCTTTCACAGCTCATAAAAAGTCAGGTTGATTTTTACACCAACTAGATAGTACACTGATTCACCAGTCAGTCATGGCAAGACTCACTCCCTTTTGGTTGCCTAGAAAATAATTTCCCTACTTATCTGCCAGTAAAGATTATACTGCTCCACTGCAGTTTAGTGAGGTAAGCAGTATCTACCTGCAGTTTTTAGAGGACTGCAGAGAGAGAAAGCAACACAGAAAGGTGTCCATGCAGTGCTGATATCATTGCTGATGAAGGCAGCTTGTGTGCTTGCAGCAAGAGAGTGATTACAGATGAAAGTCTCCATCTCTCACTGTGCACCTTCTTTCCTTCCTTCAGCTGCTGATTCTCACCAGTTGAGATAGATTTATTTTTTCCCACATAGAACTGGTGAAGAGGACAAGAGGTAACAAGGAACTGAGAGAAAGAATGAAAAAAAAAAAAAGCTAGCAGATGTTATGCAAAAGCCCATATCTGTCAAATACAATTCTTAATGGAGTCTCTCTTTTCTTTTTAACAGATGCCCTAAAATGGGCTGTAGCCATGATGATGTAGAAGTATCAGATCTTGTACGAGATGAAATACTTAAAAGACTGATTGACAGTCAGAAAAAACAAAGCTGGTCAAGCCTGGACACGTGAGCTGGATATGCTACTGCCACAAAGAAAATTTGTTATTAAAGGTCCTGTGAGATAAGTTGCTGATTCTAAATAGGTTGTATAACTGATTGTTATGTGTTAAGTGTTTCATTTATAGGTAAATCATTGTTAAATGTTTCATTTATAGCCAAAGTTGAAGGTCTCTGCTGTTACTGAAAGCATTTTTTGAAGTCAGGAATATAAGGAAGTCCAGTTAAACTTGTTTAGGTTTTTTCTACCTTCCTGAATTTCTAAAAGCTTGCATTTGGTAAATAAAGTATGTTTTGCAGCATTTAAACTTCCTTTTCAGTGTGCTAGTTTCTTCAGCATATTAGAGATGCAGATCCTGCCAGCATTGATGAGTGCTTTGCTGGGTGTTGCAGATAGTTCTGTCACTGTCCCTGTAACTACTGGGCATGGTTGGAGTAGGGCACTGTGACCAAGGATTTTCAGTGCTTGGGACCATGCCCATGTTGTAACACAAACCTTGGAGATGAATTTGCAGAAAGTGTTGCACACTTATTCCTTGTTTGTGGCCACAGAGAACAACCACTCAGCTTTGAGGATTTGGCCTTGTTTTTTTATAATTTTGAACTCTCTTCCCTGACTTAGGCTTTTATTTTGATATTCAGAAGCATTTAATTCAGGCTTTTTTCATTTGGGAGCCCCAGAAGGCTTTACCTTAATATTGTAGGCTAGAAGACTACAATTATTTACAGAGGTATTCCAATAACTAAATTTCAGATAGTACAAATATATTGTAACCATATGCCTTGGATTGAAAAACAGTTAAATCTTTTTATATAAGCTTCAGATATCTATGCTTTTGGGCACAGATCCAGAAAAGAACTTAAACTTTGTGACACTATTTATTGCCTAAATTGATCTGAACACATCAGGCAGGTAAGGCATATATATACATGAATTAGAAATAGCCATAGGTAAAAGAAGCTGCCTTGGCAGTCAGATGACAATTATCTCTTGGCATATGTAAGCAGAAAATAGAGGTTTCTTTGTGCTTTGGGATCCTTAGTGGGCTAGATGGTGTTTTCCTATGTATTTTTTCTGAATCTACAATCTGACTTTTAATGTAAAATATAGCTGATGTACCCATGTGCTAAGGTTTCCACTCTGGGTTACTGTTTGCTAACAGCTCTCCTTTCACAGACCATTATTAACCCCAATTGCACTTAAGAGCACAAACCACTTCAAGCTGAAAATTGTTATTTTGTAATTGAAGAATATTAATCTGCAAGCTGATTTCATAGGTGAAAAAGAGAACTGAACCATTATTGCTTGCACTGGGCTTTTGTGTTCAAAACACTTCATGGGAATTGGCTGGCTAATTTTCATCATGTGGTCTAACCCTGAGGTCCATCCTTCCCCAGCTCTGCAGTGAGCGTGGGTGCTTCTGCCGTGGAAGCCGAGCTGAAAGGGACTGGGGGGTGGTTGAGCAGTATGTACCTGTTTGTATTTTTATGTATAAAATCTGGTCCCTTTTAAAATACCTCAGGGCTCAAACCTGTAGTTTTTAAGGCGGGTCACCCTTTTTCAGTTAAATACCACAAGGGAGGATGTTAACAATAGCATTTTTCAAAAAAAACAGGGAGGGGGAGGGAATGTCCTTTCTGTTTCATCTTTAAGATTGTGGTTAAATTTGTTCTTGAACCATTTCTAAGCAGAATATCAGAAACAGAAACTTGCATTGGTTAAATAAGCTCTGCAGTTTCTGGCAGAGGTGCATTAAGATTGTCCTCTTGGATCTAATTCAATCCCTAGTGATAACCAGCCTCCCAAGTTTTCAAATGCAAAGGTGTACATACATTTTCCATGCCCACAAGTGCTGCACCTCAAATTTAGTTTGTGTTGGTGTTTGAGTGTGCCTTCCAATAACACATAACATTATAAATGGTAAATTATACCCAGATTCCTACCAACAAACTGGTGGCAGCAGGTTTGGTTTGCTACCTGTGGCATTTGTACCAGTATAGCCTTGGATTGCTGCAGTTCCTGATAAGGTTCATTGCCCTCATGTTCCAGTGAGTAATGCTGTGAGGGAGATTGCTGTCTTGGTTACACCTTGTTGTCCTACGTGAAAAAGAGACTTGACCCATCACAGTGCTGCACTCAGCCTCTGTTAGCTAATCCACAGGTAATAAGGTGGACTGCCTGCTTAAGATGATGCAGCTGGGAGACAAAAACCAAACAAATCTGAAGCAATACTTTAAATGAAAAGAACAAATAGTCAAACAGTCACTTATGGCCACTCCAAGAGGAAAGGTATTTTTGGATGTTCATGTTCCTGCTTCAAACTACATCATCTTCCTTCTCTCCTTTGCTAGCCTGAGACAGGCAGTGTCAGTGAATCAGAGAAGCTGAACAGCAAGTGAAGTTCTGAAATCCTTCTTGGTTTCACCTGAAAGAGATGGCAGCACTGGCCTGCCCAGCTTTAATAACAATCACATCTGAGGTGAATAGGCATGTGTATTTAAATGGAGGTAGGTTTCTTTCTTTTATCAGCAGAGATGCCTCTTTTAAAATATGACCATGTTATCCAGGAAAAGACAGATACTTGTTCACTTGTGCCAGCGTTGCTGGTGAGAGTACTTGAGTTCCATTGGAATCAGTGATGCACCAAATAGATTCAAGTGCTAGAATGAACTGCCTGTGTTTACTGAAATCAATGGAGTTTTCACCAAAATGTTTGGCATTTCTGAATTTAAACTATATCATAGCACCCAAGGAATCCTAGAGTGATGAATGGTATTTTTTTTTTCTTTGAACTTGGAACTTGAGCCATCCTGCTGATTTTGTCATGGCCGGTTCTCTTCTGTTGCTTCTTACAAGTAATTTTCCTCCTTAAATGGAAAGATTCCAGGGTTGGCCATCAGCATCCATTGCAGCTGTCTCTTCTCTTAACTAGGTAGATGGACAGAGTGACCGTGGCAGCTGGGGAAGGCTTCTGTGCCTGTCAGCTCACCTGGTGCAAGATACAAACCACTACTGATTCACTGGGGTGGCTGCAGTTAATGGCAGCTCTTGGCTCCTTCATTTGCAAAGTTCAGGTGTGATCTCTCTGTTCCCACATGTCCCACATTTCCCCTAAACTCTACTCTGGGAAGAAGTAGCTTGAAAGAGTTAAAGAATAAAAATAAGTGCCTGTGATGAATAAGCTGTATGATCTGTATGATTCACATAGTGGAAACTCAACAGCAGTTAAACCTTCAAATCTTAATCTGCTTTGGCTATAAGATATCATATGTAAACAGGCATATGTTAACAGTTCACAGGGTAATTTGTGTCTCATTGTCTGACGTCAGAAATTTTGCAATGATATTTTAAAAAAGAAATTCAGAGGTCAGGTGTTTGTTTTTTATTTTCTTTTTCCCATAAGGTGTGCTTTACAAATGCAGCAAACCTCAGGGTAGCTGAGAAGGATCTGTCACTGAAAACTGGTGAGAATCTGTCTCTGCTAGAGAAGTTCCACGTAGTATTTTGAAGGTTTAAAGAAATGTCTAGGCAAATAGTGAATTAAGGGCAAGAGAGATCCACATACAACAGCTTTCAGTGGTACCCTGAGGCACAAGCCATTAACACTTGCTCACTTAAGCTTGCTCTCTCACTTGTACAGATTCTTCCTGTGAATTCTCCATTTTACAACTAGAGAGTCTGAAGTTTTCAAATCAGTGAAGCCATGATGAATAAAGATAAAAACTAATCAGGCAGGCATCTCATGGAAGATTTAGCACACTTGTGCTAAAATGAGTGCACATACCTCTGAATCAAGGACATATTCATCATTACTGCTCTGGAGCTGTGATCTTATTCATTCCAGAAGAATCAAAAAGACTAAGTCAGTGCTCCCTTGAGAAATACCCGGAGCAAAAGCAGGGGCTGCAGGAAGTGATACTGATGACTCAACAGCCAAGGCCAACACACTGCCTTATTTTAGACAATGTCCTCTTGGATACTCATGTTTCCTCATGAGTGGCTGATGACAAAGGTCTTACCTACCTGTGGTCACAAGTATACCTCATGACATTTTTCTCAAGAATAGCTCCAGTATTGTGGCCAGAACTAGCTTAGAATTCACTGTGCAACTTTATTAAGTTTCACTGCCATTTCGAGTGAATCTTAATCCTCACCTTCCCTAAAAATCTTCATGTATGGATCCTGCTGTGTCTGTTAACTAAACATTTGCCTAATGGATAGTGTTTTATTATACAGTGAAGAAGATGCACTTAGAAAAAGGCTTCGTGGAATGGAAAATGTAAGAATATCCCAAGGACAGGTCTTCCTTTCTGTTACTACAGCCAAAGCCTTAAGCTGATGGCTCCTCACTGCAGGTACTGATGGCAAATTCCAAGTCTTCCATAAATAATAATTTATTTGCTGGTCATAAAGTACTTATTGTTAATACATAATATTTCAAACACCTGACGTGGTCACAGAATGCTCAGAGGAGAATCCTGTGTGTAGGTGCCAGCAGATTCTAGGCTTCCAGCCAGTAACTATAAAGAGCAAAAACATTAGATTGATTGTTAAGCAAGTAAAATTCTGGAATGGGTGTACATCATCCAGTAGATACCCATGTATGTGCTTAGCCTCTTGATGCATGAATAATCACAGTGACTTGACAGGACTGCAGCAGTGTGCAGAAAACACTGTGTGTTTCATCATTTCAAAGCACTGCAGAAAAGGCTGTGGTGGGCTGAGAAGAGAGCCTGCCTCTCTTGCTTGTTCTGATGTTAGTCCAGACCCAAAGACAGAGTCTGAAAGCACGCACATGAATTGAATTGCATGGGAAGCTTACCAAAGGAAGTGTTTGCTTGTAAACTCAGTATGAATAGGATCTTCTCTGACCGCAAGGGAAACGGAGACACTCATTCACTGTCCGCTTGTGCAATCCACTTCTGAAGTAAAAACAGGATTTGAGGTCTAAAACCTGAACCTTCACACGTCTTCCAGGCAACAGAAGAAGCCTTCATGCTCTCCAGTTAGCGAAGGAACAAAGTCAGGAGGTGCTGCTCATAAGACTCCTTGGATTTGTTAAAAACAGGCTTATCAAAAGGGAATCATTGAGAGTTCTGAGCTACAGCAGCCCTGAGAGCAGCTTTTGTGTGGGCTTGAGGGGAGACATCTGAGCACCATTACACTGCACTGCTTTTGATGTCACTACGTGCTCGTCATGTGTTTTATATCTCAGCGGTGAATCTGCCGCCAAGTTCCACAGTGTCTGAGGATGGCTGTGGGTTATCACAGATGCTGCTTTGCTATAAAAAACATCACTTTTAGTTCTTTATCACCTGGCCATACGACTACTCTTTGAGCCCCATCTGTGCAGGGTAATTCTGTACACCATTAGATTATAGATGACATGCTGGTTTTATATTGTTGGCTTTCAATCTGGCAGTAGTTTAATTTTCATTACATGGCTTGAGATAACTTTTTAAATAAAGATACTGATTTTTCATCGTTTACCAATAGTTTAATATTAGCCAAAATATTTGTGTTCCTTGCCTTTCTCATCCGGGAACTAAAGTAAAGAACTTTTCATTTTTTTCTGTGGCAAGCAGCCAGTTTATTTATAAGTGCCCTAATCTAATAGAGATTTATTCAGTGTGTCCCATGAGACATACTGTCAAAGTTACCAGACCTGTCCCAAGCACTTGGGAAGTGGGGAGATGGTTACACAATTCTCATTGCCTCTGGCTGCTCTAGTTATAAAGGGTCAGAGAACTGGAGCAACAGTGATAATTTTGTGAGCATCTAAGGAAAAGCAGCTGCTCAGGTGAGTGTAAGCACTGGCTGAGGGCAAGGCAGGTAGATGCTTGAAAACCGTGTAACAAAAATTCCCTTAAATAAAATAAGAGAAATGGGAGGATCAATGCCTGAGCACCAGGAATTCTGGATTCTTCAGTCTTCATCTCACAGATGCACTAAGCTGCTTGTCTGTTTAAAAAAAGAGAAAAAATATATGAAGAGCAATATTCACCTTGCCAGATTCCTGGCAAATCTGTGCTATATAAGACCTTTCCCTCTGCTAGGATGCGCCCATTTTGTGATACACATCCCACAGGCTCTTTTTTCTGCTGCAGTCCCAGATCCTTGCCTAGCAGCTGGGACTCCAGAAGTGAGGAGACAGCTAGCAGTCCTGCTTGCTTTGACTGGCCTTTTCCAAGGCAGGATCTACTTTTTGTAACGATTCTGCAATGTCCTTTGACTGAGAGCTCCTCAGACTTTGCGAGTGTTGGGAAGGTGCCAACACTTGCACACTGTTATCCTTTGCCAGGCATGATGCCTCCTGAACTCTGCTTCCAAAGGTCATCCCTGCCCACCTCACAGGTACCAAGTCCCTTTGGAACACCTGAGTGCTGGTTCCTTGTATTCTGCTGGCTCACAGCAGTTTATTTTTTCTGGCACTTGGATAGCAGGACTCATCCACAGAGTCAATGTTTTATCCCAGCATTAGGTCTGTAATTGTGCACTGATCTGTGCTCCCCAATGATTTTCAGTGCTGTCCACTGGAGATGTGTAACATTGCCCTGGTTCATTTTGAAGGGCTGTAAAGCCATTCAGGCTCAAATTCACCACAGGCACAACTGAGGATTGCCATGACAGAATTCATCACACATGCTAAGCAGGCAGAGCCTGAAAAGTCTTTTTTGGGGAAGGGGGAGATGGAATGATGAAGGCTTATGTAGGGAATAGAAAGAAGACCCCAAAAGACAGGTTTCGATTTCTGGAGGAGACTAGTGCAGGAGATAAGCCTGCATGCTTAAAAGCCAGTGGTGTGATGAAAACAAACACAAGGCTGCTGTGTCAAATGTGGTAGCTCCATTTTCTGCAAAAATCTTATAATACTGAAATGTTGCAACAGTTTTTCACAAATCTCTTCCTGGAATTCTTCCTGTTCTCAGCACTGGTTCCTAACCACACCAGGGCTGCATGCAAGCACTGGCAGAGATGGGCAAGGAGGACAAGTTTCAGCCCTTTGAGAAAGACCAAAAGAACATGAAGAACATGCCATGTAGGTCATCAGACAACATCCTTGGCATCCCTTTTTTTTTTTTTTTAATTCTTAATTTTTGCATTTTGGGGATTAGCCAAAATTAGAAAAACCAGAAAATCAAAGTGGGAATCCCTTCTCTGCTCTACATCTTGAAATGAATTTGGTGAGGATTGAGGGGAATCTGGATGTGGACCTTTTCCTATATTCTGTACCCAAAACATAATACTAACTTGAGTAATAATTGCTACTATATGTTAAGCCACGGCATTAAGGCTTTGAGTACTGAAAGCATGCCAGGCATTTTAAAGAAGAAACAAAGGTTTCCTTCTGTCAAGAACTTCACTCATTTTTCATAGACCTGGGAGATTTAAGCTTTGGTTTGTCTCAGTCACATGTAGACAGTCAACTGTAGTTCAGCATATACAGTCAGCTAGAAGAGGGCACCCACCAGTGCTTCTGGGATGAATGCCCCAGGAGTTATCTTTTCCTGGCCTTTGGGAACTGCTCACCCAGTTTTAGGGCTCCAGTTAGCAGGGACGGACATACAGAGCATGAAATTGCTGGAATCCCTGTGAGGAAAGGCTGCCCAGGCACCAGGAGAATGTGGCAGGACTGTGAGGTACAATGCTGTGTGTACTCTGCTCTCCTCACATGCCAGGTGGGTTTGGGGGAGCCAGGATGACAAGAGGTGCTTTTTTCCCTTCCTCAGGAGCAGTGGGTACCATCTCCCATTTGGCTGCCAGTAGCTCGAGCCAAGCCCTGTGCTCAGGTGCCACTGTGTCCCCATGGTGTGGACCTCGAGGTTCTAGATGGATGGGAGGCTGGGCAGGTGAAGGACCCAACTTCCAACAATGTATGCAGCAGATCCTTGGTACAGCCTCTCCTCAGCAGGGACAGTGATCTGACACAGGAGCTGAGATGGACGGATCTTTGGGAGGGTGGGAACACTTGACACCTTCATTCCTGCTCACACTGCATCTCAGTTCTGAAAGAGCTACAGGGGACACCGGCACACACTACTAATGCCCATGAGAACTTTATGCAGGTCCATTGCTGTTTTGTGTGCACCCATTTGTTTTTGTCTGCACCCTTTCCCTGTCCCCAAAGGTACTGATACCCTTCCCCCCCACCCTGCACCTTCTGCTGTCTCAGATGGAGGAAGCAGCCCACACATGTGGCATCCTACCAGCTAAATTCACCCAGCAGCAGCATTCCAATCATTAAACTTCCAGGAAGGGAAAGTAAAACAAAAGGTCTGATAGATACTTGCATGTCTTTTACCTATAAAGAGGAACCAAATAAAATAGCGTGCTTTGAGAGTTGTGGTGAATCACTCAAAAACAATCTGCAGGCATTAATGGAATTTTATTTCTGGGAAAAAAAAAAAAAAGAAAGAAAGAAATGCAGGCCCTGGGATATCCCTTTATGGCATATGAGTTTTATGTTTAAATGCATTAATGGGACTGCTATTCTATGAGTCATCCCGCACAAGAGTTTCATGTGTTTCTTAAAATACACTAGAAGTAGCTGAAGGCATGCATGGGTTTGCTGTGCAGTTATCTATCAGGAATCTGAGCAAATACCTGCACACGTGGCATCACAGGCTTCAGAGCTGGGTGTCCCATCCTCACTCAGCCCTCTCTGCCTCTTGCACAGACCCGGGCTGGGGAAACCAAAACAGAGGAGGAGTTGATCCTACTGAATAACAAAACGCAGGGTCCCTGTGTTAATATTAGCAGAGCTTCAGCACTAAATTACAGAAAATTTGCATATATAAAACCAGAAAACTGGAGAGTTTTTCTTCTGAAGCATTCTTGTCAAAACTATAGCAGGGTTTGTTTTTTTTTTCCCCAGGGATGAAAATGATTTGTTGTCTGGTTTTGTCTCCTTTTTTTTTTTTTTTTTCCTTCTCCATTTACTCCCAGTCCGGGCTGTAAGTCCATTTACTACTCCTTTAAAGCCATGCTATTGAGCTGTGTACAGCTCCTCTCAGTCTGCTCCTCGCAGGTCACTGCAGCTGCTGGCGGCTGCCTGACTCTCCGAGCTATTCCTTTTTCGGACAGCAGATATAGTTTTAACATGGGAAACACCCAGTGCCAAGTATTTCTGATGGTGCACGTTACGTCTACGCTTATGAGTAAACGCTTATGCTCACACAACAGCGCTGTGATGCAAACCTTGGGGTGAGGGATGGTTGTTTAGTGATTAGTGAAAAGTAAGGACTGGGGCTGGGAACCTGCAATTGTATGGACGAGAAGATCCTGGAAAGGAAGGTGGCCTCGCTTTCTCGACATAATTATTTAAGGTCGAAGGGGGGGGGGGCGCTCTCCGCCGCCCCCTTCAAGTCCCGCGGCGGCTCCGCGGCCGCCCCGCCCGGCGGGCCCGGGGCGCAGAGAGCAGCGGGCGGAGCGGAGCGGGCGTGTCCCAGCCTCCCTCCTCCCATTTCCCCGTGCGTCAGGGCCGGGAGGAGGAGGAGAATCACCTTTTTTTTTTTAAATTTTTTTTAAAAGCCTCCAACTACTTTAGCGCGGACTCGGCAGCAGATGGTGGACACGGCCCGAGGTTTCGGCGGGGAGAGCGAAGGGATGCGCCCAGCGCGCAGCGCCCGCCTGTAGCTCCGCGCCCGCTCCGCTCCCCCCATGAGCCGCCCCGCGTCCCTGCTGCCGGCCGCCCGCTGCCGCAGCGCCCCGGCCAAGCGCCTGCAGCCCCTGCACGACGGCCCCGCCGAGGAAGCGCCGGCCGCCAAGTGCCCTCGGCTCGCCGAATGCGGCCCCCCGGACTGCCTGAGCGCTCCCGGCTCGCCGTGTGCCCCCGCTTCTCCCGCCGGCGGCGGCGGCGCGGCGGGTCCCAGCCTGATCGCCTCGTACCTGCTGCTGCCGCTGGCCGAGCGGGAGCAGGTGTCCCGGGCGCTGAGCGTCAGCTCGGGCCGGGAGCTGCGCTGCAAGGTGAGCGGGACCGCGCGGGTGGGGAGCGGGTCCTGCCGGCCCGGGGACAGCCCTGCCCGAACATCCTTCCTCCCGCTGCTTCACGGCCGGGAACGCCCGGCCAGCCCCCGGCGGCTTTTGCACGCCCTGCCAGTGAGCCGGGACTCCGGCTTACCTCGGAGCGCCTTCCTCCCAGAAGCTGTGGGAATGGTGGTTTGTTTTAGTTTCCCCCTCAGCCTTTCAATGCACAACGAACAGGAAAGGTCTCGGTAGCCGCTCCTGCCGGTCTTGCCGAGCCCTGGCTCCCCTCCAGCTCTCTCGTCATTGTTTGGGGAGAGTTGCTACGCGAGCGGCAGCTTTCAACGCCCTTGAGAATGAATTTGGGTTTAATTTCCTCTATACAGGTGTTCCCCCTCAAACACTACCAGGACAAGATCCGACCTTACATTCAGCTGCCGTCACACAGAAACATCACCGGGGTTGTGGAAGTCATTCTCGGGGACACCAAGGCCTATGTGTTCTTTGAAAAGGACTTTGGGGACATGCACTCCTACGTGAGGAGCTGCAAGAGGCTGAGGGAAGAGGAGGCTGCCCGGCTGTTCAAGCAGATTGTCTCCGCTGTAGCTCACTGCCACCAGTCAGCCATCGTACTTGGTGACCTCAAGCTCAGGAAATTTGTCTTCTCTAATGAAGAAAGGTAAGTGGCTGTCAGCAGCCAGCCCTGGGGTGAGTGGGGAGGGAGGAATGCCACATCCAGAGACACAAAAAGCGTCCCAGGGAGTGGAAACAGCCCCGTCAGCCGGGCATCACCTGCGAGCAATCCGAGTAGGTCCTCATCACGTGTGTGTAGTAGGTCACGGATCTAACCGGGGCGCGCTCCCTCTTAGATCTTGACTGATGAAAGGGAGGAAGCTCGCCGGGAGCTTCCTCTTATTCAGCAGAAGTTCAGTGAAACCCGCTGGCAGACAAAGGGATGATAGTTCAGATGCTCGTTAGCGCCAGAAGATGTCATGTGTGCCACTCATTCAGTGTCAAATGAATAAAAGGCAGAGAGGGAGAGGGGGGAGGCTGAGGTGTTGTACTGGCGGGAGGAAGCAGCCCAGCTGGGGGAGCAGGAGATGTGAGGAGCTGGAGCTCTGGTCCCTCCTCGGGAGAGCTGCCTTGTGACCGACGCTGGAGCCCCAGCACTTGGGCAGGGTCTCCTTGCTGAACCACTCTGCTGATGAGAGTGATGCTGCTGAACCTTTCGAGGCTTTTATCTCCCCTCCGCTGCCGTGCTTCCCATGCCCCCCGTGCCGGTGGATCGTGGGCACACACAGGAGGGAAGGTGGGACATGGTTATATAATGCTTTGGGAATCCTGCATCAAAGAAAATCACTTTAGTAAAACTTAGCCTAAAGCCGAGGTTCATAGAGGAGATCATAGAATCTAGTTGTTAAATTTAGATTAGGGAAATAATTCAGTATTCCCCTGGAGTGTTTGCTGCTCTTGCAGTGCTTCACCACACGTGGCAGAGTCAGAAATACAGCAAAACTGACTCTGGATTAGCTGCTTATCCCAAGGAATGTTAAAAAACCAAGTAAAAGCTGCAATGGAGTTGTGCTTAATATCATAAAAATGTACAGTGATACTACTGATACGAAAGAAAAGGGATTTTGTTATGTTAAACTGGGCAAATGATTCTTCAGCATATCTTTTACAAATGTGATAAGAAAATTAACCAGCACTGCCCCTCTGAAACAGCCATATGTTGACACGTAAAGAAAGCTATTCCTTTGAAGGAAACTATTGCAGCTTTTCCCTCCCATAAGAAGATGAAACATTTGTTGAAATGTTACGTTGCTTACAGTCTCGCTCATTTGGAAATAACGTGTTGCACAGGCGATGTCATGTGCATCACATTTGGCAAGAAGAGGGTTAAGCAATGGCAGGCGACGCGGGCTCTGCACAGGTGCAGTTTCAGGGCTCCCGCAGCCAATCCCGGGCCCACGGTTCTCGTTGAGTCATATTTTCCGTTTGCAGAACCAATGGGTATTTGCCGAGGTCAGGCTGAGGACAGGCTGAAGCCAACATATCTACACCCCAGCAGGCTGCCAGGCAGTGCAGAGCCCTTCCAGGGCTGCCTGGTGGCTTCCTTGCCGACGGGGAGCTCCCCTTACCCTCCGAAATAGGAGGTTGGGGTGGACCCATCTCCACCTGGAGATGGTGAGTGTGGTGATACGCTCCAAAAATAAAAAGAATAAATTACAAACTAAAATGAAAAAAAAAAAAAAAGCTTAGGGAAGGCAATGATCCTCACCAGTGCAGAGGGGAGCTGGGCTTTGTGGTTTGTGGAGTCGCACAGCTGGATGCTGTTTGCTCAAAGCCTGAACGGCACACAGTGGCTGCAAAGTGCCATGTCACCAATTAACCCCCTGCAGTGGCACTGCAACCTGCGTGGGTAGCGGAGACTCGGTGTTCCTCAAGAGTCCTCTGTGTTGTTAAAATCTCCAGTTAATAAAAAAAACATGAGTGTCACTGAATGCTGGCCCGATGCACACAGCAGCACTTCCATTACACATTCCTGGGCGTCTGGGCAACTTCTCTGCTGCAAGTTGAGGTGTTTCCTTTCCCAGTGCCAATGCAAGAGAGAATGGGGCCATGGCAGGGGCTTGCTGTGCTTGCTCATGACTGCTGTTGCTATTTCTCACCTGTGGCTTCCTCTCCTGCCCTCCCTAGGACTCAGCTGCGTCTGGAGAGCCTGGAAGACACACACATCATCAAGGGTGAAGACGATGCACTCTCAGACAAGCACGGCTGCCCGGCATACGTCAGCCCTGAGATCCTAAACACGACGGGGACTTACTCTGGAAAATCGGCCGATGTGTGGAGTTTGGGAGTGATGCTTTATACCCTGCTGGTGGGACGCTATCCCTTCCATGACTCGGACCCTAGCACTCTGTTTTCCAAAATCCGGCGTGGACAGTTCTGTATTCCTGACCACGTCTCCCCCAAAGCCCGCTGCCTCATCCGCAGCCTCCTGCGGCGGGAGCCTTCCGAAAGACTCACTGCTCCAGAGATCTTGCTTCACCCTTGGTTTGAGGCAGTCATGGAGCCTGGATATACAGACCAGGAGACGGGAGCTTCAGATCAGATTGTCCCAGAATATCATGGAGACAGTGATGATATCAGTTCCTTCTTCTGCTAACCCCGAAATCTCAAAAACCTCGTCGGTTCTTACCTCCGGCATCTTTGTAGGGTTTCATTTTCCCAGTTCTGCAAACTCAACTGCATCTTAAAGTGCCAGTATGGTCAGAAAAGTGACCTTGTCTAAATGAATGCCACCCTGGAGGTCTCCACTCCCTAAGTGTACTCAGAGTTCCATCCTCTTGCTCTGCTGGTTGGTCCCACCAGCCCCGGAGGACTTGTGCAGCCTTGTGAGAACTGTCTGGCTCTTCTGCCTCCCGCATCCTCCTCTGCTGTAACTGGTCACGTCTTGGCTGCAGAGTCTTACGTCTGGCAAGGTGTGGGATGGAAAGGCAACTCCTTCTGCTTTCCTGCAGCGGCTGCAGAGGTGTGGAGCCCTGGCCAGGATGTGCAGGGGCAGAGGGGCACATGGCGCACCTCTGCCTGAACAAATGTGACAGAAATGGTTAAAAGGGGAATCGCCTTGGCGTGCCCCAGCAGCCAGCTCGCCAAGCAGCTCTCTGACTGTAAGCACCCGTTAATGAGGGAAGGAGGTCTTCACCCACCACGGCCAGCTCTCTGCTTGTGCTGCTCCTCCAGCTGATCCTGCTTTCAGAGGTGTGAAGCTCCTAGATCCACCCATAAGACAAATCACTGCTGTGGCTCTTTCTGAAGCAGAAACCAGTGGATCTCCCAGCTGGATCCCTTCTGATTCCATTTGCTGTCCAGGAAAGCATTTTAAATAGACTTAAGCCTCGTGTTACCACAGTGTAGCCTATATAACTTAATGCCCTCAGCGAGCTAGTCAAGTAGCAGGTCTCGTTAACTCCCGAGTGCCAAAACGTATCCGTTTACCAAACCGTAACACTATCGGCTGGGGCACCTTCCCCTGGAAAGGATAAGGGGTGTCTTGTACAGTACCTGTAAACATGGCCATGTTTTTCAACCGGCTTAACTCTTGAAAATAACACATCACCTCCTCTTTCCCCCTCCACCCCCACAAAAAGTTAGTCTTAAGAGCAAAATCTCTGTACACCCTTAGTTGATTATTCAGGTATGCTGTTTGCCTCCAGCTTCCCCCGCCTTTTTTTTTTTAATTTTTAAAGTTTTGTTTTTATTTTGCATGATTATTCATAGTCTTTCCAATATGTGTGAATAATGAATATATCTGAATCATTAGCTTCCTGGGTTGGGGGTAAGTAAACCTTAGTCCTGCCTAAGATTTCTGCTTAGTTTCACATGTGTCCAGTGGTTTATGCAGAGATGTCCATTCACCTTAGGCAAGAGTGTGGCTTCTAAAATGGCCGTGAGGTGGGTGATGCACGTTCCCAACACCACCCAGTTCGAGTGAAGTCATTTTAAGGGTTAACCCTGGCAAGCTGCAGTCCCACCACCCGTTGCAAGAATACCATGTATACCTCATGGACTGTGTACTTTGTACATACCTTACTGTTTGGGGTTTTGTTTTCTTGTTTTGTTGTACTTTGTCTTAATAAGAGGTGTCGAAGAGCAGTTCAATGTGAATTATTGTTGGCAATACTAACTTGACAGAATCATGAGCATTAAGAGCAGAGCGCTCCAGCTCTCCGTTGCACTAAACCTCTCATGATTGCTTGACATTTGTATCTGTGATACAGTTTAACCCTTCTATGAAAAACAGTACATTTGTATATATTGGTAGAAAATTCTGCCAGAAAAGCTAAAAACACTATGTCCAATTTGTACATATGTATATGTCTGTGGAAACCTGGATGATAAAGTCTGACTTGTAGAAAGTTTTAATAAACTTGGTTTCATAATGTTTGTCCCCAATTCTTGTGGTGTCTCAAGAGGAATGCAGCTCAGTGTGTCTGGTTTAATCTGAGAAAATGGGGTTTGGCCTAAGAGACTATCAGCTCCTCTATGGTCTGTATATGCATTCCATCATGCCTTAGCCTGAGCTCCCTGAACTCAGCCTGGGATTGAATCCCCAGGGAGAGGGGGGACAGGGGATGGATCCTGCCTCTTGTGAGGTGGAAAGCGCTTGGGATGTCCCCATGGTTATGTGAAATGGATTATGCTACTCCTCTGATAAACAAGGGAGATAGGAGTTAGAGCTCTGCCTCTGAATTTTAGAAACCCTCTTGCCTTTCAGCCCATGCATTTGTTTCCCTCTGTGCCCTGTGAGCAGAAGATGCTGTGGCACATCAGGGCTGTCATCCTGCACCTGTGTGCCTGGCAATGTGATGCTTCAGCCGGTGGAAAATCCGATCTCAGATGTCTAAAAGTGAGCAACCAGAAGGAGAGGCAGTAACCAAGAGCATTGGTGTTACAGGGAGCTACAGCTCGTGGGCAGAGGCTTGACCCTGCTGCTGGGAGGCAGCACGGTGCTCTCATTAAAACCAAGGGAAGGATTATTAGAGCTGCTTTTCTTTGTGGTGAGAAGAGAGAAGTATAAATAGCTGCAGTATCAAGGTTAGAGAATGTGCTTTCCTGAAAGAGATCAAGCCACCCTTGCAATCCACCCGGAGCGGTGAGATCATCGCTCACAAGTGGAAAGGAGGAGGAAGAGAGTCTTGATTTTTATTTATACTTTGCCTCATGTTTAACTTTGTCCTTTTGCTTGAAATCTGTTTAGTGGAGCAACTGCTTCTAGGCAGCTCCTTGAGCAGGAGCAACTTTAAAAGCAGCTTTTACTTTTAGAAGGGGAGTGGAAAGTGAAAAGGAGGGAAAAGGGACCTGGTCAGTGATAAAGCAAAGTGCGCTGACTCTCATGAGTTACCTTGACTCCCACTCTGTGAAGCCAGTGATCTGTGCAGTAAGCATATTTTCTTAGCACTTGCTGAGTGAATGTCAGACACCAAAATATCTCAAGTTACTTTACTGATGTCATTCTTGCAAGACTTGTAAAAATATGCACACTGCATAGCCTGGCTGATTAAATTACCCCCTGCCCTACCATGCTTTCAGGCTTGGACAGGAGCCCTGATGCATCCTTTCAAAACAGCTGCAGGAGGTTTGTATTTAAGTGAAACCTCAAAAACTTTCAAAAAAACTTTTTTCTCCCCCTTGCAGTTAAGTCACCCTCAGTAGGTGAACGTGTAGGTCATCCCGTGACTTTGTTTCACATGAGCTGTGCTGCAGAGCAATTAAAATAAACGCCAAATTGTAGTAACATCTGCAAACAGCCTCTGTATTGCTTTAGGGATTATAATGCAATATCCGTTTGTACAGCAGAATAAATTGCTATTGCTTCGTTACCCCATCGTTTGTATTATTGTATACAAAGTTTCAGAACGTGTTGAAAGAACCAGCATATTAAGTGATTAAACTTTTGATGGTGGGTGTGAGAACTTTGATTTATGCAATGCACACATTTCTTTTTGAGAGAGTCATAGTTTGTCTATTTTTAAATGGTCCTTTTGGCTGAGGACCACATGAATCTCTTAGGTATTTTGCAGACCTGGTCACCATTTTCACCTTGAAATTGCCCTCTCTGAAAAGTGCTGTGAGACTTCAGTTCTCTGTTGTTGCTAAAAACACAGGAAAAGTTGAGGTTTTTCACAACATCCTGGTCTCCATCCTAAGCTGGCATTGAACCACCTCCCAGTCAGGATGGATCTTACATCCTAAGTATGTATTTTTATCAACTCTCAGTACTTCAGCTGCATTTTAGGCACCAGTTCAATAATTTTCTTTTGAAGTAGCACAGCAGAATTTGTAAACCAGCTTCCTCTGAAAGTGCCAGGTAAAACAGCCAGCTCAGCAAGCTCAGGTTTAAAGTCAACATCTCTGCCAAGGAGGTGATACTTCTGAGGTTATTTGCAGTCAAAAAGGACTGGTAAAGGTTCAGTTCTACCTATACTAAACAGTTCCCTGGTTTTAGTAGAACACCTTCAAGTTAGGCCAAGGCACTTTGGCATCAATGTAGTATTTATGAAAGCAAAGGGGTGAAAGAACAGGGTTATTTTGTAGATGTACAAGAGGAAAATTCATTGCCCTTGGCTGGATCACAGCGCCAGTGCAATACTCTCCTCTAGCTCTCCTTTAATGCACTGAGGGCAGGACAGATAACTTGAGAAACACTTATTATTCCAGCAGTGCTGAGTGCACTCTGTCAAGCAATTCTCAATAGATTATCTCTTTATAGAAAACCAAAATTTTTTCCCTACTTTTCTCATGCTGCTGCATTCTGTCAAGGAAAAAAGCCTAACATTCAGCCTTATGGCAGCGCACAGATTTAGCAGCACAAATACTTCTTACAAAGATGTTTTTCTAGTGAGCATTGAGAAGAATAACTTGACATATAACCACGGTCTGAATTAATCCCTTGCAAAAAATGGCTTTGTAAAATGCAATGTCACAGAAGTATTGTTGATAAAAGTACCATGAAATTTGCAACAGTTCTTGCCATGATTCCTCCATAACTTGCAAAATCCTTTTCTCTAAGTGAAATCCAGTGTTCAGATTTCAGACAGGATCAACTTTTGTTGCAGCAAAATGAGAAATCCTTCAGGATATAAGTTCACAGCAGCATCTTCTTTTTGTGAAGCCAGCTATTTAGAAAATGCCTTAAAGAAAACTCATTAGTTTTCATTGCCCTGCATGTATTTATTTACAGTATTTAACCAGCTAAACAAGCTAATGTGCAGCACTTCATTTCCTAATTTGGCTTTGAAACTGGAGCAGCCGAAGTATCAATTACATTCTGTCAAATGCAAACATTAACATAACTGTATGAAGCAATCATGTTTCTAACAACAGCAAGCACTGCCCAGAGGACCAAAATAAATAAAATTCATAGAGCAAGAGGTAAGGCTTTTCTTTAAGGCAGGATTAGGGCTGGTGAGCGCTTCCCTCTGCGGGGTGTTTGTCTGGCAGGGCTGTGCAGAGCTCCAGCTGAGGTGCAGGTGATTAATAAGGCACTGGCTCACCAAGGGCACGGTCTCATCGCGGCGGGTGTGGATTTCTGCCTGCAACTCCCACTGTTATTAATGGTTAATTAATGTGTAATTTGCACAAAGAGATGAAACTGGGGCCTCGGCGGTGTGTTGTGAGCACACACACACAGGCTTATCATTCGAAGAAATATCAGGGTGACACCAAGGGTGGATGACAGAAAATAAGTGTGGCGTGAATCAGCTGCCCTGTGTTTATGATACGGCGCTGTTGTGGGAAAACATTCACCTCCATCAACTGCCGTCTCCGGCCAACAACAAAAGTTGAGTTTGATAAATTATTAGTGGAGATGTTCTCAGTGGCTTTGCTTAGATTTTACTCCTCTTGCGCAAATTGCAGATTAGGAAAGGATTAAGTAACAACAGTGTGGCTAAAGTATTACACATCGTGCTGGCAATTAGCCAAAGAATGTAGCATGCAAAAGCTGACATTGCCTAAGAAATCAAATATAGCTCTGGTCACCACAGAAAATGACTCTTCCCCACCACCCAAGATAGTTGCTCAGTTTCTTTCCTGTCTCAGAGCCTTGCACCAGCAAATTTCTGTTCATTACAGAAATTTATTTTCCTTTTCGTGATTTTTAAAAAATTTTTTCCTTAACTTCCTGGTAGTGAAAAAGCCATAAACATTTAGATGAATTGAAGAAACCATAAATGTAATTGAGTGTAAAGCCATTGTTGGGCCCTGTGATAACATCCCTGTCAAGTCTCAACTTGTCAGATTCATAGCCTCACTGAGGCTCAAATACCACAAGTTTCCTTTGCTGCACTAACAACTGGAGACAGAATACCCACATAATTTGGGGCAAGACTTGCATATGCAGTGAGAATGACTTTGCAGATGGGCAGTGGGATGCATGGTGTGAGTGTTTTCCCCAGTGACCAATGGCAGCAGAGTTGGGCTCACAAAGTTGAGCCAGCAGCCTCTGTTGCTAAGCAGGGGGGCAATAACCCTCAAACATCAGGTGAAAGTGCAGAACCCACCGGGTGCATTTATGAAGTTGCTGCTGACAAGTGTGGTGGGGAGCTGTGCTTCTCCCCACCCTCCTGCCTGTGCCCAAGCTCCTGGATGTGGGGGAAGGCAGATGCTGGATCTGGGGATGCTGTCAGGTCCCTCTGGCCCCAGGAGAAGCAGGTGCCCTTGCCTGATGCCTACAGGTGTGCAGGAGTGTGGCTGGTGCCCAGCAGGCTCCTCCTGAGGTGTTTCCCTGCAGCACAGGGACACAGCGCCTAAAGGGCACCTACAGGAAAGATGGAGAGGGACTCGTTATCAGGGACTGCAGTGATAGGACAAGCAGTAAGAGTTTTAAACTGAAAGAGGGCTGGTTTAGGTTGGGAAGAAATTCTTCACTGTGAGTGTAGTGAGACACTGGAACAGGCTGTCCAGAGAGGCTGAGGATTCCCCAACCCTGGCAGTGTTCAAGGCCAGGCTGGGTTAGGCTTTGAGCCACATGTCTAGTGAAGGTGTGCCTGCCCACAGCGGGGGATTTGGAGCTAGGTGGTCTTTAAGGTCCCTTCCAACCCAAAGCATTGCATGATTCCACGACACTGTGGCCTACTGATACCCACCTTGGTATTTAAGCATCCTCCAAGGACCTTCCTGTCACTGGAAGCCTTGCTTGGCCCTTGCTTTGACTCTATCTGTACCTCGAGGTCTCAAAATCCTGCAGCAATAAATTCCACAGCAGATCTTGGCACTGCTCCAATAAATTACCTTGCTTGGGAGGGGAGTATGTTTCAAACAACAGCAATACAACAAGAATGACTAAAGAGGAGCCACTGGCCCAGTTTTGGAGAATCTTTTTGCTGCCCTCACTCCCCATGGGCACTGGAGGTGACACTGGGCTCTGTGCAGGTCAGGAGCCTTCTGAGGCAGCCACAGCCCCCAGAGGGGTGAGGACTTGAGCCCAGTGGGCAGAAAGGCTTAATCAGTCAACTCATGGGATTTTTTATCATGGGTCTTGTGATACTTGATATGTAAGGGCTCTGTCTGCTGAAGGCAATGATCTCTGGGAGATTTTGGATTTTCATGCGAGCAAGAACAAGCAAATGGCCAGTTTCTCTGTTGCATAGAGAGATATGAAAGGATGTGTCCCATGAACCCTTTGGACTATCCCCTGCTCATTACTAGTGTCCCAGCCAGATGCTTCATGCTGCAAAGACATGCTTGACTGGCTGCCTCATTACAGCAGGCAGTTTTGTCCTTTCATCTGAGCAGCTGGCAAAACAATAAATTAAAAAATAAGGCAAAGTCAGCAAATAGTTTTCTTTCCCCATGTGCAAGGTTAGAGGAACTGCTGCCCCTCCTCCAGAATGATTTCCTGACTTAGTAACATTTTTCTCAATCTCCTCTTCTTCTTTCTTTCTGGGCACATGGGGAAAAGCAGGATTTGTGTTTTGAGCGTAGAGGGAGCACCTTTACATGCTGTGCTGTGGCCCAGGCTCTGCATGTGTCCAGCCAAAGCCCTGAGCAATCTCCAGCAAGGAGCTTTGCAGGGAGAGTGCTTTTGTTGTGTCAGGATGGGGCCTGGACCCCAGATAGGAGGTACCCCCTGCCTGCAGGCTCCTCAGGCAAGCCTTGCTGCCTGCAGACAGACAGAATGGCCAGCATTAGGCACTGGCAGGAGCTGGTCCATGCTGGGATGTCCAGGTGTGCTGGAGAGAAGATGCTGCAGCGGCATGCAGCTTGTCCCAGCCCTGGGCACGGCTCTGGGTGCTGGCAGGGCGCCGTGGGCTGAGCTGCTGACCCGGGGCTGGCCCGTGATGCACATCCTGCTCACGCATGTGGGCATGAGTCAGAGCCTGAGAGGAAAGGGCCTCACCCAGCGACAGGCAGAGTGGTGCAGCGAGCTCAGGCTGTGTGCTGAGAGAAGAGATTGCTTATTACAGCTGACATCCTCCCTGGGCGGGATCCCTGCACCTGTGACACGTGGAAAGGGGTTTGATGCCAACCAGGGCTCCCACCTCATTGTCAGGGGTTCATTGGAACCTCCACAGGCTGGGTTTGTCAGTGTAGCTCAGTGCCTGCCTTCAGCACCTGCAGTCTCAGAGCTGAAGGAGCTGCTGGGGGCTTCCAGCACACATATCCCAAGCAGCTGAGAGTCTCCACAGCAAGAAGGCAGAGTGAGATTGATCAGAGCCACATGCATTCCCCTCTGCCCCACCTGAAATACCTTATTCAGCTTTGGAGCCCCCAACATAAGAAGAGCATGGACCTGCTGAGCAATTCCTGGAGAGGGCTGGAGCCTTCTCCAGGCTGGGAGAGGTGGGGCTGTTCAGCTTGGAGAAGAGAGGGTTCTGAAGAAACCTTGCAGCATCTTCCTCTGCCTAAAGGGGCCTTGCAGGAAACATTGAGAAGGGACTCTGTCGTGGAGTGTAGTGATAGGATAGGGGGGGAATGGTTCTAAACTGAAGAAAGGTAGATTTAGATTAGATATTAGGGAGAAAACCTTTACTGTGAAGCTCGAGAGGCACTGGAACAGGTTGCTCAGAGAAACTGTGGATGCCCCATCCCTGGCAGTCAGGGCCAGACTGGATGGGGCTTTGAGCAACCTGCTCTAGTGGAAGACTAGAAGGAAGGTAGACCTTGTTGGGGGGGGGTTGGAACAAAAGGACACTTAAGGTCCCTACCAATACAAATCATTGCATTATTCTGTGCTGGGTAGAGGCCTCTGGAGAAGCAATACAATATTTATGTCTCTTCTTCCCATCACTTTGACCTCAGTCTTGCTGTCTTCAGCACCTGCCACCTGCCCTTTACCCAGGTGCTAATCTTTCCTGGGCACTGGAACAGCTGAGTGATGGTCCAGCTGCCCCCTCCCTCCTCACTGCTTTTCCAGCAAACAGGTGTCCAGATCTTTTGACCATTACAAATGATTGCATTTAATTACTTCTAGAAAATTTCCACTATGGTTTTAGAGTGTTTCTTCCAGAAATCTGGTTCATCTTTGCTAGGAAGCTATCGTATGTCTCAAGCAAAGGTCAGGATGAATCATTTTGGAAAGCATGCCAGCTGCAATGGACTCCCAGCACCAGAGGAGTGGCAGCGTGTCCATGGTTTGCCACTTAAACACAAAGCCCTGAACGCCCCCAGCTCCACTTGGAGTCAATGGGATGACTTGCATGGAGTAACAGATGCTGGGTATGACTGTAGGCAGTTCAAAAGCCAGAGGTGGATGGATCACAGCAGTAGATGGTCTCAGAGCTGTGGCTTTAAAAGGGTTATTGATTCATTTGGAAACAACTAGCATGAGTGACTTTGTAACAGACAGGATTATTTAGTCTCACCACAGGCCAAACATAGAAAATGTACAGTTCAGCACTGTGAATTCTTCCAGTGATCATCACATTAAACACCCAACAGGATAAACCACCAATGGACTGGATAATGCATTTTTATTACATATGTTTGCAGCTACCAAGGGATGTGAGTTGCCCTCAAAAACAATGGGAGAAATTCCTCAGTAAAGATCTAATAGGAAGGAGTTAAATTGACAAGCAATCAACCAAACAAAAAAAAAAAAAAGTATGTGGACAGTGATAAAGCCTTGATCCAGACTGCTGCAGCTGTTCAAAAGAAGGAGAAATAAGTCACTCTGAGTGTGTATAGAAAATGCATGCTCAGAAATCACACAGAAATACCTTTTCATCTCATATCTGCTTCTGTGCTGGGCAGCCTGAGGGAGCTGGGTCTTTCCTTTATGGGCCAGCTGAGGATGCTCCTGGTGACAAGGACATACAGCATGGTACCAGTGGAGCCATCTCCAATCCCAGTTTCTCCTCCTTTGCTAGCAAAATGTTAAAAATGCCAAGGAGTTATGGAAGCAAAGACAGCCAGGGACAGGAGTGACCAGCAGGGCTCTGAGCTCTCTGCTGTGAGCCCGTGTGGGTCCCCACTGGTGGGAGTTTAAGAGGCTTCACTCAAACCAGATGCCTCTGAGCAAGCAGAGAGCTGCAACTGAACCCTGGCAGCTCCACCAGGCCTTGTGCAGGGATGATCCAGTTTCCATGCTTGGGGTATTTAGTTCCACAGATCCCACATGCAGAAAATCCCCACCCAGACTGTAAGGGTGTATCTAGAAATTTAGCTCTGATTTAAGGGAGCTACATTCAGTGTATACTCAGGAGTTTTGCTCTAGCATAAATTATAACACAACCACTGTAATCTGAGGCAAATCAGGCTTGGCCTGCACTCTGTGATGCCATTCTACAGGGTCAAACCTAGAGATTCAAACTCAGCAGAGCCCTTGGAGCAAACCAGGGAGAAATTCTCCAGTGCATGCAACATTCCTGTATAAATCAGTGGGAACTGTAGAGTCTGGCCTGAAGTCAAGATTTCAGGATTTGACCCAATTTAACCTTGGCATAGTTGCCTAACTCCAATTTTTTACTTTTTTTGTGAGGCTCAACAATTAACTTTCAAAACAATAAAAAAAAAAAAAAGAAAAAAAGAAAAGGCAGCTGGGGTTCAGAAGGGTTGTGCTAGCAGCAGGGTTTTGTTAAAGCTTCTTCCACTACTATGGTATTTGTTGGCATCAGCATTTTGTGCAAAGTAAAGCCCTGCTCTGGGCTCTCTATCCAGGGCAGAGCCATATGAGCTGGGGCCAGAAGTTGTGACTCTTCCCATACTTGACACACAGATGGGAAGTTCCTTTTCCCAAATTCAGCTGTTGGGGTTTTTTTTACTCACTGGACTGAAATTCAGCCATGTGCAAAATGCAAGGATTGCTCATCTCAAATCCAATGAGTCCCAGTGTGGGAAGTTTATTGTAGAGGCTTTGGGGGAACCAGGGCACGAGATAAGAAGATGGGAAGGAGCAGGACAGAATTACAGCCTTGCAGAGGACTGAACTTTCTGTCCTTTCTGTCCCTTCTTGTTTCTATGCTGGGAAAGGGTGCTGTTTCCTAGGCTGTTTTCAGGAATCTCTTCTGAAGAGCTGATACAGATATAAAGATCTCTTTTTCTGTTCACCTTGTGGGTGGACAATAAAAGGCATAATCTCAATCTTAAAGATTTTATTGTTTTAATTACTCCACTGCATCTTGGAATTTACTGTGCTGCTGCTTGTTAATATGTTCAGTAGAGCACAGGGGATGCCAACACTGCTGGAGTTTGGTGATGTTTTGTTTCAAGTTTCACACCCTGACTTGTAAACCTGCACTGTGCAGTCCCCTGGCTCCGTGTCCAGCCTGGGCAGTGAGGATGGGTTGGGAAGGACAAGCCCAGCACTGAGGAGTCACTGCAGCCCTGTTGTGCCCATGGAAGTACTGGGAGACATAATTCACCACATACCATCCTAGGCAAAACAGACTCAAATTTGGAGATATTAACTGAATTCACTGCTAACAAAATCAGAGCAAGATAAAGAGAATTAAAATAAATCTTAGAAACACCTTACCCTCCCCCCTACCTCCATCCCAAGTTCTATCTGCTCCCCCTCAGTGGCACAGGGAGATGGGAATGGGTGTTATGGTCATTTCATCACAGGTTGTTTCTGTCCCTGCTCCAGCATGGGGCCTCCCCACAGGAGTCAATCCTCCACAAACTTCTCCAGTGTGAATCTTCCCATGGGCTGCAGCTCTTCACAAACTGCTGCAGTGTGGGTCACTCTTCCACTGGGTGCAGTCCTTCAGAGACAAGCTGCTTCAGCACGGGTTCCCCGCCTGGTCACGAGCTGTGCCAGGACACTGCTCCAGGGTGACTCCTCTCTCCATGGCTCCATAGGTCCCCGCCCACAGGTCACAGGTATCCCACAGGGTCACAGCTCCTTTTCAGGCATCCCCCTGTTTCAGCCTAGGTCTCCTCCAAGGGCTACAGGTGGATCTCTGCATCCCTGTGATCCTCCAAGGGCTACAGGTGGATCTCTGTATCCCTGTGATCCTCCCTGAGCTGCAGGTGGATCTCTGCATCCCTGTGATCCTCCATGGGCTGCAGGTGGATCTCTGCATCCCTGTGATCCTCCATGGGCTGCAGGGGCACAGCTGCCTCCCCAGGGGCTGCACCAGGGGCTGCACGGGAATCTCAGCTCTGGTGCCTGGAGCAGCTCCTGCTCCTCCTCCTGGCTGTCTGCAGGGCTGTTTCTCTCACATGTTCTCACCTTGCTCATCTCTGGCTGCAATTACATCTGTACAATAACTTTTTTCCTTCTCAAATATGTTATCACAGAGATGTTACTTTCCCTTCTGAATGGCTCAGCTTTGGCCAGCAGTGAGTCCATCCTGGAGCCGTCTGGCATTGGCTCTGCTGGACATTGGAAAATCTTCTGGTAGCTTCTCACAGCAGCTACTCTTGAAGCCTCCCACTACCGAAAATCTGGTCACAGCCCATCAGGAAAATCCAGGCATATTTTCAGGGAGAACTGGTTTTATTTCCCCTGGGGCATGAACATGAATAATTTCTTTTGGGTTTAGAATAAAATCAGCAGGATGGCCAGTGGCAGGGTGTTAAGTAGGAGTGGGTTTTAATCCTTTTAAGAGCTTGGATTAGTTTTGGTTCAAACTCCCTCCCCTTCACTGCAGATGAATCTGGATGGCTCCTTAGTACTTCAAAACAGCTTCTGAGATTTAGGCTTAGGGTCTGAATCTCTTTTTGCTCCCAAAAACATCTTCAAAGCTTACTTCCAGCAATGAGACATCCTCTGGGCTCTTCAGCTGCAGCTTCATTTGCAAATGACTGAAAATAAGAGAAACATGGACATTTCTGAAAGTAAAGCCAGCCCATGGAGGTTTAAGAGGCATGGGAACACCCATATTCAGCACCATTCCAGCTCTGGCACTGGAAATGTTGCTCTGTGTTAGGGTGTGTGTTGTGCTCGAGAACCCACCAGTGCTTTGGCAGGGGGAGGAAGAGTGAAGGTGTGAAGGGGAGACCTGGGACTGGAGCCACCGAGGGAGGGAATCTCCCAGGTGATACCAGGAGTGATGGTTGTATTTTATAGTGGTGTGGGTGATGCCAGGCCATTGGCCACTTTGCACCTGCTTCCCCTTGTTTCAATAAGTGCCTGCAGCTCAGCCTCCTGGGTTATTCACTTTGGGGAAGGGAGGAAAAGGGGTAGCAAGGCATGTGCTTGCATGACTCTGAGGGTGCACCCAGTCTAATGAAAGCAAAGAACACCCTAGGACTCATTAATTGGGCTTTCAAGCAGACAATGGGAGGGCTTCAGTAATAGTGAAAATCTTGGATTTGTGTAGGAACTTTTTACTTTTAGCCTTTTACTCCCCTTCCTACCCCCTGGCCTGTGACACAACAGCACTGCACATGGCAGGGTAACCTCAGGCACACAATCATCCTTCAGGTATGATGACTGTCAGGCAAACAGATTGCTCACACCATCCTGTGCTGGGCTGAAAGGATCACAATATAGATTGGGATCAGGATTGCCTTCTGAATGGCCTCAGCCTCAAAACAGGTGTAAGGGAAAAAGACATCAGGGAAATTGTTTGCCAGTGGAGAATCTCTCCAGGAGGAATTGTTGGATAAATACTGACTGAAGATTGGGATCAGGCAGCTGCTGTGTTGGGCTTTTCCCACTCAGATGTAACCTGAGAGTGGCATTACGGGCTGCAGACACAAGCAAAGCAAAAATGCTGTTGTATGCATGCATGAAGGACCTGTGCACCTCACACACTGAGTCCTGAGAGGGTCTTGTAAAAGGGTAATAAAATAATAGAATCATAGAGCCACAGAATGGTTTGGGTTGTAAGGGACCTTAAAATATCATCTGGTTCCAACATGGGCAGGGACAATTCCCACTGGACCAGGTGGCTCAAAGCCCCATCCAGTCTGGCCTTGAACACTGCCAGGGGTGGGACATTCATAACATTTCTGGGCAACCTGTTCCACTGTCTCACCACCCTTACAGTAAAGAATTTGTTCCTTCTGTCCAATCTAAACATACCTTCTTTCAGTTTAAATCCATTCTCCCTTATCCTATCACTACATGCCATTGCAAGAGGTTCTTCTCCAGCTCTCTTGTAGTTCACTGGTAGGTGCTACAAGGTCTTCTGAGAGTATTGTTTTCTCCAGGCTGAACAGCCCCAACTCTTTCATCTAGTCAGCCTGGAAGGAGAACTGAACACAATCCTTTGCCAGTGCAGGGGACAAGGTGTGATAACCCACTGCTGGAGGTGGGTTAAAAATGGAGTGAAAAGTGTTACTGCAGAGTCAGATCCTAAGGATTCACTCACAGGGATTGCACCCATATATCTTATATACCTTTCTTCAGGCAGTCCTGCATGTGTTGAGATTGTTTGAGAGCTGCAGATGCAAAGAAAGAGCCAGAGGCCCAAAGTCAGTATGTATTGCCAGAAGCTTGGTATCCTTGTTACAGAGTATTAACTGCAGCATACAGTGTGGTATATCAATTTAGATTATTTCCTGTAAATACATCTGTGCTGGAAAGCTCAGGTTGGACTCTGCATGTATTTCTCCTGCTTTTTTCAGCTGGATAGAACTTGAGCAACCAGATCATGTGACTTGCCAAAACCACCCAGTGAGTCACTGGCTCAGCCCTGATTAGATCTCAGGAGTTTCTAGCTTTGATCTAGCCACAAGACCACATGGCCTCTTTCTATAGTCTTTGATGAAAGGCTACATAAACACACATAAGGGAGAACACTGAATTTTTTTTGGAAGTTCTGAAAAATGTTTTGCCCCTGCGGCAAGCAAAATTGGAAGGAGCTGTAAAAGGGTTCCGTGCACATATCTGCTGGAGTAAAAAAGTATTAATAGTGACAAAGTATACGTCTAAACACCTGAAAAAAACCCTGTGCAAATGAGAACAGCATGAGGATGCTCTGGATAATAGTGCTGTGAATGCTGTACCTGCCATATGGATTCTTCCACAAGAGCTGTTACCTTATAAAGAGATATTCTTGCGTCATCCTTCAGAAAGTATAAACACATTAAGCAATGTTATTCTCTAAAACATCAACACATGAGCTACTTACAATGGACTAAAAAGTCATTGTTGCTTTGAGGATGTATTTGTCCCAAGTGATTCATAACAATCCATGGCACTGCGGCTATGAAGACTTCTAAAGGATGCCTCCACTTCCAGGCAAGTATCCACGGAAACAAGCCCACAAGTTTGCTTTGTTTGCCTCCTTTTACCTAGGATAACCTTTTAAGCTGCTTTGTAGACAGCCAGGCTTCCCAGCTGAGGCAGATGTCTATCCCTTCTCGATGCTGGGCTTTCCTTTCTGTACCTGCTGTGCTCCTACTGTGGTCTCTCCGGGAGGAAGGGCAGTGACTCCCTTTGACGGAGCCAGATGAAGATGAGGACATCTCAATGGCAGGAACTCCTATAGTACAGTACTAATGTGGTTCCAGAGGCAGCTGCCAAGAATTGCTTCCCATGCCTGCCTGCGCCAGAAGATGTGTGGAATGATGAAACCGAAGCTAGCGGAGTGCAGGCCCCATGTCACCACAAGTAGGGATTTGGAGCAGGACCCGAGGGAGCTCAGATACCCTCATGCTCTCAGGATGGGCAGCTCAGCTAGGCAAAGACCATTCTCTGGCAAGAGAAAGCCACATCAGGAGCATCAATGGCAGAAGACTGTTTAGGCCTGTAAATCACCATGTTTACTTTCATCCTTCCCACCCCTGCTTTAGCCTCTCTGTTCCCTTGAAATCAGCTCTGAGATGTAGGGAGACATCCTACAGTGCTTTGGATCCTGTATAGCCCCCATGGCCACCTGGAATTTAGCTCTCAGTTTTCTGAGAGCCTCACGTCATTAGGGAAAGGCAGCGTGTGTGTGTCTGTGTCAGCACATAACAAAACACATTGTAAGCACCCTGAGCTCAGGAACCAATACGTGCTCTGGCAGGAGCACAGCCGTGCCAGCAGGAGCACAGGGTCATGAGCAAAGGCAATATTGTCTCCTGTGAGACTAATAAAGACAAAGGACAAAGCAACTGTTTACTGTACTGTTGAGGGGACTGTTTGGGACACTGAGGGGGTAATGCAGCAGATACTGATACGTAGTTGTTAAGTACAGGTAAATACCCAACCTGAAAAGCACACAGAAACTCAATCCCAGACTGCACATAGATGTTCTAGGCACTGAGGTAAGTGCCTAGCAAAGGCATGTTGGAGCAGCTGGTCTGCTGTTCTCCTCTCTTGCTGCTGTTACCTTTACCTTCCTTCCTAATTTGAATCAATTGAACAGCATCCACATGGACTCATGCAGTCCACTCAGGTCAGCTGTAAAGGGGCAGAGTCAAAAGCATTTTGATGCTCTCAGAAACCCAAGACCTCTGTCCTCCTGCACCAGGATGGGCTCTGTACAGCTGCCAAGCTCTAAAAGCCTGCACAGCATTTGTGCCCAGTACCAGCAGGAAATGTCTTCCTTCTGGTACTGCAAGAAATGAGACGTGATTTATGGAGTGAAGTTCCACTTAATAAAACTGGAAATGACATACTGATGGGTGGCTGAAAAGACCACCACACTGCACAAGAGAACAGGGCGTTCAGTCCTCCAGTCACCTCTTCACAGCTCAGAGAAGGAAACCACACTAGGATTTTAATTCACTGTTAGTTGGATCATTTCATACAGAAAACAGCAGTTCCCCAGAGTTTAAAAGAGTAGGGGTTCATTGCTTAAACTTCAAAGAGCACTGGCTAGCTCAAAAGAGATCCTCCTTCTGACAGAAATGAAAAGACTAATCACTCAATCTAAAAATTAGAAATTGTTTTTGTACCACAGGCCATAATCAAATTACATTTATCTCATTCAAGTAGATTAGAGCACTAATTATCAGCCTATGTATGCAGTGTGTGCAGACATATCTGTGAACATAAATACCCATATGTTTCTATATTCAGAAATACAAACAAAGTTGAACCCAAAACCCAATGGGATGTTATTGCTGCCCTGTGTGGGGAGGAGGATCTCCGCATCTATAATGCTTGACAATCTTCACTTCATCAATGGCTTTTAATGCTCCAGACATCTGGGCTTGTCCATGAAGATGGTATCTTGGAGGTGGAGGATTTGGCAAAGCTTGTGGTGGAACAACAGTTAAGCCATAGACAAGAGCATGGCCTGGTAAGACTGGAAGAGATTGCATCGAAGATTGGGTTTCTGCCAATGAAATATTAGTAGCCATGGGGCAAGGTAAGCCCTTGCAACCTTGCGGTCAAATCTCTGGCTGTAACCTCCTCAGGAGAAAATGTAAGTGATGCTGGTGCCCTTGGTGAAATCAGCAGACCTGAAGAATGTGTGTCATTGTCAGAAGCCCAAGCACAGGCTGATAGGCTGTAACTTCTAAGAGACATGGGTCCCATTACTTCACTGAGACCTCTGTCGAGCAGCAGAGACCACCATCCAGGAGACAAAGATGACAAATTTTTTTAGTAATGACATGACTGAAGGCCTGTTCACCATACTGAGGGTGGATTAAATGCAGTCTCTCACTTTGATGTCATTACAGCACATTCCCAAGTCTGTTCTTTGGCGTTCCCACTTCATACAAATTATTGCTAATGTGACCTTTTTTTGGTTTGGTCTTCTTATGTCTGAGTAGTCAAGGTTGTGCTGTGTTTATGTGTTCATGCATGTGTGTGTTTGCATGTATTTAAAACTGTTGCTGGCATAGTTGACTAGGAACATAAACATAAAATGTGAAGTGTTAATGAAAACTGGAAAATATCCAAGACTATTCTACTGGTTGTTCAACAAACCATGATATCATGGAGACGGAAAATAGATATGTGGAGTAAGAAATAGCCTGTTTCAGAAGAGATGTAGAAAGAGCAATATAACATGAAGAAATGATGTATAAATCAGGCAAAACCCACAGGAAATACAACAACGATGATGATAAATTACAAGTTAAAACAATGTAAGTGATTGATAAAAGGAAACCAAAGGATTAATAGACTATCAACAGCCAAGAGAGGGAAAGAAATGCGGAAAACATTGACATAATCATGTCAGGAACAATGCTGCCTCTTCTCCCAAACTCATCCCCATGGCTGTATAGATCAATTGCCAAATGCAGATGGTAAAATTACAAACTGTGTTAAAAAAATCTATTTCTATTCTGCATTTGGGAAGAAGATGGATGTTCATCCCTTATGATATTGCAGATGGAATGAGTACATCATTTACCATCTGGAACAATGGAGATGTGAGGCAGCATCTGCTAAAATTAAACATTTTTTACATCATCTGTCCTGGCTATCTTTATGTCTTAAAGGAGAAGATTAAAATGTTTGGTAAAGTTTTATATTTACTAATCCAGGGGAATTCTAAAGACATGGGGGACTGACAGAGTAGTTCTGGAACTAAATACATGTAAAAAGGGTACTCCAGGGAGCAATAGGCTGGTGAGTAGGACAGTTTCCCTCAACACAATCAGCAAAAGTTCATTCAGGCCTCCAAGAAGAAGCCATTAGAGGTTAAAAATAGGACCAATGCTAATCAGCAGGGTTTGGGGAAAGGCAAGTCTTGTCATAGAAACCTGTTGCCTTTTCCTTTGGACAAGATTAGAGATCTGGTTCACACAGTATTCTTGGCTTTCTCCACCGCATGACAGGTTGATTAATGAGCTCACATTACAGAGGATGAATAGGGTACAAGCTAAGAGTTGGCCAAGTGACAGACGTAAAAAGTAGTTATTAATGGGGGATTAATGGGGAAGCAACAGCCCAGGGATGCTTGAGGGGGTGAACTGAGCCACATGGAGTTCAGTGTTTCTGTAGCTTCAGTCTGTGTGACTCAAACATCTCCATCCTACAGCAAAGGGTTAGAGATCCTGATGTTACGCATTTGTCTTGGCAAGATCTTTGTGTTTGCACACCACTAGGATACATTGGAGAAATTGTCTCCATTATCCAGGTAGGAAGGCAAGGGCATAAGAGAGACAGGCTGATATTTTAGGAAGCTGTGAGAAGCAGTGGATGCCAAGAAACCAGCTGCTTTCTGAAGGGGCAGTTTGAGAGTGCAATAACAAATTTCTGGCCTGACAAACTCACAAAGGCCATCAAGCAAATCAGTAGCAGAGCTTGGAAAAGAGCTCAGCAGTTGCTGGCTGTGGGCCTGACCTGGGATGACTCACTTATCTAACACATGTTGCATCTTTTCCATGCAGGGAGCAGGCACTGACATCAGCAGGGCCGAGGAGATCTACTCCTGCTGGCCAGCACTGCCTGTTTGCTCTCCTCCCAGCACATGCATCAACTTCCACCAGCAAATAACTGCAACAGCAGTTCATTTAACACCCCCCACACCCTGTTACTAAATGTTTGATAGAAGATTAAAGAAAAAAGTTCTTGTATGCTAATGTGCTCATCAAGTATTTGCTCCTAATTTATCACTTCACTTGCTTTGTTGTCTTTCCTGACAACCTGACAATTCACAGGAAATGTCCCCTTGCAGGATATCATGATGTGACTGTTGTGCACAGTCACAGGGAGAAGCTTGATAAGGTAAAATTCATTATATGCATTCATTTTTTGATTCTGCAGTCGGCAGAGGAAACCTTGTGTGTCAAAGTTTCCCAGTACCCTGTCAGCAGCAGCTGATACCTGGTTTAATGCTGTGGGCTGTCTGTGAGGCTGCAAGTAGAACCCTGTGTTGTCCTGGAAGGGCTGGAGAGGAAATGAAAAATCTCTCAGGGATGCAATGCTTATGGCAAAGCTGCTCTGCACTCTCCTTCCAAGTGCTGCTCTCTGCTAGGCTGCTGCACAGCAGGGACAGAAGCAATAGCTGTTCTGAAGGTGATGGTGAAGTAGTCTCTATAAAAAAAAAGAACTGGGAAAAGAGGTAAAATAATTGGCTTGCAAATGTTTAATTATCTGTTGGAGGACAGCAAGATTCCTTTTATTTCCTCTGCAGTGCCTGTGTTTGACATAGGAGAGCTGCCAGCTATGACATCTCCCCTAGGATCACCAACCCAGAGAACAGGAATAGCTGACAGCTGGACCTGCTTGGGCCTTTCATTAAAAAAAACCCAAAACCATGAAAACTTGTGATTAATAACCAAAACAGAGGGCAGAAAGTGTCATGCTGGGGATGCTCTGGGAAGACAGGGTTCAGAGCTGGGCTCCTGTGCCTACCCCACTGATGAACAGGTAATTTCTCACCCTGAGGAAGGCGAGTCCCTCTGAGGCAGGGGCTGTCACTGGTGCAACTGGGGATGATGGCAGAAGCAGAGGCAGTGAAGATGTGGATGGAAATTCCCCCTGGGTGCAGGGGTCCTCAGGAGCTGGGGAGGTGAAACTCAGCCCTTGCCCACACAGAGGCTGAGGTGAGGATCTCGGGGGGCAGTCGGGAAGCCCTTCCTGCCTGCAGCCCTGTGACAATATGTGCTGGCATTCTGTGACTCTCCATGTTGGGATTACAGCCAATCACCAGGAAAACCAGCAGAAACTGGAACCTCTCCAGTGGCAGGACTGCAGCAAAGCCCAGGTATGCAGCTGGCACTGCCTGCTGTGGCATCCTGACATCCCAGCCCTGGACACCTCTTACAGTGGCAATGGTCAACATTCCTGAGGCCCTGGCACCTGAGCATGGTAACAGCCAAAGGAGATGTGGCAGGGCTGGGAGAGCCCCGGGGACCCTGGGCTGGAGTGCTGCTGCAGCACTGAGAGTCTCTTCCCCTGGTCATCAGAGACAGTGCTGAGGAGGCAGGGAGACTGGGCAAGGAGCCTTTGCTGGCATTGTGCAGGGGCACTTGCTGAGGTGTCTCAAAACCCTCTGTTCACTCATCACACTCTTGGGTGAAGAAAGCCTTATTGTTTCCAATTATCTCAAAATTACTCCCAACTAAAGCCCCAGCCAGTGTGGCAGGAGATGCAGAAAAAAAGCACAGATGTACAGTGGGAAAAAATGCCAGGACTCATTTCTGAGGGGTGGAGATGGAGACCAACGTTGCTTACGTTAGGATGGAGCTGCAGAATTTTTCCTGGACATCACAACCATGTACTGCTTCTTCTGATGTGGAGGAGGAGGGGCTGCCATTCTTCTTAGGCTCTGAGACCCCTGAGATATCCATCCCAGTAGATCCAGATAGTTTCAAAGCCTGCCTGGACATCCTCTAAGAGAGCATGGCAGTATTTACCCATTTTCCCAGAAATTACTTGATTGCTTCTTTTTCAGGGCTTGGTCTGGTAGTTCTTGGTTGAATAAAGCCCTCCTTTACCTGCTTGGGGCTCATCTCTGTCCCTGTGTGATGAACACTCACATACTGTCCCTCACATGTGGCTGGCCAATTTTCCTCCTTCCTCTCAAGTACCTGTTTGAGTGGGAATTGCCCTTTCCTGAAAGCAGTACACCACAGCCCCTGGCATGGATCTGAACCTGGAACTAAATTTAAACAAAATAATGCATATCTCAGTACTTGCTCCTGACGGAGATCATTCACTGTGAGAGTGGGTGGGGGTTCTGACTAATAATTTTCCTCTAGGCAGAGTTTAACACAAATTTCAAGAGCACAGATTGATGGGAGAGTCCTGGAGCGGCAGCTTTTCTCTGTCTCCATCTTGTGCACAGGCACTCCAGCGTGCTGCATGCTAAAACATCTCCTGCCATATCTGTAAATAATGCTAATTACTCCAAGCTCCTTCAGAAGCACTAGAATTAGAGGGAATAAGGAACTAACTCTACAGCTGCCCTTCTGAGATACTGCAAGCCTGGGTTCATCACACAGTGTTACTGAGCACAGAAACTCAGCAGCTGCAGCAGTGCTACAAAACAAAACAACACTAAATGAGCACAAAATGCATCCGTGCCACCAGGGCAGAACTGGCAGCCCTCACCTGGGCTCAGACTTCCCTATAGCTTGTCTGCAGTAGAGGAGGACATCAAAATGCCCAGTTCTGAACTCAGCTGAGGAGTTAAGATTTAAAGGCTTTTTCTTGTGAAGAAGCAGTGGTAAGCAGAGGCTCTTGGGGAGGCTGCAGAATGAGCAGCCCTGAGGCCAAGAGCAGCCCCCAGATTGCAGCCATAGGAAGGGGCTCACATGGATGTACAGTGGCTCCACAGCTGAGCTACAGGAGCAGGAGTTTCTCAGGAGCAGTAGCTCAGTGAAGTCCTTAAATTGATATGGAGAATACAACCAGTGCCTTGGGAGGCTGTGAACAGGCCAGCAGCAGCCAAGGCTGTGATGGTGAATGCAGGAAACTCTATTTCTCCTACTACCAAATTGTGTCATTTTTACAGATTGCTTTCTGATGTTTTTTTTTTGTTTATCATAGAGAGAGAAAAAAATTTTTTTTGAAAGAGCATGACAAAGAGCAAATACCTTCCCTTTTTTTCTTTTATAAAATATATAATTTTCAATAATAAAACTAATGACTATGGGAAAATATCATTCCCATTCATGCAGGTGTCATGCACAAATCAACCTCATTTATGCCCAAGTACTAAGATTAATTTAGGTTTGTGCAGCCACAAGCTTGTCACTCTCTGACCCAGCCACATGCACTAGCCACGGGCTCTCCCCACCGCTGGCATGTCCCTGTGCCCTGTGGTGCTGCCCATAGAACAGGAATAGCTGTGGGAAACCCACAGGTGAGTCTGGCAGCCTGCACTAGCTCTGGCTGAAGGCAGGTGGTTGCACACTGACCCAGTTGCTCTGATGGGGACACATCCAGCCCCAGTGGCCAGGAGCTGCAGCAGGAGATCGATGCGGGCAGGAGCAGATCGGTGCTGTGTCACAGGGGGGCTGCCAGGGGCAGCTGAGACCCAGCTGGCACAGCCACAGGGCACAGCCAGGGCACAGCACAGGGCACAGCACAGGGCACAGCCAGGGCACAGCACAGGGCACAGCACAGGGCACAGCCAGGGCCTGTCTCGCTGCAGGCTGGAGAAGCCGGGCTGTATTTACACAGCGCTGCCTACGAGCTCCCAAGTCCGGGCTCTTGGCAGCTACAGCCTGATTTGTCTAGACTACATCTGGACTTGAGCTGGCTCCTGGCCAGCTCAAATGAATCTTTCAACACCGTGCTTCCCACGTGTCCAAGCCTGGGATTAGCAGGGGCAGTGAGAGCTGCCATCTATCTGCATCAGCATCTGCATCAGCCAAGGCAGTCAGTCCCATACATGTTGATAATATATCTTGAATTTGCAACCTTTGAAGCAGATGCTTCTTGTTTTGCATTTGCAGCTCATGCAAGGGTTCTTGCCCCTGACTAGTGTTCCTTGGAAAATCTGCAACATAAATACTAACAATATGCACTATAAATATATATGTTTTATAGCAGGCAAGCTAAAATTGAATGAAGTCTATAGAGAGGCATAGACAGTCTTCATTGGTTTTACAGAGGGATATTTATTTTTGTTCTTAATAAAAAATAATTTTCATCTAACATGAGACTTTCAGGTCATAGCTGATTCTCAGGCTGCGTCCATATTAGTATATTAAGCAGCACACATTCCTGGCCTCTGATACACAATCATCCACGGTATTGAATAGTTAAAATGTTCCATTGTGCAATGCTGGATGGTGTTAACCAGAAGGCTTCCAAACAATTCCAAAGCATTGGGAGTCCATACAGGCTATTCAGCTCTCAATGAAAAGATCGGATATGGCTGCTCTGTCTTGATGGATAAGGGAATTTAATTGTACAGACGTGCCAGTTGGCCTTAGGGCCAGAAATAGTCCCAGGAACATTTATTTTGCCAGTATAGACATGGCCTTTGGTGGTGACCACTAATTCAAGTGTGTGTAAACAGGTAATTAGGATTGCACAATAGTTGCTTGTGCACAATACTAGCATGTTGCTAGTAGCAATATGCTAATTGCATATGCCAGGCCTTTACAAGAGGGTGGGTGCTCAGCACCCAATATGGATCTATTGTTTTTGAAAGTAGCAGAAAATGGGCATGATAAACACTTGAAAACCTGGCTTCAGGGGTCTGTTTAAAGCAGTATAATTCCATAGGAGTAGTTGAATTTGCTATTTCCACGGTGGTTTGGAATGATTTTTTTTTTGTTTGTTTGTTTTATATTTATTGCAGTTTCTGAAATTTGTGGCTTATTGTGGCTGGCCAGATGGATGTGAGAGTAAAGAAAATTGGCTAATCAACCTTTTTTCAGAGAAAAATTTGCAAGCTAGAAAGTTACATCCTTGAGAGTCCAGCAGGGAAAAAGAATAGGAATGGTTAAAAATGTAGGACTGGAGCTGGGGCTATTGACCACTGGTCTACAGCACTAAAAACATAGCACCAGGTGAATTAAACTGATTATTTGAATAGTGCTAATTAGCTCTATAACAAAAACCTTATTTTTCCCCACTATCAGAAAAGAATTTTTTTTCTTTTAGAAATATATGCCTTTTTCATATTTTTCAGCCTATTACATCCCCTACTGCCCTTTAATTCATGTCATATTAATAACAAGGAAGATTTCAAATGCAACTTGATTCATTATAGCCTGTTCCCTCTTGATCAGTGTGATTACCTGGAGACAACATTCTTCAAACTCATTCCTGCTGTGCTGATCATTCAGCACAATCCCAGGCCAGGCTATATCCTGAATTGCAGTGAATTTCTGTCAGATTCACTTGTAATTGCAGACACTCAAGTTGGGGTTTTGAGCCCTTTAATTGGGCATCAGGATATAAGTGTCAAATTTTTGAAAGTGTTCTTCAGTTCCAGTTGGCTCTAGTTTAGGTATGCAGTTAAGTTTGAGGGTTTTCTGATTCAGTTTATCTGTTTGCAAAATGAATATAATGCTTATTAATTAATCATTATGAAAATCTTATTCTGTGTAAAGATCCTTTTTTTTACGTCCTCGTAGGATTTCAGAACCTCTTGAAAATGTTGCAAATAGTTCCCAGAGGTCACTTTATCTCCTGCTGAAGTACTGCCAGCTTTGGAGTGTTATGTGTCAAATATTTAACATTCCAGAGCAACAATTTAGGCTAGGAAGTGGAAAGGAAAGCCTTGTTCATTTGAAACTAGAGGGAGATTTCAGATAGGCAGGATGTTAATACTTCAGTTGTGCTTTGATTAATTGCAGCTACCCCCCGGGTTGTCATAAACTTGGTCACCTTTTATAAATAGTCATAAGAGGAAAGGAACTCTAGAAAGAGAATTTCAGAATCATCCTTTGCAAACATGAATGAGTTAAACACTATCTGATAAGAAGGCAGTATTTTGGGTTTTATTTTCAAAACATCCCATGTGTAAATGAGTAATGCAACTGTTCAACCTCTTGAGCAAGTGGCCACGTACATAACGAGCTGTTTACTCAAGATACTTCCATCAAACACAATCAGGTTGCCTAACTAAGTTTGCAAGACCCCCTGTTGCAACAGGTACTGACTGCAAAGGCCTCGAACAAAAATCTAAGGAAGGATGTGACTTGGATAGATAGTGAACATTGACGTACAGAAATGTTATCTCTGGGAAAACAGGGACAGTGACAGTTGGGCCGCTGGAAAACAAAACCTGACTGGGAGCCATTGAGTGTAAAACTGGAGAGAAAACCTGCCAGTCAGGGGAAAGGTGAGAGAGGGGAAAAGTTTAGTGGGAGATTTTGCCCTTTTCTGTAACTGATTAGATCCAGTGCAAAGCCCGGAGCAGCTTGATTTGGTTTGAGTGCTTAAGGCAGCCTGGCCTGGAAGTGCACATGTTTAGCAAAGGAATGCATAATTTACTTTTAAGACTATATCTGATAAATGAGACCTCTGATAAAATGTACCAGTTTATCTCAAGAAAGCCATAAAACAAAGCAGTAATAAGGAAAAGATTCATAACAAAATGCCAGGACATAGATATATTATTTTGAAACCAATTACTCTCTAGTACTAAGTGTAAGATACCTGCATATGAAAATTCTTGATCTGTCCAGTATTTGGCACAGGAGTTATCAGTTTCTGCTAGTTAGACATAATTTTTTAAGCACTGACATTTAGAGGTGGGAATTTTGAAAGTCCTATTCAAGTTTACTCATGCATAAGTAGGTCAGTGTCATCTGTATTATGCCAGACAAGAGAGCCAACTCATGGATCAGAGACCTGGAGCTGGAATTAAAGTCTCACAGACCTGGCCAGTCCTGAGGTTCCACCTTGAAGCTCTGACACAAATTCCTGAATACTTTTCCTCTGGACTCTTCCATAAAGTAGGTATTCTTGATCAGTATTGACTGGTTATTTCTTTAAAATGAGGAACAGAGAAGAGAAGGAAGAGGCAGACTGATGTCCATTTTCCAGACCCTGGAAAACTCTAGAAAAAGTATTAAACAAATTGTATGCTAGTGCAAAATGTGCATCAGTCAACATGAATTTATCAAAAACAAGTCATGTAAAGCAGATCTTTCCTATTACAGTAGGGCTAATGGTTTAGGGAATGGGGAGAAGGGAAGGATCTTCCATCTTGGTTTTTGTTGTGATGTAGTCTGACATGACAGACAAATGCTCTCTAGAATAAGTCACTATGTAATAGTGACTGTTAGCTTGTGCATGTGCAGTACGCTATTAGTTTAACTATAAATTAATCACCATCCATCTAGAAAACTAGCTGGTGGAATTCTGCAAGGGCCTATGCTGGTTCACCCTCTTCTATAACCAGCTGGTGATGACAAAGTTGAGTGTATGCTAGAAGCCATGGTCAGAATTCAAAATGTTTTGTGACAAATTGCAGAAATGGGTTGAAAAAGGAAGAGCTCACTGGTGCAGGTGCAAAATGCTATATCCGAGCTGAAATAGAGCAACTAGACCAATGTGGAACAGGGAACAATTGTTTAGCTGGCAGTTCTCTTTGGAGAAGACTCTAGGGTTATAGTAGATCACATGCTGAACATGAATCAGCTGTGTCATGGGATTGCAAAAAAGGCAGACATTGTATTGGGTTCTGGTAAGAGGAATGCAGCTTGCGAGACAGATGAAGTCATCCTTCTGCTCCACTTATCACTTGTGAGGCCTTGGCTTCAGGATTATGTTGAGTCTGGGGCACTCCAGTAAAGATTTGGGTCAGATGGGGAGAGGCCAGAAGGGGGAAATAGGAATGATCAGAGATCTGGAAAGAATTGTATTGTCATGCTGAGACGGCAAAAATTGTACTCAACTTAGAAAAGACTAAAAGGGAGAACAAGAGCATTCCCTAAATACAGAAAGTGACTTAATCTTTCTTAAATGAATACTGAGTGCACTATTAGAGTGGCTTAAATTTCATTAGAAAAGATTCAGGTTACTCATTGGGGAAAAAACCCAAGCAACTTAATGAATAAAGGTAGTGAAACACTAGAATCGATAGCAGAGCTTGAAGGACAAGCTAAGAAAGCAGGACAGGAATGACACAGGTACCATTCATTGTTTTTAAAGGGCCTTGTTGTCAAACAAGAAGAATCAATTTTAGAGATCCTTCTGCTTCACTTTACTTGGGGTGTATGGGGCAGCATATTTAAGGTAATCCAATATCACAGCATCACATCAGGGCTGAGGCTGGAATGAGCCTCTAGAGATGGCTTAGCCCAGCCCTCTGCTCAAAGTTGGGACAGCCAGAAACAGTGGCTCAGAGCAACATTCAGTCAGGTTTTGAGTATCTCCAGATATTGAGGTATTTCTCGTTTATTTACAATGCCTCTGCACAACTTTCTCCAATGTTTGACCACACTTTTCTATTTTCAGTTATTGGAATTTATTGCATTGCCCCTTGTGCTGTCCTTGGATGCCACTGAGAAGAGTTTGGCTCCATCTTCCTAACAACTCCCAATAAGGAATTTATTCACATGGATAAGATGCTTCTGAGTCTTCTCCAGGCTGAACAGCCCAAGTTTTCTCAGTCTCTTCTCATAGAGCATATGCTCCAATCCCTAATCAACCTCATGACCTTTCTCTGGATTGACTTCAGTGTGTACGCAGGACTGGACACAATACTCCAAGTGTGTCCCACCAGAGCTGAGCAGAGAGATAGCAACAATTCCTGATGATGCTTCATCATCCAGGTCATCAATGAATATCTTGGAGTTTTGGCTGCAGTGTCAACCCCTGGGGCATACAACTAGTGATTGGCCTCCAGCTGAGTTTGTGACAGTAATCACTCTCTGGCACTTTAGCAAACTGTCAGTCTATATCACTATCTAGCTGTTTGATCTGTACTTCATCAGTTCATCTGTGAGGACTTCATACTGTATCAAGAGTCTTGCCAAAGTGAAGAAAAACAACTATCCCAAACAGATCCATTACTCTCCCTTCATTCACCAAGCCACGTATCTCATCACAGAAGTCTATTTGGTTTAAGCTCTATTTCCTCTTCATAAATCCATGCTGAATAAGCCTAGTCATCTTTTTGTTCTTCATGTTTGGCAATGATTTCCAGGAATATTTGTTTTATCACCACCCTAGTGACAGAAATGAGACTTGTAGTTCCCCAGCTCTTCTTCCTTGCTCTTGTTGGAAATAACAGTGACATTTACTTTTTTCCAGCCCACATAAACAAGCTAGTTTGCCCTGACCTTTCAAAGATAACTGAAAGTAGCCTCATAATGACACTAGCTAGCAGCCTTAGTACTTGGGGATCAGGTTTTATGGACTTGTGCATATTTGCTTTAAATTCCCTAACTTGGTCCTCAGCCACCAATGGCAAGAATTTCATGGTCCAGGCTTTCCCTCTAATCTCAAGGCCCTGCAATGTCCGATGGCAGGCATCATCAGTAAAAAGTGAGGTGAAATGGGCACCAAGTACCTTGGCATTTTCCATGCCCTTTTCATCAGGCCTCCTGCCCCATTCAGCACCAGGTGTACCTTTCCCCTGCTTTTCCTTTTGCTGCTCATTTAACTGCAGAAACCCTGAAGTCCACATTGTGATCCTGCACTCCACCATTTTATGTTCACTATAGTCAAGACTGCCCCCGATCTTCATATCCCAGATGAGTCTTTCCTTGTTTTCAGGAATGAAGCCCAAAGCTACATAAAGGTGTGTCAGTGTGTGGGGAAGGGGGACATTGCAATGTGGGAAAATTCAGCAGACAGAATAACTTCCTGACTGTGTTCTGAAAAAAATAGAGAATTAGGGTATGGATCTCCTTATTTTCAGCCCATCTGTCCATTCCACACATCTGCCACTGCATTTGCACAGTAGTTGGCTCTGAATTAATTTTTCTACCTGGCAAGAAAGCCAGCAGCATTAGGCAGGTGTTGTACTGAACTTTTGAGTTCAGCCAAGTTGACTCACCTTTCCCAAAATCCTCCATCTCAACTTGGCAAGGGGAATCATCTTAAACTCCTGCTGGGGTTGTGAGGGGAGGTAACATGTCTGGTTAAATGGTGAGGATGGGGATTGAAAAGGACACGAATAAGGGAAAACAGGCAAAAAGAATAAAAAAGAAAAAAAGCATGACAAGGAAACTTTTTTGTGTGTAGAACAAGAGTATCCAGAAGGCTGATTCAAGTCATACCTCCACTACTGACTTACAATATACCTTAAGTCCTGTTGTTTTTTGGGCTGTTTGACCACCGCCATTCGGCTGCAGAAGGGTTGAGGGCAGGAGAGGGAAAAGGAAAGGTTTGGCTGAGGAAGATCTATCTCTGTTTCCACTCTGCCAAGCCTGCACACAGCAAGCACGTGCCTTCCACCATGAGGTCAGCATCTGTGTGGCTGTGCAGCTCTCCTCCCTCCCTGCCTCAACCTGATGCAAAAGCTCTTCAGCTGCAGGAGCTTTTCCTCATTCTGCAGTAAGGCTGTGACCACAGACTCCAACAATCTTCTGGCTGAGCCCTGGACTGAGAATGCTGGTTTTGGTCTATCTTCTCCATGCCTGGGAAGGGCCTGAGTTCAGTGCTGTTTCTGGCCTTTCTTTTCCCAGGTTAGCAGAGAGGGAGGATGTTTGAGAGGCTGGAAATGAGTGAGGTGAGTTGGAGGATATGGAAGTGACTTGTCAGGGAAATACAATAGGTTGGTCTGTTCTGTTTCTAGGGAAATATTTTCTTTTCTGCCAGGGCAGATAGGAGAGGTTATTCCTCTGCATTGATAGCTGTACTTTATATAAACTTGTCCAGTGCCTGAGATGGTTACTCTGAGATGTAGCCACTGGATTAAAAATAAAAAAGAAGGCAGAATTCCCTTGCTCTGCAAATAAGAAATGAAAAATAGAACCTGAACAACATATAAGGGAGAGGAGGATGGGCAAAATCACCCTCCATAGTCAAATGGCACAGCCCCAAGAAAGGATATGGCTTACACTTGCACAAACAGGCGTTACCTTTTGCCCTTGCTAGAAGTGACTCAGCTGCAAATATCCTCCACAATTGATTGTTACCTTGGAAAAACAAATCATTGGAACTTTGTAGAATGGCTTGTGCAAGACACCACAGTCCAACAACAGGACACAAGAGAGATCAGCACTCTGCTTGCAAAAAACCTCTTTCTAAAGACCACAACAGCTTTTGAAGCCCACTGTAAGGCACAGAGAAGCACTGCAGGCAGGCAAATAAAACCTGGCTCTGCCCAAAGTTAATGAAAGTATTGCCACTGGCTAACTTCAGGGAGAACAAGCTGGGAACTGTACTGAAGCCTCTAGCCTGGGATTTTATGCTCTGCAGCAGTACTAACTGGCCTTGGCATGTGAATAAACAGCAGGAATGAGCTTCTATGCAATAAGAAATGTAGAAATATTTACCTCCCTGAAAAGTCAATATTTTAGCACAAACATGATTGGGAGAGTTTATGAAGGCATTTTGTTTGTAAGCAAACTTCAAAGCTTTTTATGGGTTAGTTTTTTAGCTGCTATTATTTACATTTTTAACAGCAAAACAGTTCCCAGAAGACTGAACGGGATGAGTTTACAGCTTCAGCAAACTAAGGGAGTGACACACAGTACTTCAGTGGAGGCTGTGTAGTGGGAGTGAGCATGTTAGGATGCTGGGTGAAGCTGCTTCCCAAGGAGGTATTCAAAGTGATGTCCTCAGCCTGAGTTTCTGGCTCCTGCTAAGTGACATGATGTGCAAATACCCTGCAGATTAAAGTGAGCTTTCCAGAGCTTTCTGAATACTGTGTGCATTGATTGAAAGTTTAGTTTACTTTTTTGTTTTTTAATCTTGTCCAATTCAGTCTTCCAGTCTATTCCTCTAAGAAAATACCTTTTGGTCTCTTGAGAACTATTTTATGATTTCTGATTCTTCTGTCAAACAAAAGGAGGTGCTAGAGGGGGGTGACCTTGGACAAAGGAGTAAAGCCAGGCCATCCAGCTTTAGTAGTGAGCATGCCTATAGTTGATAGACATATTACCCTGAGTTCTTCATAGGTCTGCTTCTGAGTTTAAGTTGTAACTTGCATTGTTACCTCTTTCCATTCACAATACAGAGAGCTGAGATAAACATTTCCCCAGCCAAGCAAAGTACCAAAAACTGGGTGATGATATGGCTGACCTGACGTCACTTGGCACAGCCAAAACTTCAGCCTTATTCCCCAGCCTAATTTGTGCCTCACTGTGCAGAATCCCTGCTTAGCTCTGTAACCCTACTTAGAGAAAAACATTGTGTCTCTTTCTCTAACTTCCTTACCAAAAGATCTCAATTCAATCTTGAAATGCTTTAAGAAAAGGGATACAAGTGTATGTTTCATATAAAACCTCTCTCTAAATAAATAGTTTAAATAAAAGATAAGGTGCTAAACTGAAAGGTCACAGAAGGATCATTAACCACATGCAACTGTAGAGTTTGCAGTTTTTCTTCTATCTCACAAATTATTTGTTTCCTGCTTTGACGACCTTAAGTGTAAATGTGATACTAGTGTGGCTTTACTGAGAACCTCTGTCCCATAGATTTCAGTGGAGAAATATGCTGTGATTTGCATCACTTTGCTGCATATGAAAAGAAGATCTGTTTCTCACATATAGTGCTTCAGAACTGCACCACTAAATCTGTCCTGATAACTCTGGGGATATTCCAGCTGTACAGCTGTAGCTGTTGCTGTATCCCGTGCTGTAGATGGCTAACATGGCAAAGAAGCCAGGGTTTCCTGGAGTAGCTCAGTGGTTAGAATGCTGGCAGATGACTCAGACACAGAGGGGTTTAATTTTGTTTCTATTCAGTGACCTTGCATAAATCATTTCCCACCCTCTGAAAGCACTTTGAAAATGATGGCTGACAAGTGGTATATAAGAGCTTGGTGTTTCAGCAGGGCCTGGCAGTCATTTCAACACAGCCATTTTGTAATCAGAGAGACAATGGTTTATACTGATGCCAATGTATTTCATTAGGGCTCTCCAGGACTGTGTGCTTCCCAGTGGTACTGCTCACTGCTGTGCCATGAACACCTCAGTTCTCTTTCCCTCTGCCCCGAGCTCCCCATGCCTGTGCTGCTGGGTGGGAGCGATTTCCTTTTCCTTTAAAGGAAAGCTAATGTGGTTGGTGGGCAAACACAGTTTTTTGGTCACAGTTCCCTTCCCATATTTTCCCTTGGTCACAGTTCCTCTGACCAAGGGAAAATATGCAGCCTGGGAGGATGACAGACAGAGAAAGGGTATATGAAGATGGATTTCAGGAGAAAGCTTTCTGACAATGAGGTTTGAAGCAAGAAGCTCATGCAAGAGGACCCAAACCACATGGAAATTCCATGCCTGCTTCTGAGTGTTGAGTCAGTGGGAGCTCCCTTCTTGGGAGCAGACTGGAAGGGAAGTACTTGGCATTCAGAGGAGTCCCTACATGTGGGGTAATGGATGCTTCAGTGAATGTCTACTCCTTGCCTAAGATTACCTGTGTGCAGAGAAAATCTAGTATCCTATACTTTCTTCTGCTCCTTCAGGTTTTGATTGTTTCTGAATACTTCTGGCCTTTTGATTGCCATGAACTAGGTGTCCATGATTGTACTCTGGACAAGAGAGAGTTCTGTCAGGCTGTTACACAGAGAATCAGTGGAGCACAAATGAGATTTACCCTTTTTGTTACTTTGTCTCACATGTGGGAATATTTTCACAGTTAGCTGTCCAGATGTTTCTTAATTTGTATCGTTCCCTGTCATCCTTCCTGTTCTTCTTCATGGTCTTCTCTTTTTCTTCTGCAATCCTGAGCCTTTTTTTAATGAGGGGCCTTGCTTGCAAAAGTCCAGTTGTGGGGCAGAAAAACATGACCCCTGAATGGTTGTGCCCCATCTGAATGGTGTGTACAGCACCACTGTGTTGAGTGCTGGCTGGCTGCATAGCATGGATCATTAATTACCAATGGAAGGCTGCTCTCTGCTCTGCAAGAGAGTGCAATTTTCCAGTAAAAAGCTGTCTATATGCAAATCACCACCTCTGTTTGCATTAGAGACCCGATGAAATGGGTACAGAGGATGTCCCTCTGAAGGACATTTCTCTGTCTCAATATCAGGAGAGAGTTGAGTAACAAGAACATTGACCTGCTACATCTCTTGTCTTTTTGGAGAGCATTTTGGAAATAAGCATTTTGGAGCTAGATTATACCAATGTCCTTAAATAGCATCACACTGCTAGAAAGGATAGGAAACATTAGAGAAGAGATTTTTCTCCATGTCCTATCAACCTCTTTCATATCTCTGCTGTTGCTCATTTTTTGAGCAGGTTTCAGGGGCTGTGCTTTTTACAGTGCTGTCTGATCAAGCATTCTGAGAGGCTGTGATCTAATCTTGTAAATTTTTTTGAAACACTGCTCATATAAAAGGTACCCAGCCTGATGTGATGGCCCTAAGAATCTTTCAGTGTTTGCATTTCAAGTCAGAGCTCTGTCCTGACTCTGTCTGTCTGTTTAAATGCTCCTTTTCATACCACCTGCAGGTCTAACAGGTTAGAGACCTAAGGGTACAGCTAAATGATCTTTCACTGTCTTGTGTATATGTGCTAGATTGCTATATTCTTAGTTTCCTAAAAACCCCACATGTTTCTTTGCATCCTCTACCATGTAGCCCTGAAGAGTAAACTTTTGGTTCAGTGAGGTAAAGGCTTTATTTACCCTATTAGGAAACTGACACTACTTTTGCTTGTATTGTGCACCTTGAGTTCTGAAATCCCATTTCCATGCCAAGAAGAAGAATTAGGAGGAATTCCAGAGTGAGAAGGTGAAGAAATTATCTGGAAGCCTCAGTAGTACTACAGTGACACTCAAGCAGACATTAGATTATTGTGACAAGGGACCCAAATTTGGCTTGTGCACCACATTTTATTGTATGAGTTGGCCCAGGTACATCTGGTCCTTTTTCAATTCTGTTTTGCACACCTGCCTTGCTGTGATTTTGGAGTTGAGGAGATTTGATTTCCATAAAGCAGTTTGTCATTTGGGTTTCCTTCACTGCCCATGACAAACTTTCTGGCAAGAACTTTCTGAAGGCCTTGATATAGGCCTCCTTCACACACAAATGATATTCTACCCCAGAGTCAGCCAATGGGCATTTTGAGAGAGGGTGGTCCAAAAGCCTTGTTTTTCAGTGGGCCAAATGCACAGAGCTCTAAAATTTCCAGCTGGATTTCAGATGTACTGTAAAAGAAACCAGGAACAAATCCAATCCAGTCTGCAGTGCTGAGGCTGAACTTTCACACCAGTGCAATTCTGTGCGTATGTAACAGCACAGGCTTCAGTTAATATGGAAGTGAACAGGAATTCAGAGTTCTTGTGCCAAAGGTGCCCTTGTCCTGATGGCCTGGGCCTGTGGGCTACCCTGTGTGTTTTCCACAGCAGGGAGCTGCCCTTGCACCAAATACCCATGTGTTTAAAGGATCTATCAGAAGTTGTAGTTATTTTGCCAGTATAGGAAAGGTGCTCATCATCAGGCCTGCAGGTTCTACTTTGAAAGATTTTTAAGAGTAGCTGTGAACACTGTAAGGAGCCCTTCTCTCTTCTCTGTCTGTTTGTGCTTTTGTGGTGGACATACAAAGTCTGGGCTGGGAAAATCTCCAAGGTGTGGGGGACAAGGGCCTCAGGTGTGAACCACAGCTCAGTGGATGAGGTCTGACAGGTTCCTTATGTGTGACTGGGCTAAACCTAATGTGCTTATGTGTGATCTGAGCCATCCTTCAAGTGATCCACACCAGGGTATGGAGCTGAGGTGGCACACCCTAGATTGTGAATACAGCAAAAAGTGCAGAGCAGGGCCCAGGTGGAAGGGGAGAAGGGATTGGACAGCACTAATAGGTGCTGAGTGGAAAAAAATTGATGGAAAAACACAGGTTCCTTTATACCTGCTAGCCTTGCCTTAGCTGCTCAGCTTAAAAGTAAAGAAAAACATCAGCTTGGCAAAAAAAAAAAAAAAAAAGGAAAAACACTCTCTACAGATTTGTCTCCCTTTTTTCGTTGACTTTGCACATTTCACTTCTACAGGGGAATAACAGCTGCAATCTTTCCTCATCACAATTGCAAAGAAATGATCATCCCCTTTTGCTGCATTTCCTAACTCCCCCAGTTCCTCTTTCAGGTTTATGCCTTTTCTGCATGAAGTTCTCTTGGTGGCATGGAAATTAATTGAAATGAGTGTGACTAAGAGGGGAAGACCCAATAATGTCAGGATTTCAGTAGTAGCTCCAGAGTTGCGTAAGTACTATTTTTACAGCGATTGCAGACAATCTCATGAATCATTGCAAATGTACACAGCTAAACACAGGCTGTTTCTTCCCAAAGGCTGGGCCTGAGTGGTTAAAGCTTGTACATCCACGGTGCATGGATGCTAATAATAACCACTGCCTTTAGACAGCGCCCTGAGCTGGTGTCACTCACAAACATGATGGGGCCTGATTCTACAGAGGTGTAATGAAACCACAGCATTCACTGAAGCAAAGCTCCTGCAAGCAATTACCAATTCCTGTAGCCTCCTTGGACTTCCTGCAAAAACCTCACCCCCACAGACCATTAAAAATATCCCTGCCAGGAATCTAGAGGCAAAAACCTGTTCAAATCCCCACATGCTGTATTGCTCCCTTCCTTCCTCATCTGTACATTATTTAAATGCCTTCCACTTGCCTTCAAGGTTAGCTAAAACCCTTAGAGGTCCCTATTTGAGGCAGCTTCTGTACACCATGTACTTTTTGTCCAATTTTCCTATGGAGGCTTTTGAACTTTCTTCCATGTGCATGCCTTGCCAACTGTAATGGGAACTTCTTCCTGAACTGAGAGTGGCTCACTGTTTAGTGCCAATCTGCAGAATTATCAGCCAAGGTTTTTTTTTAAGAAAGAATTAAAAGAGAAAAAACGAGAGACAAAGCTACCATCTTTACTGTACTACAGGCAGTAATCCCAATTAAGTTCCTCTATAATCTTCATTGCTATTACCACTTGCTTTCCTCTGCTCTGCACTCCTTTTTCCTTCTTTCAATATGAGCAAGCTGGGAGTTTCAGCCTGATGTGCTTCTTCATCCATGTGCTGACCTTGAGATGGCATATTTCATTTTGGGAGAGGCAGCATTAATCAGGGTGCCTGCATGAGTATCTCTAATGCCTCATGGAGAAGGCTTCCTGTGCTTCCAGTCCCGGCTCCTCTTGTGCCTCTTGGCCCCGTGGCCGCATTACATTGCCCTTACTTAGTGTGCTGCAGTCTCCGTGCTGTCTGCTCTGGCAGGATGCATCACGGCAATTTGATGACTGCAGTGCATTACGGGGACGGACTCCAGCCAGGGAGTCTCGCTCATGCGGCAAGAAGCAGTCATGAGGCCAGTAAATGATGGGGACTGGGAAGCACAAATGACATTAGCTGGGACACACAGGTACAGGGATGGATGAGAGTCTCACTGTCATGCAAAGGCTATGCTTGGTCCCTTCTCTATTACCATAAGGGTTGTGCAGGCATTAATGGGGTCAGGGAACCATAAAACACAGGGTCAGAAGAGACTGTGTCTCCATTCCCCAGCTACGATGTGGGAATCAGTGAGTCAGTGACAAGAGACAAAGGAATGTCATTCTTGAGCCATTTATGAGACTGCCAGACCATAGCTTGGAAGATGAGATTGCTTGCAGTTGGTTTTATAGCTTTGCTGTCCTCCTCCAGGCGTTTGTGAAGCATAAGGGTGTATGCTCAGAACACTGCAGATTGAGAACCTGTTTCCAATGAGATGCATATTTACAGTTTGCTGCTGCTCTTAGACTGGATTGTTTTCCTGTTTTCATCTGGCACTTCTGGTTTTGAATGGCCAAGTGTGCTGCTCCTCTTTCACTATCCATTTGCCCTTGTGCTGAAGAGCAGCAGAAGGACACACTTTGAAGGTCCTCAAATCTAAAAGTTAAAGTAGGTTGCAAATTGCATCTCCTAACCATATCATTAGGATTAACAGAGAGGGTTACCCATGAATCATGACAAATTGTTTTTATATTTTCACAGAGCATGTATAGCTGTATTTAGAGTTTAGGAGGTTGTGAAGTCACTGCAAGCGTGCTTTTTCAGCCAGAAGCAAAAGATGCTTGAATGTAAATTGGAACAGGGTATTCTATTACTAATAATGCTTCTATTTGTAGGAACACTGTATAGCAATGTAGTAAAATATTCTGCTTTTAAGAAGAACAAGCATACCCACAGGGAACACAAAATATTTTAAATCTATGTATGAGATAGAAATATGATAACAATAATGTAATAGAGGTGCACATGTCTGTTTACTATAATATGTAACTGTACCAGTCTCAAAGTAGTGGACCTGCAGTGAAGAAAACATGAGCTTATGGGTTAGAAGGCTGGAAATCTGGGACTCTCTGAGCATTGATATGTATTGATGTAGTGTCTGATATGATCTGATTCAATAAAATTTCTCCATCTGTGAGACTTCTTCTCCCCTCCAAAAAGTGTGTTTTCTTAATAATTTTCATTTCTGTAATTTTGAAGAAATCCCAGGATTTTTAATTTTATGGAAAATGAAGGTTGTAAACCTTCTCTGCAATTCTTTCCCCTATGCCTTGCTGCCTTTGAAAGCTGGGCAACTGGTATATAAAGGCTGCTGAGCAGTAGGATGGAAAAACATGAATGTTGTTTCAGTGCTTTTACAGATGAGCATCTCAAATGCCCAGTGACAAGTTTGATGCAATTGTTGCTCTAATGAATCCTCAAAATACTAAAGATGGTGAAGATGCAAGAAATTATAGACCTTAACTGTCACATGCCTCAACATTCAGGGTGCATTCCTTTTTGGATCCCTGATAAATTAGCTAGGCATCTATCCTTTATCTTATCTTACCTAATAGTAACTATAGCAGCCTGGACCCTGTAGGGACTGGGGATTTGCAATAGGAACTGCACATGGACAAAACTGTGGGAAACAAAACTTAGCAGTATAATTAAAAGCAATCTGCTCCCATTTCATTCACCAAAACTGTGCATTGAAACCAAAGTGGGGCTGAGAGGGGCTGCATGAAGCCTGGCACTTCTGGGGCAGGTGGAGTTTGTGGCACTGAGAAGCTCCTGTAACAGCCAAGAGGGTTTTATGCTGGATCTGGGAGGATTTACTGGCACTAAAACATTAAAAATGTTGTCAAGGGTCTCTGTGGAGTGGAGCCCAGTGGTGCCCATGGCTGGGGTGAGTGGGTGCTGCTGCAGCACGGGGCAGGCACAGCTGCTGAGGGAGAGGAGCCTGGCATGGCCTGAGTCACCTGCACTCGCCCTTGTTGTCCCGCCTGGGCCCTGGCCAAGGCACTCAGCCGTTTTCTCTGAGGTGATCCCATGAGATTGCAGCACAAGGAGGGCAGGCCTCCTGCCAGCAGCTGAGATTTTGTTTTCTGCAGCTGCTGGTCCCAGTCCTGCTCCTGAGGGCAGATGGCTGCTTGACTGCAGTGGCTGTGTCAGTGTCCCACACGTGCCACCAGCACGGGGCCCTGTCAAGTCTTTGAGCCAGCCACCATCCCAGCCTTGCCTCATGTCTGTGGTCATGGTGGCAGCAGCATCTGCCCCATATTGCAGCCTCAAAGCTAAGAAGGATGTCGCCCTCTACCACTGTCAGGCCTTTGGCCCAGCAGCAATGTCAGTCCTGCTCCCTCCAAGCCTCAGCCCACAGCACCCCTCTCCTTCGTTACCTGCCCATGGCTGCAGCAGCCTGTGGCTCTTGAAGGTGCCTGGTTATAGAACTGGGGCTGTGGCCATGCCCATTTGTCCCTGGAAACATTAACACTGTCTTTCTCCCTGCACATATGTGAACAGTAACCTGTGCTGCAATCCAATCTGCTTCTCTCACTGAGATAGCTGCACATCCCAGCTCTTACTAATCCCAGAGCCCGCAGCTGCTTGTTTCAGTGACTGCTGCACACCCAGGGGTGAGCTGCTCTTCTCCCCATGCACTCACACTGAGGTCACTCTGGGCTGCTCCTGCATGCAGTGAAATTTCTGCCTTGATGTACTGAAGGACTCTCAGCACCTGATGAAAGGACCCAGGGATTTGTTGGCTTTGCATGGCCCCTGTGTGCTGCTGCAGACAGAGACCCAGGCAGGCTGCCAGGAGCTCTGTCATGGTCACACTGTATGATCTGCTGTGGAAATTCCGCAAAGGAGTGGAGTAATGAGGCCCTGTCAGTCAGAGCTCAGGGCATTGCAGTGCAGGCTGGGTGGGAGAATGTGACCTGTGTCTTGTTCTCTCTAATTTGTCACCCTAAACTATAAACATTGAAATATGTGAATATTATGTTCTTCTGCAATGAGTGGGTTACAGATGCTCTCACCTGGGCACTATGATGCTTTTGGTGAGATAAGTAGGTACCAGAGGGGTCTGTACATAACATTGCACAGAGTGATGTTTTCTTCCCAATACCTCATGTTGACAAAAAAACTGTTTTGGGAGGTGTTGAGAGGACAAATAATTTGGCTCTTTACCTACATGGCTCACAGTTAAATTCTTTTCACTAAGAAGCAACATTTTCTTGCTGGATGAAATTCACCCTTATGCTAAGGTGCAAGGGAATGTCTCACCATTTGGCTGAGCTGGCACCTAGAGGTGAAAGACCTGCTTGGTGAATAATAAAAAGAACCTTATAGAGTTGTGGGACAGAATTTATTTCTCTGAATTTAAAGGTGAGTCTGTGGTGTTGAATATGTCAGGAACAATGATATGTATTTACTAGTTTACAAATGAGAAAGAGTATGAGAGACAGTAATTTAGTTTAATGTGTTTAATTTGAGGTATGACAATGTATTTTGTCATCCACAAACACAGTCCACATAGGTTGGAAATCCCCTAGGGACAAGATAAATCAGGAGAGCTCTTGTTCAAATGTCATCTGTGGGGACATCCAGAAAATGAGGCAACTGGCAATTTCTCTGGAATGTAGCAAAAAGGAAAGGGTAAAGTTCACAGGTTCTGAGCAGTAACTTGGTTTCACTTCCCAAGTGATTCCACTGCTGTAAAGAAGGCAAGGTGCAAAGAGGATTAGTGGAGCAAACTTCAGTGGAAGACAATATTTAAATGCCTTGAGTCAGCGCTAAAAAGTTCATTTGTCCTCCCTGATGAGCACTGCCAGGACTGCTGTGGTGTGCTCTATTATACCACCTCCTACTTGAACATGAAATAGTAGGTTTCAACAGGCAGCCTCTTTCTTCATGGGACGTTACTCCATTTCAACGGCGCTATATTGCTATGTACTGTGGAATTTCTGAAATGTTCTGGGGGACAAGTGATGACTGCTTGGAGCTGATTGTGGATGGGCAGGAGGACACAGCTCTTTGTTTGACTTCCTTTCTGGTACCCTTCAGAATGCAGGGAAGTAGCAGGATTGCCTTTTTCCTGAAGCACCCTCACAAGCAGCAAGCAGCAGGCTGCCTTCCCATGACACATGCTAAGGCAGGTTACAACAGGGTTTGTTGGTTATGTCACACAGTGTGATCTGGTGTGGTAACAACGTGACAGCAAGAATAAATGCAAGACCCTGTGTCAAAGAGCCTGCTTTCAAAACTTAGCCTGCTCCTTACCATCCCACAGTGCAAGAAACTTTTCACCCAGATGTCACATGCTCTCTAGTTGGTCGGCCCTTCTATTAAGATTGTATCTCTAGGAGCTGAGGAAAAATCAAAAAGGGATTATGACAATGTAGTTTTACTCCTTGTCTCTCCTCTCTTCTACCCATTATGAAGAACAGAAGTGTATTAAGAGCTCTGAATATGTTGTTGAGCATTTCTGAACTCTCTGCTTATCCCAGTGTTGCTCCAAATTCTCTGCATTTTGACAGGAAGCACAGATGAAAATTGAATGCTTTTGAAAACGTGCCTTTAAAGCCCCTAAAGGAGTGTAGCACAAAGTATTCTCCCTGTATTTACCTGTGTGCAAGATTGTGATGTTAATTATAATGCTCCAGGAAAGAGGGTAATTGTGTAATATGCTAGGGAATAGTACCCCTCAACCCAGTAACCACTTTCCATTTCATCTAGTTACCTTTTCCAGGCAGGATCCAGAGTCATATTTGTGTCTAAAGTGTAGGATATAATGATGCCTTGAACCTAATTGTCCTGCCTGACTAAATGCATTTATATCCACACATTTAATGGATATAATAGCTTATTTACCAGTTTTTAATGAGCTCATTTCTACTCAGCTCCAGTCCTTGCAAGGGTGATGTATGGAGACAACAGAATCAGTATTTCTTCTACTGAACAAACACAGGTAGTGTAGAAAGGTGCTGAGCTTCTGTAGGTAGAAGTACATCGAAGATCCTCATGATCCAGAAGCATGGAGATAAGCTTGAAAGGCACATTTAAAAGGCTGATTGTCAAGTTAAGCTCTCAAAACATCTCTCTCTTTTTTTTTGTATCTGAGGAGTACCATTTCTTCCAGGAATGTCTCTGTTGCTTCATTACTTCTACGTTTGCATTTCTGGATTACTCTGTGGAGAAACCAGGCCATGGTGTGCTTCTTCATTAATGAGATTCACAAGGTAGGTGTACTTCTAGCTGTTTGTCTGTGATGGTCCAGTCTGATTCAGGAATTGCATATGAAGAAAACCGACTGATGTCTGGGAGGATGAGAATGCTGGGAAGCATTTATGGCATGTGGGAAGCCAGGGCTCAGATCTGCTTTTGGGTGGTGGTGGTGCCCTGGGATAGGCATGCAACTCCATGTCAGCTGGGACTTTGGGAATCATTATGAATGCCTCTGGATGGTGGGCTTCTGTTTCACATTAAGAAAACAACACAACTATTTGGGGCAGGGACTGGAACGTGACTCTGCCAGATGCTGGTATGGTGCTCTTAGTACACCAGCCATTTAATTATAGTCAAGAAGAATTCACAGTACAGCTTCAGCATTGAAAACTCAGCCCTTGAGAAGAGCAAGCCCAGACATTAAACAAACGAATCTACTACAAATTAGGAGGTATATAAAGCTAGCAGACACCAGGTTTTTACCAACAAAGTTCTGGGAATCCCTGAACTCTGCTTCTAGGCATGTCTGCTCTGTTTCTGTTTCTGCTTCTCCTTTGCTTTGACTAGAGGAATGCCTACACCCCTCCATGATCCATGATTCCTCCTGCTCCTATTTATCACTTAGGACCTGAGTCAGAAGACATCACAGAACACACATATGAAATCAGAACTTCCCTCTAAAAGTTTCACCCAGATGTTCTTGTGGTGTGGGACATAGAACCTCCATCTCTTTACCAGAGGAAGTCTGAGCCACATCTCCAGTATGACTGTCACAGTCAGTGGGCTGGGAGCTGTCTCAGGGTGGGACATTCTTCACCCTGCGCATGGTCTCTGAAGGATGGGGAGGATGCTGGTCATGCCAGGGAGGACCCTCTGCAAGCAGCAGTCAGGGCCCTGACTGGAAGAAGGCTGAGGTTTGAGAGGTATCCCATTTTGGGGTGGGCACTGCCACACCCGAGATGAGAGTGAGCACAGAGGGAGGTCTGACACGAGTGGCAGCGCGGAGCTGGCGCCGCCGCACCGGGGCCCCGGCGGGGCAGGGGATGGTCCCCGCTGCTGTGTCAGGGCTGGAGAGCTCATCTGGGCAGGACAGACTCTCAGAGAGGGCAGCGTAAGAGTGCAAGTGCCCTGGCAGAGCTAAGCTTCCTTAAGCCAACCCTTCAGTGGAAAGGAGTGGAATAAGAGGGCGGACAAAATTTCTGATGCACAGATTAAATTTACTTTCTTTGTAAACATGCAGAGGACTATTAGATGTCTTGTTGTTCTTTTTCCATCAAATAGAAAAGTACATGCGACTCCACATTCCTGAAAGCCTCCTGAGAGATGGCAAAGGTGCTTAGGGAGGTTAGCTTTTCTCTCCTAGAGCCGTGCATGGGTAGGAGCTACACTATAGTTTTGTTTTATTATCCACAAGGGCCTCCCAGAGCTGGCTAAGCAAAGGCATCAGAAGTCCTAAAGAGGGAATTTCTTCAGGGAATGTGCTGTGAAAATGCTTCTGTGATGTGGGCAATAAATAACCCTTTGGAGACATTGTGCTTTCTAGTATGGAGTTTTGCCCTTTCCATGCTCAGGGGACTTGGGAGCTTCAGTTGCCAGAGGGAAGCTTGAACATTACCCGCCTGCTATACTTTCTGGGAAAATGTAGTTAGGACTATCTAAGTGGGCAATCATGATCTCTTTTTTCTGACAAAAAGAGGTATAATATGATACATTTGCTGAAGAAGAAATTTCAGAATGTCTTGATGAAATGTTGGGTAGAATGGTAAAGTAGCCTAATTCTCAGGTCAGGTTTTGGTTAGGGATGTTAGGAGGTAGCCCCTTGCAAATGCTTGTATAGAAGAAGGCTTCTTTGGGAATAGCTCTGTCTTGGTGGCATGGAGGAATAGGAGCTGCAATTTTGTGTCTACACCAGAGAGGACTGAAAACACTAAAAATTGCATATATTTAAAACATTGTTCTTTGCTGATTGAGTGGAAAGAACTCATACTTCAGTAAAATCAACAGGTTCTTTAACAATGAGGGAACCTGAGCCTATACTGATTAGCAAAATAACAGAAGGTGTGTTGCTTTTTTAAAAATTCTGCCTGTTATGTAGGAAAATCCAAACAAAAATAGAAAGTGTCTGTGTCAGTGTTCCTGAGATTAGATGTAATGGGATAAATTCTGTAAAATGGGGAAATATGAAGGGAAATACAGATTTAAACCAGAATGCATTAATCTCAGTAGTGTCTATTGTAGGGGAATTCATCATACTCTGACCTTTTAAAATCCTGTGCAACAATGATCTTCTAAGAAATTTGCCCCCAGATGTTCCCACCAATTTGTTTCACAGTGGCCTCTGACTGCTTACTAGGTATCTCCTTATGGAAGCAGGGGTTTATGCTGGATTAAATCTGGCAGACTAAAGCTCCATTCCTCCAAATCCTCTTCATTTACAATCTGAACAGGAAAAAGAGAGACCTATTAAAACCAAGAGAAAGTCATCAACCATATATTTTAGAAACATTGGCAGGGTTTTCAACCAACCACTGCACTATCTGGTTATTAGTTTTATAGTGGCTTGAATTAGTTTTTTAGTGGCTTGAATATGACCTCCATGCAGAGAATTAGCTTCAAGCAGGCACCACTTGAATGAGCAAATCTTAATCAGTATAATTTTATTATTCCTCTGACTATCACAATCAAGGACTTTAGTATACAGGACATACTTTGAAGAGGTTATTACTGAGCACTCATAGTTTGCTTAAATCCTCAGATCTTTTTCATGTAGTTATAGAGAGAGCACTTTCATGAGCTTCAGGAATTTTTCTTCTAGCTGCATTTACATTTCCAAGGAAACAAATAAGAAGGACTTTGAAGAGATGATTAGCCTATGAGCTAATTTATGGATTTTTCATAGTCTAGTTCCTTTAAGCCTCTTGCATGGAACTGATTTTCATTTGGAGTAAGACTGCAGGTTTTAGTCAATACAGACAGGATATTTTAAAATAGATTAGCACCACTTGCAGTGTTCTCCTCAAGTTTAATGGGAGCATTTGCTTCTAATTTTAATGAAAAACAACAGTGAGGGCTTCTGAAAATCCGATTTTTCCTGCTTGTTGTACCCTGAGTATTCACATAGGAGATTTATTTAAAGCTCTTTTTATGAAAGAACAGACCTTATTTCATCAAAAGTGAGTTGGCACTAAAATATTTGATGGCAATATCTAGGCCAGGATATTCAAGGAAAGTGCTTTGCACTGAGCGTGGGGGAGAGGGAAGAGTTGTGCTGAGGCAATCATGAGAATTCCTGATACCTCAGTTTCCACGGGTGGACATAGGCAGAAGTGTCCAAGGGCTGACATATGGGGTATGTCACAGCCTCTGTTCATGTTGGCACTTCACAGGATTCTCAGATTTGCATTTCTGGGGTATATTTGGCTACACAGCATCTTAAGAAGAGAGCAAGGACTGTGCCTCCTATAATAAGCATTTGGAGGAAGCTTGCTGGTGTTGTCTAGAAGATGGCTAGTGAATATTGCACATACATTGGTGCAGCATTTTTTCTTTGTCACAAAGGAGCTCTAAATTCAAGGCCATTCCATCCCCCTAACACAAAAATTTCAGAAATCTGAACCCAAGAACTATAGCTGTATGATTAACTTTTTTTCTTTAAATTGTTGTTTTAATAGGAAAATGTTGGTTTGGGAACTTCCCTTCAGGAACAACTCAAGACTGACAATCCTGGGAGCACAGAGGTGTGTTCTTCTGATGTAGACTGAGACAGAAGTGTCTCACTTCAGACATCTCACACTCAGTTAATCTCTGCTGAGCATAGAGCTTCATCCATTAAAGCCTTGCCTGGGTCCCTGGCAGCCTGCCCTGCCTTTGAGAACTTATTGCCTCTCTGTTCAGTGTACATGGGGCTGTCCAACAAATCTTTTTCCCACACAAATATTTGCAAGAATTGGAAAGTTTTTTGGGTGATTTTAGATTGCTCCTTTACCCTCTTATTCCTTTCTTATGAATGCCAGCAAAGAAGGCAGTCAAGAACCCATTAGAGCAGCAAATCTGAACTGTTCTTTGGTCTTGATGTCTCGAGCCTTATCATTTAACTTTGAATGCCGTATGTAGAATTTGGTATTCTAGAAAACTGTGTGTACAGATCAGAGGTTGTGAGAAAACTAGTCCTGGCCCTACCACTGACCTCTGGATGGCCTTAAGTAATTTGGACCCCATGTTCTCATCTGCAAACAGGAAAACTATAGGGACCCTCTCCATTGTTCTCTACTCAGATAAAGCTCTCTGGTCTGCCTGGCAGCTTGCTGCCTCATTGTAGCCCTGGGGTATTTTTACCCTCTTTTTCTCCTCTTGCAAGTGGACAACTCTGAGTCTCTGACACAACAACAGCTGCTGTCCCTTATTCTGGTAGCAGAGCTTTGTCCTGCTGGCTGTGATATTAGCTTTTTCCTTTGGTTTGTCTTAGCAGGCCCAGGATGGGGAATTTGTGCTTGTTTGCCTGGCTAAAGGTAACACAATGGATCTGAAGCCTGTAAGTGCTGAGGACCCCAAAAAAATAAGAGAAAAAGGGGAGAATAAAACTCATAATTTTTATGATTACCAAAATGTGGTGCAAAGAAAATGTCCTTCATGGTTTTTGGTTTCCTTAAGTATCCTGGTACACTGGAACCACAAACTATAATATGCTAAGTGAAGCAAAATCAGCCAAACAGATAAATTGAAGTTATCAATCTGGGACAGGGTATATCTGATTATCCTTTGCAACTTAACTGATGGAGTTTTCTCTATTTATGGCTAAGCCATTCTGTGATCTTACAGGAAATTGCTTTCTGTACACACCATTCTTAATAGATTTTTAAATTCATGCCTGCTCTAGGAAAGTGGATTATACTACAAGAGATTATGCATTTTTCCCCAGCTTTTAAGGAGCAACCGTAATGATGGTTATTGTTGATGAGGGCATTACAGAGCATTGGCGCAGCAAACACCTTGAATAGCTTAGTGTTGAAAGCTTTAATTTTCCATTTAATAATAGTGAAACTTGTTAATACTAATTTTATACAATCACTTCCTAAGCTTCTTAGAAAGCATGCAGTCATGGATTTAGTCTGTGCCACAGGGGAATGCCATACATCATGAGGCTCAAAAACCCCCAGAGTTATTAGAGCTATGTGTAATATTTTACATCCCATCTTGGATCCAGTTTGTAAGCCCTTTGATTCATGGGCAATGATGACTTATCCAGGGATGGCTGCTGTGATTCCTGCCTCCGGCTGTCTGCCCCACCTCTCTCTCGGAAGTGTTCATTCAGGCTGTGAAGGTGGCTCAGCTCTTTTGGAAGCAGCTGTTGAACCAGCACAGTTTTCAGACCAGTAATATTAACAGAAAAACTGGCACTGGCTTTGGCTTAACACACCAGGCTGTAATTTTCAGTGGTTCAATTACTGCCACACCAGCAGCTGAGCTGTCTCGAAGCAGGGGCAGGGCTCAGAGGTGAAGATGGGAACTCCTGCAGCCATCTGCTGCCATCCCTATTCATCAGCCAGATACCCAGACCTAGACTGGGGTTTGTAAACATGCATGGCAGTTACTTGGTGTTTCCAACCAGCTCTTTTCTCAGATTCAGCTTGAGACTCCTCTGGGGGTTTATGGTCTCACTGCATCCATGGAGATTTCCAAGGGATCAAGGCAGTTCTGACTTTGGGACAAGGACCCCTGTGGAGTTCTTGGGCCTTGGGAAGGATGAAATACACTTTCTCGCACAGGGCTGGTGCAGGACTAAAGCACTGTGTGTTTCATTGAAACCTGCTTTTGAGGTTTCTGTGGTAACTTCTTCAAAAGCAAGTGTCAAGGGTAATATTGGGCTGGGATTTCACAATTCACTCTTACCTAAGATGCCCAGCCACGGGGCACAGTCAATACTGTGTTATTTAACCAGCTTAGAAGGACATACCAGCCTGCTACTGGCTCACGGGAAAGCCTCCCCTCCTGTGGCCGTCTCGCTGCGGGTGCCAGTAATCCACACCCAGACTGCTGCAAATCAGTCACATTTTTTCACTGTTAGTCACTCATGAGTTGATGATCTTTTGTGAGCAGCTTTCCACCTGCATCTGAACAGCATGACAGAGCATCACATTTGCCACCCAGTCAGATAATAACTCAGCTGCTTGAAAAAAAAGGGGGGGAAAGGGAGGAATGAAGCCAATTTTGAGGGCTTCAACAGCTCTTGCTTTTCATTGGATATGTTCTTTTCATCCATTTTCAGGTGCCATTTAGGGAGAATTTTGGAGAAGTGTGGCCCATGTTTTAGTTGTATCCTTCAGAGCAAAGACTGAAAATTGTTTATGTGGGAAGAGCGGGTCAGGGACACAGTCAGTTGTGGTAACTGGCCCTGCCAGCCCAATTACTGCCCTCCCTGGGGCAAAGTCTGTCAGGGGGCATCCTCCTCCTCCTATGGACATGCTGCCTGTTTGAGCTATCCACTGTCATTCAGCAAGGGCAGATCTGAGGAGGGATGAGAGGTGGGGTCGGGGTAGGATGTCTGTAAAACCGGGATGGGCTGAGAGGGGATTTGCAAGTAGAAAGGTGAGTCTGGCAGAGTAAGAGAGCAGGGCTTTTCTGGGGCTGGTTGCTGGGAGTGGTAGGAGCTGCTTTGGTGTCCAGGCTGGCAGGCAGGGGCTGCAGGGATGGAGAAGGGACTGTGAGGGAACAACCACGACAACGAAACAGGACAAGTAGGGGGCTTAGAGAGTAAGGCACCCTGTCTGAGACTGTATTTAAATTTTCTGTGAAGCACTCCTGCTTCTTCCTACAGCCTCAGCTCTTCTTGTCTTTGAAGCAGGACACACACAAAAGCCTACTAACAAGTTCCCATCCTTTTTGTTTTTGCTGTAGGAAGCAGAGCAGTCCTAGTTGCATATTCAGTAGTAATTTACATGGTTTTGGTTAGTTACGCAAGATATGTGGAGTTTCTCTTCCCCTAACTTGAATGTCTTGCACAACTAGTCAGCATAGTGTGAATTGTTAGTGTGAATTGTCAGCCCTACAATCAGGACTACCAACTGCAGCTTGCCCTGACAAAGGAGACAGCAGAAACACAGGGGGGTTGAGAACAGGCAAGAAAAATAATTAAGTATGGAGAGACTTCCCTCAGGAAGAAACTGAAAAGAATAGGACTACTTTGTTAGGGAGTAGATGACTAAGAGTTATACAAATAAATGAATGGGAGAGGGAAAGCCGAAGAGGGGGTGGTGGTGTTCCTATTTAACCTTTCAAGCTATAAAACAACAAGGCAACATTCAATTAAAGGGAAAGAAAAAATACCAGGTGACAAAACCTACTTTGCTTAGGATGGGATTGAGTTGCCTTTGAGAAGTCTTGTCTCGGTGCAGAGCATAGATGGAGCCTCAAGGACTGCACAGCTTGTAGTCTAGTCACTTCAGCTAATGAATCTGACAGTGTCGGTTTTTTAGGAAAATACTTGTCTACATGGAAAATGAAGGTCAAAATAGGAGATGGTATGTGTTTGAAAGTGTTAAAATTTCTTTTTCTAAGTGTTGGTTTCATGAATGCAAGGATAAAAATTCCCATTCTGGGCAAATGTATGATTTTTGATCATCTTTCTCTGCTGTAACAGAGTGCATATACTTGGTTCCAGCAGTCCTCTTCTGGACTATCTAACAGTTACATCGTCATTTAAGATGACATTTTCCTTTGTGCTAATTTTCTGCTATTAGCCTCTTACCATGAGACATCTGATTATTGGCTCCTTTGGTTAGTTAATTTGTTATATTGTGCTTAGAATCACAGGTTGAAACTGGAGCTATGTGAGACATTTCAGATATATGGGAATGCTCTATCCCAGTGGTAGAAAATGGTACCTAAAACTCATCTGCAGTGTCGGGTCACAGTAACCAATTAATCTTAAATGCAGCAGATGATATGTATCAATGCTCTCTACTGCCCCAATCAACTAGGACTGGAGCTGTAACTGGAGTTATAACTTTGAGTTATTCTGCTGTCTTGCACGAACATGATCTGATGCCTAAAGGCTCCAATTAGGAAAGGGAATACCGAATGAGCTGCTCACCTTATTGGGATGATGTTCAGCTACCAGAGTAAATATGGGTAAGGTGGAAACAAACTGATTACTAAGTACTTGGGAAGATAAAGGACTTGGCAGAACTGGACTAGTGCCCAAACCAGCCGGAGTAATGAGAGAGGGGAGGTTTCCCTTGCTTGTGTAGTGGTCACACACTGACATATAATCACCACAGAAACTCTGTGTGCTCACAGGGCTTTAGGACAGTTCTTCTGAGACTGGAGGTCATGCCCCAAGTGGGTTACAAGTGGCGTCCTGACTCAACAGATACTAAACTCTTCGGATGAATATTTAGAGTCATGAGAATGTCAGAAACTGAATTATAACAGGGAAGCATTTGAAAACTGCTGTGTGAACAGCTTTGCCCTGTATGATGTTGCATATCTGGCATACCTGTCCTAGCAAAGTCAATGAAGATATACCTGTGCACTGAGTTGAGCAGGTGCTTAAGTGCTTTGCAGGTCATAGTGATCACACACAGCTGAGAGCTGGGGCTTGAGCAGTTCCTGGTGCTTCCTCCCCTCCCATGGTTTAACCTCAGCAGGCAGCTGAGCACCACACAGCTACTGACTGCCCCTGCAAAGGGATAGGGGACAGAACTGAAAGGGTGAAAGTGAGAAAACCTCTGGATTGGAGATATAGACAGTTTGATAGGCAAAGCAAAAGCTGCACATGCAAGCAAAATACAACAAAGCAAAACAAGAAATAAATTCACTGCTTCCCATGGGCAGGCAGGTGTTCAGCCATCCCCAGGACAGCAGAGCTCCATCATGTGTAATGGTCACTTAGAAAGGCAAACACCTTCACTTCCAAAGTTCTTCTTCCTTCCTTGTTTTTCTTTCAGCTTTATGTGCTGAGCATGATGGCATATTGTATCCCCTGGGATATACCTCTGCTCAGATGAGGACTACTGCCCTGGCTGTGTCCCCTCCCAACTTCTTGTGTGCCCCAAGCCTCCCCACTGGTGGAGAGCAAACTGAGTAAGGATTGTAAGAAACAACTGAAATGGGACCAGAAAGTTCAGTTGGAGTAGAAGGGTAGAAGGAGCATTTTTTTCAATCAATATTTGATGAGAAGGCTACTTTATAGGGGAAGGACAGAGGCTTGGTGAATTATATATTTATTTTCTCATGTTTGTAAGTAAATCATGCTGCTTACCCAATCCTTCAAAACATGAGTCCTTTTCTGTTTGTTAGCATGCCCATGCCCAACTGATCAGCAATCCTGTTTGTTGGTCTGACTACTATTGCTTCTAAGTGTTGCTCCTGTGTGTCTTATTGATCCAAAATTATTTTTATGTTTTTAGAACTTCATGTCCCAAAAATTTTCTAATGGATCTTCTACTTGGATCAGAAACCTTGTCATCCAACTGTAAGGAGAGTTTACTGTGTTGAGCAAAGGAGAAAAAAAAATCCTAGAGAATTATGAGATTTATTGCTCCTGGTTGCAAAATTAGTGTCTCTTTGATGATTTTTGTTATCTCATTTACTGGACACATGGCTCAGAAATCCAACATAAGAAAGACTTTAAGATGTACCTGGATTTAGATGCCAGCCCAAATTTTGTCAGTACAAGCAGTGATGTCAAGCAGCTGTAAATCCTAGGATTTTTTGGGATACATTTTTTGAGTGTTTGAAATTCACAGCATATTTCAATCTTCTGCCTAATGTTTAAAAATCAAGACTTACTAGTAAAAAAAGGTGATGATATTTTATTACCAAATGTGTTGCAGGTTCCACCATTCCATCAAAAAGACTTCTGTCATTACTGAAAAGCACATTCAAAGTTGACTCTTCAGATGCACCTTGTCTTGTTACCTAACCACTTTGTCACCTTGTTGCCTTGTTCACCCTCTGCCTTGGTACTGTCCTGCTTAAAGGTAATTGAAAATCAAAAATCTGACCAACAATTTATTATTTTTCTTCAGCTGTTTTCACTGAATTGCAGTACAGCTGCTCAAGAAGGAATCAAATGAAGGTAACTGGATTTTTTTTTTTGGTTCGTTGGTTAGGGGTTTTGTTTCTTTATTTGTTTGGTTTGGTTTTTGGTGTGTGGAGGCTTTAGGATTATTGTTGTCATTTAAACCTTTATCCATTAGTATTATGAATCTCCCATTCAAAGTTAACTCTTGAAAGCATCAGTCACACTCTATGAAGGCAGGTGTGATGGTCTGCATCTCAGTTTATATACCTGCATCTCAGACTGATAAACCATGTGTGAAAGAATTTGAATTGGGCAGTGTGAATATAAACACCAGAAAGGGGAAAGAATCATGTTGGCCTTGATTCCATCTTCAAGGTTTAGTGCTGGTTTAGCCATCTCTGGGTCTAGATTACAGGGTACATAAATGTGTGTTTGACAGAGACAACTTTTATCTTTTGCATTAAGTCAAAGGGAAGAAGAAATTGGGGTGAAATTGCTTGTGAATTTTTTCACTGTTTGTGAAATAGTGAGCCCATGGTGATTAGAGCAGATCTTGGAGTTTGACTTTTGGAGAGTGAAGAAATCCCACCCACGGGGACCAGTTGCCTGCCATGCAAACCTGACTCACAGATGTGGCAGGGTCAGCATTGTAACATTTCCTGAAAGCAATCACACTGTATTACATTCTGAAGATTTTGCTTATCTGGAATATTTCTCGGTGCTGTAGCAACTTATTGCAGGCCCCCAGTAACAAACTGCTGTTTTCTGAGGAAATCTGAGCTTGTGCAATTCACTTCTAACAGACAGTGCATTCAAGGTTGAGACAGTGCAGACTTCACATGCACCCAGGAAGCCTCTCCTGCAGCCCACTGAGTGTTAAAAGACGCTTATTAACTTCTTTTCTTTTCTTTTCTGGGCATCTCTTGTAAATGGAATGATAAGGGTTGCACAAAATAATCTCTCTTGGCAGTATACAGGCCTCCTCCTTGAAATCCAGCTACTGCTGGCTGCATTTGTATCAGAACTGGAAAATCAAGACATACAAATGAAATATTGGGAATTATTTCCAGGCTCTTGATATTGCTCCAAAGCTTAAAGAAGTTCCAGCCTGAGGATCATCTTTGAATGTATCATTAGTAGTTGGCTTGTTTAAATTCCCCTAGGTGGGCAGTTACATCATTTAAGCATTAAAACTCTTGGGTTTATGTCAGGCTTCTACTAAGTAAAAGAGTTCATATTAATGAGAAGCAGTCTTTCTCTAGGAGAATTTAGTCTAACAAGAGCAAGGGATGGCAGAGCCACAGAGGGAATGAGAGATGAAGGTCAAGCAGTCCAGGACCAGAATGAAGTTCCTGTGTACTGGGTCAGGCTACACTTAACTTCTTCTGTCAGCTGGAGGGGTGGAAAGAGGAGTCTGAAAGAGGCTGTTAAATGGAGAAAAGGGCACTTACATGCTTCACTGATGTACTGATAGAGGTTCTTGGGAGAGAGTTTTCTCTAACAAGCAATGTGGTTTTATTAAAAATAGTGGAAAGAGAAAAACGAATCATTTACAGCACATTCAGTCTGGTGTTTAAGATGTTACCATTTCAAAGCACATGCAAGTACAAAGCACATGTTGCCAACACTCGTGTTCACCAGCAAGTTTTTTGCAAAATCAGCTGACTTTGCAGGTTCTGGTGTCAAGTGTTGCAATGGTCAGAGTCTGTTTCATTTCTCTATGAAATACTACTGAGGCCCTTTGGGCCAGCTCCTTATGGGCTCATGGACATTGTATCCTGCTGTCTCATGGTGCCCTGACTCTGGGCTGCTCACCACTCAGACTTCCTTACCATGCATGAAATGGGGGAAAAGAGCTCAACAGCTGGGTTCCTTGAATGGGGTACCTTCCTCCAGGACAGTCCTGGTATAGACTGTGTGGGATTTTGCTGTTAGAAATCTTGCCCACTGAAGAGTGGGACATGTCTTCTCACTGGTACCAAGGTATTCAGAGCTAGGTCTACCATTTAGGAGACAAGATACTTGTTTTTCTGTTCTTCCACCTCTTGAGTTGTTGGAAAAGGGAATAAATGTAGATATCCCCCATTCTAAAAGTAATCACCTAGGATTGGCTTTCTGTACAGGTATTCTGTACAAGGCCTGGCCATGAATTGGGTCCATGTACAGAATATACCTAGAATATATTTATTGGTTTTTAACCTTGGAGACAAGTGGGAGAATATGTAGGTTCAATCCTGCCCAGACAGGATTCAAGCATTAGTTAAGATACTATCAAAAAGCTTGATAGTGTCAGAAGGAAGAGGCTGCTTCTGGCATGAACTTGGTTGCCTGTGGCTCTAGATGTCAGCTGAGCAGCATTTTTGAAGATCTTAGTGATAGTAAGATGTCTTCTGAAGCCCTTTGGAAAGCAGGCCTTTTTAAAGTCACACCATCCTTGTCCAGTCTTGCCACAAATTTAGTCTACCTAACAAATAATAAATGCAAGTTTTGCTTGCTATTAGCAAACTCCAAAGTACAAAATGTTAGTCCTTATGCGAACAGAAATAATTTCTTCACTACAGTTTAAAAGGCTGTAGATTTCCTTTTCTATGAAATTATCTAAAAGCTAAAACTGTATTTCAAATCCTGACCAGCTAATTACAGCATACTGCTCTTTAGATGGAGAAAAGCAGTTCTGCAGAAGGCAGAACAACCATCTCCTCTACACTGAGATTTATTTCTTTTCACAAAATGGGAAAATTCTGGATCAGGGAGAATAATCCTTTACTTTCTCTTAATTCAGAAGTTTAACATAGGTTTATGAGCAAAAGCTTCTGACTGCAAAAATTTTGAGGGATCAGGAAGATGCATGAGCCCTGTTTACTTTGTTTTTGGGCAAGAAAGTTGATTTGTGTGGTCAGAATTCAGTGTGTTCTGTTGTCCTTTAAGGGAACAGACAACTGTCATTCCATTGCCCTCTACTTTGCACAGTCCTTTACAGCAGCACACAAAGGAGAAACCAACATTTACTTGTGATGGCACCATATTCTCCCTCCATGGTGCACAGCTGTAAATGGCAGCACCTTGTCCAGGACAATGGCAGGCTGGACAGCCCAGGAGTGAGCTGGAGCTGAAGAAATGAACCTTTACTCCATAAAGAGTTGTTAATAAAAAGTAGGGCTCAGTTGGAAGAGAGCTGGTAGAGGAATGCAGGCTTTGAAGAAGTTAATGACCCACCTACCCTACAGGTGAACAGGTCTGAAAAGTGTAGTCATGTGCCAGCCAAGGTGTTGCCTCATATCTCTGCTATTGTAGAATAACATCTGTCTGTGATCCTCTAGAAGCTGAACGCTGAGTGTGAATTCAAGGGCTTGGAAACTGGAAAAGGACTCTAATGTTTCAATAAACAGAATAAATGTCAAATTGCTGAGATACATATGAGGCTGGCAACTCTAATGTAGCCTGTCCTTGTGGGTGAGGTACCCATCCTAGTTGGTGTCATGTTAATCAAAGTGGAGGAAGAAAAGCACAACTTCTGTGACAAAATATTCAGGAACATGGCTAATTTAGGTTATCATTTAGGACTACTCACTAACTAGGATTTTTAGTGTCAGTAGTGGTACTCCTGAGTGCTGCAACATCTGTTCCAGCCAGGCCCACTGAGGCCTGGGTCATAAAGGTGTGGGAAACATTTTCCCTACAAAGAGTTAGTCCATCCCATTTTTCAACAGAAACAGTAAGACCTATCCAACTTCTGTTTCATTATGCAATCTTTTCAACTGATGGAAGCACTAGGATATTCTAGGGAGGTTGTTGGTCACCTTTTCATATATAGTTTCTTGCCCAATTAATACACCTTGTCATTAACCACACAAACAAAACTCTGTACTTGTGGGAATAAATATGCAAAGGAAACCTGTCCACAAGAAAACTCTCATTATATTTCCCCCATTTTTTTTTCAAAACAAGGGAAAAAAGAAAATTTCTTCTTACAATTCCAGCTCTGTAATGTTCAGCTGATTTGAAGCAGATACCCTGATTTTAATCCATATAAATGAGTAAAGAATCAGGCTCTGACTGAGAGGTACATGTTTCTCTAGCACCACATTACAAGAGCTCTTAATTCTCTGACCCTAACCCTGGAATGCAAGGAAGAGTCAAAGTTTGGCAAAGGTTGTAGCCAGATGCAGTGTGCTTCTATGTTCACACCCTCCCTAATGACTGCTCTTTAAAAAATAATAATAAAATGCAAATAACTTACACCTGGTATAGCTGGAAAGTCAAAGAAAAGAAGTAAAGAACATGGAGGTTGTGGGAGTGCTGTTATTGTTGTTATTATTATTACTATTATTATTAATCAGATGAATGCACACCTGTCTGAAAGTTCCTCAAACATTGTCTGCTGTTGCTTTGGTAGGCCCTGTGAATACACAGAGGTAATGTCCTTTGGTTGGCTTACTTAATTGAACAAATGATGGGGGATGGAGGAAGCTAGGCAGGGAAACATGCTAGAGATAGAAGAATTCCCACCCACGCAGTAGGCATGCACTGTAATAATGGAATAATTATGTGCAGTTTGTTTATAGCTGTCTTCCCCTAGCATCGACGCCTTGGGCTAGAAGTGAAGCAGGATGGGTCCTGCAATCAGTTTTCACAATCATGTTTTCGCTGTGATTTGTCTTTTATTCCCCATTAGAAAGCAGAGCATGTCTAGAGCAAATGCAGTGGCTTCAGCCCTTCAGGATACTGCAAATTTGCTCAAATTTGGGGAGGGATGGGTGTTCATGAGTTATGAGTTTGGATTTATACCAAGATCTGTGGATCCTGACGTCTGTAATGATGGTTCTCAGTCCACAATCCCAATCTGTCCAGAGTTGCTCAGAGCCGGATAACTTTTGGCCTGAGACATTTTCCAGCCTTTCAAATAATGAATGTTGGGTTGTGGACAAAAACCAAAGCCAGATGGCTTTGTGTGGTGAGACAGCAAAGTAACTGTTACTGCAATGGGCTGTACAGTGGAGATTTGTTCCTGGTGGTTTTCAAGCAGGTTAGAAATTTTCTTGTGGATTCTTCCTGCTGCTTGTTAATAAAGTTGATCATGCCCTGGTTTTACATTTCAGCGTGTACTCACAGTGATGGTAAAATGCTGATGATTTGCTTTCTGCTGCCTCTCTAAATGTATTAGAGGATATTGTAATCTTCATGCAGCTGCCATTTTGTGTTCAGTTCAACTGCAATCTGCCATGAATGCATACACAGCATTTCAATTCCACTGGCACTTAGGAAAACATTTCCAGGCAAGTGGAGTATCCACATGATGAACTTTTATCTTTCTCTTGCAGCAGGCTGCATGCCATGTCTGTGTTGTTAAGAAGAGAAATGGGAAGTATTCACAGATTAACTGCAGGGAGGTCAATAAACAGACATCGGACCAGGAAACAAGTGGAGAACGTGATAGTCACACCTGCTGCACTGGATCTGTCACACAGGTTGGGAACTTTGACAGCAAATGGCTTATTTCATATGCATTTGTGCAGTACATCTCATCATGAGGGGCTCGATCTGGGGTTTAGTGGATATAACTGTGTCTTGGAAACTCAGAGCAGCCTGCAGATATCAGCTAATGAAATGCCTCCACGGCATTTATATGCAGAGTTGATAGCAATGTGTTCACCACACATTGGCTTTGGAAATGCCTTGGAAATTGAATAAAGCTTTATATAACGGGTAAGAGAAGTAATAATTATCATAAACTGACAATGAACAACATACAAGGCAGGTGTTACCACCGCCTTACACGTGCAGCAGACATCCCTTTCCTCAGGATGTTACCAGCTGGAGTGCTATTTTAATCAGCTAAAACTGTTGTGTGGAATGTAGAAAAGCATGATTTTCTTATCAAAACTGTTCTGAACAAGCTGAAGTGAAAAATCAGCTTAAAAAAAATGATCATAGATCTTATTTAAAAAACAGTTTTAGATTACATGGTTTTTAATTGTTTCAACAGTTCTGGTCAATGCCTTAGCTTTGTAGGGAGACATGGGGAAAGCCTTCTGGGTTGCAGGCAGATGCCAGCCACGGCAGTGGACATTCCTGTTCCCTGAAGTGCTGCTCAAGTCAAGTAGGAGGAATGAACCAAGCAATGGCTCTGTCAGCCACTTTGACTCCAACTGGGAATTTCAATGGAATGAGTGCACTTCTGTGCAATACTGATCTCACTTAACCAGCCCTTTCTGATGGGCGTCCTTTCTGCTGAAATGTGCTTGCAGTGTCCCATAGTTCTCTCCCTTGGATCCTACCATGGCTAAGGCTGTATGGTCATTTGCAGTGGCCATCTTCTCTTATTCCAACAGCATATGTAGGAAGTTACCTTAAGCAAATGGATGAGTAAAGAAAAAATAGCAAGGTGTGGTGAGCTAACAGAGATTTAGGAACTAGCATTTCTCTGTTTAACTTACTATCAATGATTTAACATGGGGCCTTGGGTAAGTCACTTCATATTCCTATGACTCAGTTGCTGCTTTTGAAACAACTCTGTTGATCTCACTGGGGAAGTTTTAAAGCTTAATTTACTTATATTTTATAGCACTTTGAAGATTTGAACTGCACCATATTATGGGAATCGTTGGGAGTCATAAAAGAAGGAGTCGGTGTTGCAAGAGGAGGTATGATAATGAAGCCTAAAGTCAGAGACTTAATGCCTCAGTTCTTTGCTGAATCAAAGCCTAAGACTGTGAGTTCTTTGAAACAGACTCTCCTCAATTAGAGGCCTGCTCAGAACATAATAGGGCTATGACATACCTGGGGCCTCTGAGTCCTCTGTAACAAATGGTTACGTACATAAGCTTGAAGATGGCACCAGCTGCAGGAATGCTACACGTCCCTGGGATCTATCTCCTTCTCTCACGGCTCTTAGGTTTTTTATTATCTTCAAATCTCTGTACCTTACTGCTTGTTCCATTCCCCAGGTCCTTAAAGCATTCTTTAAGCTATAAATAAAGAAGATAAAATTACAGGGTACTTATTTGCACACTAGCTAGGAAGCTGAATGGGCATGAAAGGGCTTCCTGGTCTCCTTCCAATTCAAAATGTTATTGAGTTACTATGTAATCAGATAAATGAGTTGTTAATCAAAGTGATGTCAGCTTGGGACATACTATAGAAAGATGATTCCGTTGTAATCACAACTGTATAATTAAGGAATGAGGCATGACAGGGCTTGAATTATAGCACGATAATTTTCACCTCAGTACTGCTGATGGCTGTCTGCCATCCAAGCACCCGATTATGTCTTGCTGTACAACAACCCCAGTGCTGAAACATCTGAGACAAACGAGAGCAAAAAAATATTCTTTCATTTCACCACCCCCCGCCCTGCTCCAGGGAGAAGCATTTCTGTGATCAGCTGGGTCAGGCTGAGCCTTGTGTATCTGGAAGCAAGTTTGACTATGTTTCTGCTGTTAGAATATTTATAATGTGAATGCATTGTATTTGACATGAGACTAATGTGACAGCAAGGTATGGGATCCTCTAAAGGGCCAATGATTCCATCCACAGGAAATATTAGTTAAATTTCAGCCAAATGCTTATTGTTTCAGAAGCAGCACAAAAAATGGTCCCTACTTAGCAATACTTATCATTTCCTAGATTTAAACCCCATTCTCCTCTGAGAAGTTTAAATGAGGAATTAGCTTTCACATTCACAGTTCTCTAATTTTTTTGCTCACCACCCTTGGGATAGAGAAAAATTTGCATTGACTTAAAGAAGAGCTTTGAGTAGACATTGGAATAACATGGACTTTGGCAACCTCTTACATGAACAGTGGCATAGATGTGAGTAAAAATGACTTCATATAGAATAGTGACCAAATCCTACAGTCATAGCTTGGGTGAAACTCCCAAGGAAAGCACTGGGCTTTTGTCTGAGTCAGCAGCTGAAAATTTGTCCCACAGGCTCAGTTTGGAGGTGAAAATGCCAGGGCTGAAAAGTTTCCTTTTCTCATGGTGGGGGCAAAAATATCACCTAAGAAATATAAAATTGTGCCACCTAATTTTTCCTCATGAAGTGCTGACTTTGCTGAGGAGGTGGGAAATGTTATGCAATTTACCCTTTCCCACTACAAGCTGTCTCCTGTCATGTCACCATCAGCCTTGCTGTGCATGGGCATTGCTCATACTTCTGCTTTGGTAGTGTGATTGTCTGGTGAGCTGATGCACTGCACCAGCGACTGCCTTGTTTGCTTGGGATCCCTGGGAACGCGAAAAACCCCAGTAGACCCAAATAAAGCATTTTTGCACCTTCTGTAGAGTCTTTTCCAAGGTGTTGCCTGTGAAGGCAGTGCATGCAGTCCTGCAGGCACCTTTGTCTCCTTGGAGGTGGAGCTGGGCAGCTTGCCCCAGAGCTGGCAGGCACGAGCAGCCCAGTGCAGCTGCCTCTGCCTCAGGACAGAGAAGGGCAATGCTGGAATCATGTGGCCACTCAGAACACCTGTGCTGGACACTTTGGCTCAGGCCCTTTGTGACGGCTGCAAAAGCATTTATGGACTCCAGTCAAGACCAGTGAAGCACATAATTTTCCCAGTGTTGCCTCTGTTGCAAAAATTATGTACTCTTGGCAATACTGTCAGGAAACTCTATTCCTGAGGCTAAATGCATGCAAAGTAAAGCTTCCCTTCTGACAAACAAAATAAAAATATCCCGATCTTGGCTGCAGTAGCAAAAATGCTCCTGGCCTAATAAAATTATGTCATTGAAAGAAGTGTCTCTGTGTCTGCTGGTGTACCTGTACATCAGTTCAAGAGAATTGTCCTTTGAAACTAATTTCAGCTGATATATATGCTCTTGAGGATGAATGAACTTATGAGCTGCCAATGCTGCCATCCCTCATGAGTCAAATCTCTTCTCCAGATACTTGAATCCCATGATGACAGTAAAAACCAGGGGTTTACAAGATACATCAGCATCAATTTTTTGAGAGCTTTCACCTTGGAAGGCAAGAAGCATCCTTGGGTTGAGTGCCTGTCAAATGAGTACAGATGCAACAGAAAGAAAAGAGGAATATTTTTTCTCTTATCTTTCAGTGCTGGCATAAGAAGCTGAGAAATCCTCCATTAACAGAAGAGGTACAAAGAAGGCAGTCATGACAAGCTTGCCTCTGCTTATGATTATACTCATGTTTCCTTGAATATGGCCAGCAGAGAAGCTATAATTTTGGTATGCTCAGATTACTGCCTGACTTCCTTTCCCATCGTAAGGAAAGCAGCCAGTGTGGGGGGAAACTGGAAGCTTCTCTGGACTGATAGCCTGAAAGGAACAAGGCTTTCTGTGTAGGATGTTCCAAAGGCATGTGTCCCTGCTAGTTACTGTTCCTGGCATCTGATGACAAAAGGGATCAAGGAGACTGATGGTGACAGATCCATAACTGGTGCAAGAGAGGCATATTTTTGTAATATAATTTCTTGAACACTTGGAAATTCCTACCACATGATGCTCCTCAAAAAAACTTTTGCAGGACTCTGAAAGCTTGTGATTTTGCCTACACTATTCAGAGAGAAAAGTGCTGACCTTCAGAGAACTTATTCAGGAGTTATGTATCAGATGTTAAGTAGATAGTGTTAGCAGGAGAAACTACACATATTGTTGATATTTTCATACATGCTTGGATTTGTCTGGGACTGCCCTTCTAGTGTCAGCCCTTTGTTAAGCAGCCAGCTGACAACTTGGCTCTTGCGTAGGGAGATGTTCTGGTGAGTGGTTCTTGTATCATCATCAACTGTATGCTGTGTGCAGACGCACTGAAGTTGTGTGGCCTAGGCAGTTGAGATGGGATGATGAAGGGTGAACAGTCCTTGGGGTGGATTATCCTCTACCCTCCAGATGGCTCTTTTTTCCCACTGCCACTTTGATTTTTCCTTCCTTGACTGACTGCTTTAGTTTGCTGCAAATGTCTGAATTTGTCAGTAGAGCTGGAGATGAAGAAACGATTCTTCTGCCAGATAAGAAGCAACATGGCACTTGTGGGAATCTTACAGCACTGTTTGTGAGGCACTGGAATTGCTAGCAGGAGCCAACAGTAGGCAGCATGGCTAATTTAACCCAGGCTGTGAACTGAAAGAGAAGCACAAGTTTTACACTGGAGGCAAGAAATGTCTGACACACCTGCCTATTACTTTGTAACCTAGAAGGTAGGGAGATCCTGTAATTGTCTTCTTGAGAGGAAATTAGATCCAGGATTGTCCATCTGCTCTGAGATCCTAGCAGGAAAGTATTTGGCTGATGACACGAGTACAAGTCTTCACCTTTCGTTTCTTTTTCCCCTGGACTTTCACTGGATAAAAGATCCAACACAGGCTCCTTTGTGCCTCTGTGCTGCTGGGACAGGGAAATGGCGCCCGTGGTTTGGGTTTTCCACTCAGATAAGATTACTAAACGAGTGAGAACTTCAAGTTTACAAAATTCACTTTTGTTAAAAAATTTAGCAGTGCCACCTGCAGGAAAGCGCCGGGAAACCCAAAGCGTGTCCGGGAAGCTCAGGACCGACTGTCCTCTGCCTCCTCTGCAAGAGAAGATGTGGCTGTCAGTGTAGGGCTCCCCTGATGGGCTGGTTTCTCATCGACATCAAAGAAAGATCTGCATCTGCAGATAACGCAGATTACCTGAGAACAAAACTTTGTCCAGAAACCACTGTCTTTGATAGCTATTACCTTTTGATTTTAAAAGCCTCCTTTTTTCCCCCCAAAGAGCTTTCCCAAACATGATGCATTGCATATATAAACTCTGGTCCAACTCCCAGTGGAAATGATGGCAGCTTTCCATTGAGTGTGATCCAGACTTTAATGCCTTTCATGTATGCCAATGAAAACTCTTTACATTGCATACTAGTGCTCTTTAAAGGCTCTCAAGTAGATAGACAGATTAGATTATTTAGCACTATACAATGCAGCATAAGCGGTGCTGGTGAGTCATGAAATGGCATTCTTCCCTCTGACTCAGTGCAGAGTCAATGCCCGAGCATGTTGCTATGTGGCTCTGTGTTGTTGGAGGTGTCTTTTTCAGACAAGAAGTAAAAAAAAAAAAAAAAGTTCTGACCCACTATTCTTGCTACAGACCCCATTTGCCTGTGAGCGCCTTGGTTGAACTCTGCAGAATTTCTCACCCTAGCACAAGTTATCCTCAGCTTCCAATAGAAAACTATTGTTCTCCATGCCAGGAGGGAGCAGGGTTTTAAGCTATCTGGAACAAAATGTTTTAAAAACAAGGCTGGGTTATTGCAAATGTACTGTGGGGTTTAAATCCTTAATATTGAAGGAAAACCTACACCATCACTTATTGCACATTCATATTTAGCATTCTGGTTTTGTTTACCACTTCAATGACTGTTTTCAATTACTGTTCTCTGCAGGAAACCACTTTACTCAGGCCTGCTGTATATGCAGAACTGACTTAGAAGATGACTACTCTGTTTTGCAGTGATTTTCAAGGTGTCAGACTGCTTTTTTGTTCCTTATCTATGAGGCACTTGGTGCCTGGAGTGTGAGAGTCTCTTGTTTAAGCCCCATCCCTCTTCTTGGTTGAAAGATTTCATTGCAACTCTTCCTCCACTGTGCAGGGAAAGGAGTTTCACCAAGCTCGTTCATCTGCCCCATCTCCAACCAACATTAAGGATGTAAATGATATGATTCTTGCAAAAAAACTTTCTCAAAACCTGATGTCTTGACAAGAATACTTCAACTTTCAAATTTTACTTTGTAGAAAATGTACTGATCAGCTCTGGTATGCAGAGAGGTTTGCCTAACAAATTACATAAGTAGCCCTGAGACGTCATCACGAGACTCCTTCCAAGGACAAGAGCTACCCAGGCAAAATTCAAGTGCACCTCAGGGCACCTGTATTCTCTTGGTAATAAGCAGTAATTGAGATTACATGGAATTATTCTATTTTGGATGTTGCAAGCGATGGGATCCATTCCTCTTTGGAAAGGACTACTGAGATGGAGAGGGCTTCTTATAGGCACAGTGGCACAGGTGAGATGGAAAGCAGGGGGTGAGGCAGCAGCAGGAGCAGCTCTTTGCTTGAACATATCTAGTTTCACAATATGGGATTCCAGTGACTGTCTCTGTCTCTTGTAACATTTGTGCCAGTGTGATAAATCACTTGTTTTATCTTATTTTATCATTCAGTTATTCATGTTGCAAATTTTTATTTGTTATATCCCTTCAATGTGAAAATAATGCTTTACCAGGGACAGGCATCTTAATCATATTCCCCTGCCATGGCTATTTTTTATAACTCCAGTTTGTGTCTGTTAATGTTGATGTGATAATAATCCAGAGCATTCAGAAACCCAAAATTTTTATTAAGAATCATTAAAGCAAAGCAGATTAAATAAATAATGGGAAAATGCTCAGTCTCAGAGATTAACTTGGAGAAACTATTTTCAGGGGGAGAAGCTGTATTTGGGACTGTGCTCACTGATAATTTTACATAAAATTCGCAGCAGCTGGAGGAGAGATTTCCTCATTCCTTTAGACTGGAAGCTCAGCTGTGTAGATGCTTTCTCAGAACCTAATTGTTTTCGTATGAACTCGGGGGGGCCACAGAGCTATTGAAATTATTGCAATTGCCCAGGGAAGCATTCAGAAGTTCCAGAGGAGAGTTTTGTTACAAGGCCACATAGCCAATAATACTTACCTCCTAAAAGTCTTCTTGCTTAAAAAGCCTGTAGAGAAGGATGATTAATGGCAAGCTGAGTGAGGAAATGGACAGTGTTCAATGCCAGAGTTGTGCCATGGTGGGATTAGGTTTCATTTATTGTATAACAGAGCACTTAACACAGGACATTTCTCCACCTAGTCAGAGATTTTTAACTTCTACTAAGGGCCTGTCCTTGTAATGAAGAATTGATAAATGACAGAAGCTGTGGGAAAAACGATAAACTAAGCTTACAAGAGGCAAAATTGATTTGGGATTGAGGAAATTAGAGAACAGAGCCTGTGACAGAGCCAGGTGCCCAAAGGAGTTTCCCAGCCTCAAGATTAACTACAGAGCTGCTTGGTGCCCTCAGAGCCTTTTCAGCACTGACATTTGCATTGCAGCTGCTAAATCAGAAACACAGCTGAGTGAATTTAGTACTGGGGAGACTGAGCTGAGCTCAGTCATTTAGTACTGGTGTGCTGAGCTAAGCTCCTCTGGATTTATACCATGTTAGATGAGAACAGAGTTTTGCCTCGAAGCCTGTGGTTTATGTGATATATGGAGTATATCGCCAGTAATGACAAAAAATCCTCTAGTTCCTTCGAGTTATTTCTGATTTACACCCAAAGACATTAAATTTTCTCTGTATTTATATCCTGGTAAATTAAAACACTCTGAGATATGTGATCAAGAAGGAAAGTCCATAATTTCTGTTCCACAAGATCAGGCCTAAAACTGTTCAATATTTTGATGCAAATTTTCTCCCTCTGTAAGTTGTCTGTGAAGTATTCAGAGAAGAAAACATAAAGATGCTGCAGAGCAGATATGTGGTTACTAGACTGAAGTTTTCTCACTCTTCAGAAGGGGAGAAAAGTGAGTGAGTGTGAGATGACTCACATACATATCTCCAACAGATCAGGCTTAACTGCTCTGAAAAGCAAACTGCAAATGATTCTTCCCCATGTGCAAATTCCACCCTCTGTCTGCAAACACCTGCTGGTGACTTCAGTGAGAGCCACATATTGGGAGGCAAGATTTATATCTCCAGACTTTATCAGGAAGAGAGTTTGTTGCAGAGGCAGAAAAAGAATTGCCTCCTGTAAGAGAGCCCACACATCAATTCCTGTAGTAACTAGGCTTCATTTTGGCTCAGTCTTTTTAATTTGTACTCTTCCAGATGAAGACACTGTTTAGGGACAAAAATGGTATCAGATGAATGAGAGTTATTGATCTAGGAAAAATGAAAATACAGGAGGGAGAGCATGTGCAGGAAGCACAGGTCTATTGAGTCCATTGCAGGAGAGGGGAGGTCACAGCTGCAAAGGTGAGCATATCCTGAGAAAATGCTGGTGATAAAACATTGCTGATGGTGCTGTGCCACTGTTCATGCTTTTCCCCTAGGGAATATTTGTAGGCATAAGAGCAATGCAAGCAAAGACCATGATGGCTGCTCTGCCCTGAAACATCCCAGGGCTGAAAGCCTACAGTCCTTTCACAGTAGCTGAAGAGCCAACCTGTCACCCTTCAGCTGCTGCAGGCTTCCCTCCATGCACTCCATACCTGCACACCTGCTGTGATGTGCAGTTCCTTGGTGATTTAGGGAGCCAGGCACTCTCTGCTGGCTGGTCACTCAGGCTTTTTCTCAGATTTAGCTTTAGAAAACAGGTGCAAATCTGTGAATGAAGCCTCATCTTCCAGGCCACGGAACAAAAGGGTTTTATATGAAGGAAAGTTTATTGCTTTTAAAAAGAGGCAATTGCATTGCCCTACCAGAAATGAAAAAGAGTTCTCACAGTTTTTTTCCACAATTGTTATGAGTAATGTTTTCAGTTGCTTGGTTTGTGTTGTGCATAATGAAATATAAATACTGCGTGGAATGCTTTGTCATAAAAAAATATTTATTAATAGCAGATTTGCAACCATCATCTTGTCTTTGATTTGAGCAGATTTTTTCTTTTTATAAAGTTCTTTCAGGCTGCTGAGCTGTGACTGATGTGTGTTTATTTCAGTTGAGTCATCAGTATCATTAATCCTATCTTATTTACCAATGTTTGTCATTTTATAGTGTTTAACTGGTAGGGTGACTCACCTCAGAGAGAAATGAGAACATGAATACAACAGGCTTTTTTCCTTCTTCCCCTTTGGCTTGGGATAGGAATAGAGAATGACCTTTAAGGCACATCCTGAGTCATGAAGTTATCATATTTACCTCTGCTGCTGTGAGATTAATAATGGCAATCATCGCTACATACAAGGAAAAGAAGCCTGAGCTTTTGTCCACACTTTTACTTGTCTTTTCATGGCTTATGTGGAGGGGGATATTTTCAGCAGTCCACCAGGAAAAGGAAGCTCTTGGTGTCTCCCTCTCTTGCACAGGAGCAGCAGGGAAGACAGTGAGGAGTAGCTGAGGAGGAAGGTCTTCAGAGGAGCCATTCTGCTGGCCTGGCTTGAACTTTGTGAAATTTGCTCAGGGCACTATGAAACATTTGCATTTGCTTTACAGCTCAAGTGTGGGAACTGTCTTAGCAGAACCTCCGCCAAACCTGCTTCTTCACAACTAGAAACAACCCTTTCCTCTTCTGTATCTGCCTGGCATTAATTACTGCAGCTCCCTGCATGCATCTCAGCAACCTGCAGAGAAAGTGGGGCCCTTCAGCAAGAGTGCTGCAGAAACAGCTGAGAGTGCCATGAGTCAGTCCCACCTCTCTGTAGCTGCTCTTGAGAGGGGGATTACAAGGAGAGACCCAGAAAAGGCTTCAACATCTAAAAGTCAAGTAATGAGAGATTAGAGCAGAATCCAAAGCTGACACTGTCTTTAAGAAGGGTTGAAAAAAGGGACTTGGCATCTCCTTAGAATCTCCTTCCTGGGGCCACTCTCCATGTACACAAGTACCCTCATGGCTATGCAGTCTTTCTAGAAGAGGACTGAGGCACAGAAAAGCTGATGACCCCAAAGAGCTGGAACATCAAGCAGGGAATCACCAGAGTCAATGTATGCAGCGTGCAGCTGCCTACGGCTCATTAGTCAGGGTGGCTGAGAACAGGGGTGGGTGGTAAATCCCAAGCCCCAGAAGCCTTGATTCAAGCACCTCCCTGCAACCCTGTGCCTGCTTAGAAACACTTGCTCCAAAATGAGGGGGGGAAGCGGGTACAAAAGAGTAAAGCTGGGAAATGCACACACATTCTAATTTTTGACTGTGAGTTTCATTTTTTTGATCAGAAAAGGACTTTGAGGATATCACCTACCCAGTCCAACAGCTATGGAGAAGCTGTCCTCCCCTGAACCTTCAGTCTTTCAAATGTGCAAATAGTAATTCCTTGAAAAAAGCCCTGAATATCACAATCCAAGCTGCTACATGAGCATAGCATCTGTACTTTATTTTAAAATCTTGTCACTGAGCAGAAAATAATCTCACTCTTGCTGGTTCAGAAAAAGCATAAAGTGGCAATGGTTTTGTTTAGAACTGTCCCCAGCCTTTCAGTTCTTTGCAGGCAAACTCCCAAACTATTAGGGTAGAAGTGCACCTGTACCTCTGTTTCACAGTGTTTGTGTTTTAATGTGTAACCTACTAGAGGAGAAACAGGGCTTCTTGTTTCTGATAGTAGAAGAAATAATTCAGCTTTCAGCTTCCCACTTACTGGCTGAGAGTGTAAATCATTAGACTTGTGCTCTGCAAGAAGAGCATCAGGTGCTACATTTTTCCCTGAGGAACCTGTCTGTGAAGGAGCTGTGACTGAACACCTGGATTCTGGGTTTAGGTTTGAACAAGGTTTGATGTAGCTCACCCTCACAAAACTTGGCATTTTGTCAAAAGATGTGGGGTCATGACCTGAGATGCTCATGTGGCAGCTGAACAGGGGCGTTCATGTTCACAACTTTGAACTGAGCTTACAATTATTTCTAATGTGGGCGCTGGATCCAGAATAAAAGTAGTATTTGATGATGTGCCCAAAACCATGCAGGTTGGAGACACAATAGTTTTCCTGTGCCTTAGCTGAGTGTTCTGACCCCATAGACCTTTACTTAAGAGCTGTTTTCTAAGACTAGGCTATTGCAGTTATATTTCACTACAAACCTTTGTCCTGTAGATTACTGCAACGTGTAAGTTCAGTGACTTAGTCCTGGGTCCTGAGTTCATCTTATCAAGCAGCCACACCTCATTGCTATACTTTTCAGAGAAAGCTCTTGGATAAGAGGTTCTTTTTCATCAGTGCCTACCTGCTTCCTGTTAAATCTGTGTATTTATAGGGCTGGCAACTTAAAAGGATTCATACATCTAATGTGCTTGTCAAGGGACGGATAACTTGGCATATTTAAGTAATCATAATCCTAATGTTGCCAAATGGAACTTTCTAATTCTGGAACAAAACTTTTTTTTTTTTTTTTTAAATTTTCGCAGGAGGCAGGGTTGTAATTTCCCTCTTTCCTAATTTTGCCATACAGTTTTACCCAGGGTTTGATAAGCCAGAGCTTCAATGAACCATAATTGTATTCTGCCCAGATATGACTAACATTTGCAGGTTTCTAAATATCTTCAGATGTGTTGAGGATACATAATAAGAAGAAAGGATGGGTGAAATTATTTGGTTTAATCTAATTACTTAGGGTGTTTTTCAAAATGTAGCTGTCTCTTGAAAATGTTCCCTGTTACTCAGAGTTGCCTCACACAGGGACAGCAATTTTCTTTGAACATTTTATCAAAGTTCACTTAAAGCAACATGATAAACTGACTCATCCATAACCACTTGGAGAAGTTTTTACTTTAAACTGGTTTAAAACTGGATGTATTTCAGAGCTGGGTTAGGTTATTAAATAAAACCTTTGCTATGCTGATGTGATGAGCCGACTAGCTGAGTGTTACTACCCTTTTATTATCATGTGGGAAATAAAATGGCATGCCTGGATTCAGAGGGCATGAGTCAGAGCACAGAGCTGGCTCTGTTCTGGGGTGTTTGCTAAAGCCCTTTGGCTGGGTGGCTACAAGCACTCAGTGCAATGGGCCGCAGGGACAGGTACTTCTGCCTGACTCAAAGCCTCACTGAAAGCTCCCAAGGCAAGGAAAGCTGAGGAGGGCTCGGTGTTTTCCTTGTTCCCGTGCTGTCTGTGTGACAGGCTGATGCAAAGGATAGAGCGCTGCCATCACTGCACCCCTCAGGCTGCTGCCTCAGCAAGTGGGAGATGAGCACATTAGGTGAGATGCTGAGGGCCCACACCTCAGCATCTTCTGTCTAAGATTTGGTTTTTCCTTTGCAACCAAAGAATGATGCATCTATGCTGAGTTTTTTTTTTTTTTTTTTTTTTTTTATGATGAATTGACTGAGCTTAGCTCAAGACTAATATTTCTCAAGGTTTATCTGGGTGTCTGTTTTTCTAGCCTTGTCCAGCCTCTGTAAATACCCACCCTCTCCTTCATTGCCTTTCACCTTGTATATTCCAAAACAGCCCCAGTAATCAATCATAGGGCCTAATTATCCTAATCTGCCTTTTTTTCTGACTTATTAAAGCCTAATTAGTTTATAACAACATAGAGGCTGGAGGTAATTTGGGAACTTGGAGGAGAGAAGCCAGGAATAATTGAACTGCAGTAATGAGGCTTCAGCAGAACCCGAGTCCACAGCTGTGTTTACACTGCCAGTTTTCAGGAAACCTGGATGCAACTGCCCAAAGGGTGTAAGCAGAGGACAGTGGTGTTGCTCTGGGGCAGGTTAAGCAATTTTGCATCAGAGGATGCTATGGGCTTTTCCTGGTGCTTCTGTGTGCTGCCAATGTGCCATGTGGTGTAGCCACCTTTATTGGCCTGTTAAAGGTGTGTGATAGTGATGCAATGTGGCCAAAGTTCTCAGGTCTTGGTTAAGCACCTGTACTGCTTGCAGAGGTTGGTAGGAGAAAAAATGGTAAAGGGAGCCTATTAGGTATGAGTTGGGATGTGGTAAGAGAAAACTACTGGGTGCTGCTTGCTATTGTGCTGGAGGAAGGAATAGGGCTGGAAAGATGTTCTTTCTGATGGTTAACCAAGGGATTTTGATAGCTGTTAACACAGTGCTAAACTGATTTCAGAAATACTTGTTAGAACTGAAGAGATGGTAGTGGCATAAAGGCAGGATTTAGAACACAGAGAGAAACAGGGTGGTAGGAATAAACATCTTCCTGTTCTACAGCAGTTTGTCACTGGGTAACAGCGGGACAAAGAAATACACCTCAGAAACCTGTCCTGAAGAGGCAGTTCTCTAGGACCAGGGTGACTGCTGTGTACTACTGTCAGTGACAGTGGTACAGACTTGTCAAACATGGCTCTTGAGTGGTACAGCTTTCATTTAGCCTCTTGGTATTAACAGGCTTGTCCTGAATGGTGCATATTGTGTACCTGGCTGATTACAGAGATGTGGAAATCTTTACATCTACAAATTATTTAGATTTCCTTTGATGCACATAGTAGTTGAATGAAGACTGAGCAAGCCTTCCACTTGAAGTTTGGGATCTGGCAGTTGTTTTGGGCTCTCACAATTCATTTCAATATGAGGATTGCAGAATCAGCTCTACAGATAGTTTTGCTAAACTTTGCTTTCAGCAGGGCATTGACCTTGTTTTTGTAATAGCTCTCAGTTTTTGCAATCCCAGTGCTGTAAAATAAATAAAAATGAATAATGGAGAAACTCAAAGTAGTATGGGAAACATAAACAAAGCAAGCAGTAGCAGCATGTGGCTGACTCATCCCCTCTGTTATCATCCAGATGCTGCTAGAGATTTCAATTTCTCTTGCAGAATATCTCTGTTGTGGTAGTCAAAGTTTAGGAGATGGAGTTTTTTTCCGTAGTGCCATTAAATTCCTTTTCTTCAGAAACCAGTGCTGATATTCCAGGAATGCAGTGGCTGGGGTGAGATATTGAAAATACTAATGATACCAAGCTCTTGCTTTAGTAGCCCTCATTGCTTTGGATATCTCTGCTGTTCATACCTGGCTTCTTTTGTGCCATGTACACTTGGAAGCTGGGGAGTTCTACCCAGTGGTATGTGACCTTTCTGTTTACAGCACAAAGATGTATCTAATCTACTGAAACTTTCTAGGAATGACAATGGCTCTGCTGGTGTAAATACTTTCTGCATCAAGAGCACAGCAGGATTTTTGTGAAGAACCTTCTGACTGCTGCTCTTTGAAACAGAATCCAAATGTAGAAAAAACCATACTGAATCCCCCTTAAAAGTGCCATTCATCCCTGTACCATGGTAGAGGGACAAATCTAAGTGCAGAACGCTGTTTTAAATTTTTTCCTTCTTACTGTTGTAGAGTAAGTATTGAATTGCAAACTGTAAGCTGTTTCTCCTTTTGTATTCCCACCCAACATTTCTGATTGTTAAACTTACTTGAAAAAGAGCCAGACTTAGTTTGCTCTTTAACATGTGTTAGGCAAAACCACAAACAACAACTATGCCAAAACTTGCCTGGAAGAAGTTCGTTAACACAGCCTAATGAAACTTGACATACAACCAGAAAAACAGGAAAATATTTTAGCAGTTGGGAATCCTTATTAGAAGATCTTGCCTTTATTTTATTTTATTTTTTTCCAAACTTTTAAATTTTTAAAAATTTTATTTTTTTCTTCCCCCCTTGGTGTTAACATCAGTAAAAGACATCATTTTTCTAAAGCACCAAATGAGATGGGGAGATCAAGGGCTGGTGCTGAAGGCACTGGTGCATCGCAGCTGGCTCAGGATCTGCCATGTGCTCCCAGTCTGGGCTGTGCAAGGGGCTCTTCCAGAGGGTGATTCAGAGCATCTAATTTAGCCTTCCCTGGAGAGCAGTTCAGAGGTGTCTGCCTCTTTGATGAGAGAATTAAAAGTCTGAGGGCAATGAGTGGTTAATCTAAGGGGAATTCATACCACACACCGAGGTGCCAGAGGCATTTTAATAATGGGGCTTGAAACCCTTGGCTCGTGATAACCGGACTCTTGGTTCTGTCAGGGTGAGCATCCCCAAACCCTTGATTCCCCAGTGTAAACGTGCTCCCTGTTGACTTAGGGCTGTTCTGGCAGGGGCACTGGGCTCAGGATATTTTCACACATATAAAGTACATCTTTCCATGGGCAGACTACTCTTTGCACAAAGGATGTAGTAATTTCAGCGTCACGGAGCCTCAGCTCTGGGAATGTTGCTGGGACTATTGCCTGCTATAAAAGGCCTGGATCCTCTTCTGGCCACAGATTAGAGGATGGTTTAAGGTCAACACCTTTTTGGGCTAGTGTAAATGTTCTCCTCTTCTGACTCACATCAAATTGTTGTTTTTACGCAAAGCTATCTTCTCTCCTTCTGAACGTAATATTTTCCGTGTTCAGTGGTGTGGCTGTAAGAACGGGCTTTTACTGATGCTTAGCTACTTATTTCTTTCCATGGTGCAGCCCAAGCCAAAGACCGAATTGCGCGATCCCTAGAGCCTGCCTTGGCCAGAGAAACGCGGTGTGAGGAATTCAGCTGGCTCAGCCACACGTCGCTTTTATTCTTGCAAACAGCAGGGGGAGCTCAGATCCTGCCTGAATATAAATGAAGCCGAGAAAGTTCATTTTGTTGAAATTATTTTTATTTTAACCAGGGTTAAAACCCCAACCACTTGTGAGATTCTTCTGAAAAAATTGCATGTTTTCCCCAGTATGCCATAGGGAGACAATTAGAGCATGTAGAACAGGAGCATTGCTGGAATGGTTCTTGTGACCTTCTAAATAAGTGTATTTAATATACTTTTATGGAAGAAGGTCAAAAGCAATTTTAATACTTGTTTCATGGAATCAGTCCCCATCAGGTTTGGAACTTGGGAAAGGCTGAAATAATTATTATTTAGAGGAAAAGTAATACCTGGGAATGATAGACCAAATCCATGCTTGAACCTGGCTGTTCAGAGGTGACTTTGGCTCGAAGGTATTTAGAAGCATAAGGCTACTTTGTTCTCTGAGTTCTGCATGAGTACTAATTAATCTACTCTGCATCCCCACACTTCTGTAGGTAAATGAGCACAGCCAGGCTTTGTTTGGTGCCTGAGAAATCTGAACACACAGATGGCAGTGACTGATGCAAGATCACACTGTCAGGACAGGATTGGGAGATTAGGATCTGGCTTCTCTGTGTTTCCCAGTAAGGCTGGAGCAGTTGCTGTCAAGCTCTTTCATCCAGAATCCAAAATTCATTTGTAATTGCTCCCCCACAGCCCCCTGAGATTCCGCAGCCTCTCAGATCTCTGCACGGGCAGGTGGGGAGGCTTGCTGGGGGCTGGCAGAGGATGACAGGGGCATTGAAGAGGTTTGGGATGGGTGCACTTTTGGGGAAGATGGGAAGTATGTTAATCCAACTCTCTGGATCTGCTGTGGTGGGAATGTCATATCCAGTATCAGGATGTAAAGACACTTTCCCACAGGGAAAGTGATGATTTTGCTGTCTTTACATCCTGATACTGGATATGACACTGAGGATACTTTCATGTATCCCTAGAGGATGCCTTCTGATTTGGAAATTTTCAAGTGAACTGAGCAGTCCCCAGGTCTGTAGAATTATGGCTGTTCAGGTCTGTGTGGGCAAGGTGAGTTTGTGGTGAGGCTTGTAGGAGGGAAACATATAATCCACAGAGCCAAGAAAAGCAGAGAATAGTCCTAGATGTGAAGCCCTAGTCACAGTCTTATTATTTGCAATATTTCCCTGTGAGATATCTTTGTGATATTTTTTTTGAGTGACTATATCATCACGAGTGACTTTGGTAACACTCTGGGCAAGCTGACTACAGTATCCAATGCAAACAATGCCAATGCAGTCTCCAAGGGGAGAAAATAAACTCCTGACTAACCAGGAAATGCAATAATAAAGCTAAAACCTTTTCTTTTTCTATTTATCTTCATCATCAGTTCAACTAATATTCTGTTATTATTTAGAAGGAACTGTAATTTCTTAGACAAATTAAATATATATTTTTTTTTCTTTAGACCTGGCCCAAATATTAACTTTTAAAGCCACCTTAGTATTTTGGGAATTCTGCCTCCATTATAGAATTTGTAGTAAACCTATGAATGGACAAAGGAGCAGAAGGAGAAGCAGAGAAAAGATAAGGGATGTCAATGATGAATCCAGTATTCTGTGTAAAACTCAGAGCTACTGACTGTGCTGTCAGAGATTGGGGATACATAAAATATAACTAGATCAAGGACTTGAGCCTTTCAAGTGGGCAGGAGATGAAAGCAGGAAGAAGCAAATTTCGGTAGAAGAAGCTGAACTGAGAAGGCCAAAGCAGGATGACAATCCACCTGCCTGCGTAATGAACTCAGCAACTTTGGAACGCCTCAGAAAGAGGAAAGGCTAAAGAAGGATGAGCATTTGTCTCCCCAGAGCAGGGGACAGGTGGAGTCAGCTTGTGTGAAAAGTAGCTTATACAGCATGTGAGTGTGAAGAGTGCACTTTTACCGCTCTCTGGAGGAAATGTGTCCTTACATGCATTTGCTGCATGTAGCCTCCCTATCAAAAGTCATGAACACCAGACTGCTGTCTGTGAATAGGTAATGGTGCTTCCCCACCACTTCAAAGTCTGTATTTCACTTCTTTTTTTTCACCATGATGTTGAAAGAGATGATTTTTCTCCTTTAAAAACCGCAGCCACTGAGAAATTATTAAAGGGTGCTGTTTTTGAAACTCCCAGGGGGGTGATCCTGCCTCTCCAAGCTTTGCTGTGACTTTTGCCTGGGAACCAAGCGCTGGAGTGGATCCTCACTGCTGATTAAGCCTCATAAATGCAAGCACAAGTGTCTGAGACAGCATGATGGAAGAGTCAGCACCTGATGTTTTGTTGGGACAAGAAGACAGCAGTCTGGTCATAGGTTTGTGTGTGCTTCATTGCCCAGTGATGGATGGCACCAGAACTGAGACAAATTCATTCTTGGATTGCATCTCGCTCATGGGCCACCCCAACTGGCAAACCCCATATTTGGGTCACCTCTGGCTCACTTGCATAATGCTGCTGACAAATATCTAGGTCTTTTCTGTGCCAAAGCAGTGAGACAGCAAAGTCTCACTGTCTTAGAGGAGGCACATGGAGACAGCTGAGGAGGATGTGGGGGAGTGGGAAGTAGCTGAGAAAAGAGCCATGCTAGGCTGTCTTTTTGCTTTTCATTTAATGGTGAGGGAGCTTTAGGCCTCCTGAATCTTAAGTGTATTAATAAGTAATTTGTAAGTATATGAAAGAGAAACTGAATAAAAGAATGAGGCAAGGAAGAGAGGTCATTGACAAGGGGTCAGCAAAGGCAGCTGGGCAGAAGAAAGGCATCCTGTGCATGGTGGGAAAGGACTGCAAAGGGCTCTTGGCCTCAGGGAGATGACATGCCCCACCAGCCCTTCAGAGGGTTGCACAGGGCGGTCACTGTGCCTGGTTTGGGAGGTTGCTGACACCTCTTGTACCTCGTGCTGGTTTCTCCGGGGCGCTGCTGCCAAACCGGTGCTGCTGGGAGGAGGAGCAGCCCTGGGGCCACAGGGAACTTGTTGCCTCCCTCGTCTGTGTGTGGTCTCCCCTACATAAGCCCGGCCCTGAAGGCTTTTGTGGAAAAGGGCAATCCCTGCTAGGACATGTCTCTGCTTCTTTATCAGTTTCTGTGGCTGTTGCTGGTTGCTTTATTGTGAGCAGCCGCCGTTTGCTCAGCTTATTGACTGGAAATTGCACACAGCTGCGGCAGGGAAAAGGGAGCCTGAATTATCTTACCTGCAAAGGCTATTTAAACGAAAACTTCAAACTCCCCTTCATCCTCCCATAACACTGTTTAAATTACAACTGAGTCTGAGATTCAGAAAACTTTTGAAACATGCTAATAGATAGTGGTGAATTAAGATTTTGAAAAAACTGATCCTTCATTAGCGTTGCTTTGCAGTTACATGCCACAGGTATGCCAGGCAATATGAGATTATGGAGAAGCTGATGCTATGGAGCCTGCTGCTGTAAAATACATAATGTACTGCTTCTCATGAGCTTCATCAAACAAGTCAGGTCTATTAACCTCCCCATCTCCCCTTAAGTCATATCACTATCACTGAAATGCCACTTTGAAAATGTGTGACTGCAGAGAATGGTTCACCACTAATTCAGGGAAAAGCCACTGTCACAGTCTGAACCTGGTTGGCAACTTTTTAAATAGACTCTAATAAATTTTGGAGTTGAGATATTCAAGCAGAAGAGAATTGAACCTATCCACAACATAGTTTCTCAAACTATGTTAGAAGAGCTGGTTTATTGTTTGGTTAAGGTAACTTTTCTCATTAAAATCTTTAACTCAGACTGTCCCTACCACATCAGCTCTATAACTGCAACTGTGATTCTTGATTTCTTTTATTTATTTTTTTTTAAGAGAAAAGTGGAGCTTTATTTTGTGGAGACAGTGGAGAAGACAGTACCTACCTTTCCATAACTTTCCATAATGGTCTCTAAGACAAGAGGCTTGGGCAATCAGTGAGAGCAATACATTTCTCCAGAGGGGAGTTTATGCCTATGTGTTTAGGTCTCTTTGGAAGCACAAGGGCTCACCCAAGGGATGAGCAGGGAGTGAGCAGCCTCCTGCAGTGGGGATCTGGAGTTAGTCTGACAATCCTCTGTCTGCCATTTCTGTAAATAGGCTTAAAGAAAACTTTGGAACCTACAATTTTACATCCTGATCTTTATCGTATGGCCTTCAAAGTGAAACAGTGTGCTGGCAGTCTTTGACTTTAATGGATCTGCTTAATGAGCCAGTTGCAGTTTAAGCTCAGCACCTCCTGCAAAGCAGAAGCAACCTTACGGACAGACAAATAGAAGAGATTTCACTAAAACTGGACTTTCCTGGGCATTGCAGTAATCATTTCTGTCAGGTAACATTTATGTTGAAGTACTCATTCACAGCTGTGTAATCATGGCAAACTCTGCTTGTCCAGTGGAAAAGCTGGAATTGGAACATCAAAAGGTTGAATCACTTTTCCAA